>NC_141317.1:11035000-11147500 GCF_037954325.1 Fistularia commersonii
CCTGCCCGGCCCCGGCCCCCCCGGCCCCCCCGGCCTCGCCCCCGCCCACCTGCCATGCCGTCGGCCTCCCTGGCCCCGGACAGGTAGTGCTCCTTGCGGTGGTGCGGCTCCCCGAGCTTGAAGAGGTCCTCCAGGCGGAGGAACTGGCAGACGCCCTGCCAGATGGAGCCGCAGGCCACCAGCCGGTTCCCGGTGTAGTCCACCAGCAGCAGCTTGTTCACGTTGTCGGAAGGCTCCAAGCTGCGGGGGCAGACCACAGGTGAGAGGGTGAAAAGGGGCGGGAGGCGGCGGCGGGCGGGCGGCGGGGCGAAGGACGGACCGGTGGGCGCAGGCTCGCACGCTGGGCGGAGGGTAGCACTTGGCGTTGTCCTCCACCGGCCCGGTCGTGTGGCTGCGCAGCTCCGTCAGGTTGGCCGACAGCTTCAGGACGCGGTTCACGGCCCCCACGAACACCTCGCCCGTCCGCCGGTGGACCGTCATGTGGGTGAGGGACGTGTCGAAGGTCCGGTACGCCAGCCGGGCCGGCGCCGCGGAGGGGGGCGGGGCCGGGGCGCACGGGAGCGGGGGGGAGACGGCGAGGACGAGGAGCAAGAAGGACAGCATGGTGGAGGTGTGGGGGGGCGAGAAGGTCTGATGAAGTCCGGCCTCACGGGGTCATGACTGGAGAGAGAAACAGAGAAGGAAAAGAAACGTCCGGTCACACGGTTCGGCCCCGTCCAATCAGCTATCAGGAACAACCACAACAATATGGCTGCCGGTCCCGCTGAGCCCGGAGCAGGAAGTCACAGGTCAAAGGCCAAATCCACGGAAACACTCACTGATGTGTGTCACATGATGTGGGAAGGTGTGTGATGTGTCATTTGCTGTGGGACGCATGTCGTGTGTGTGTGTGTGCGTGTGTGTGACGTGAATATATACAGATGTTGTCACTCAGAACAGCTTCCTGCCAAAGACAGAAAGACACACACACACACACACACACACACACACACACACACACACACACACACAGTCTTCCAGACAGTAAATCTCTGGCTCACACACCAGTGGTGCTTAAATACATGCTGCAGTGACTCCAGACGCACGCCGGGCCCTGATTGGCTGCCGCCGCAGCAGGACGCCACAATGTTCCCCCGTTAATCCGAGTGGAGACCAGTCAGAGGTTCCACTCCATCTGCAGATGGTTTCATCTACCAGGCACCGCTGAGATACAACCCCCTGGAGAAACCACAGGTGACAGCAGGCTGGTGTGTGTGTGTGTGTGTGTTATGGAATTGATCAGTTCCTGCCTGACAACACACAGAGCTGGATGGAAACTTCAATCTCATACTGTCTGGCATTCTCACCCCCCCCCTCCTAACCCTAACCCTAACCCTAACACACACACACACACACACACACACACACACACACTTCTGTGAGAGCTGGTCCTTGTGTCTCAGTGTCCTCCTGCGTTTATGCTGAGAGGCTGCTGTGACACAGGAGGCCGAGCGACAACATCAGCTGACCGTCCAATCAGAGTGCTTCTGCTTCAGGAGGTCAAACATCACAGGGTTTGTTTTTGATTGACAGGTTTGGATGGATCTCACACACCTGGACCAGGATCACTTGTGCTGAGCGGATGAGGAGGAGGAGGAGGAGGAGGAGGAAGAAGAAGAAGAAGAGGAAGAGGAGGAGGAGGAAGAAGAAGAAGAAGAGGAAGAAGGAGAAGGAGGAAGGAGAAGGAGGAGGAAGAAGAAGAAGGAGAAGAGGATGTAGAAGAAGGAGGAAGGAGGACACCACCCCCCCGATGAAGAGCCTAGAGGGGGAGGGGTCACAAGAGGGGAGGCGGTCAGATGTTCAAGGAATGTGTAGAAAATAAAAGTTTAACAGAGGCTGAAGCACTAAGGGTGAAAATTAACCCTGACACACACACACACCCACACACCCACACACACACACACACATTCATAGAGACATCTGTTGACCTCTGCCCCCCCACTCAGCAGGCTAATTAGCTAATGTGCTGATCTGTCACTGCCTCTGTGTGTGTGTGTGTGTGTGTGTGTGTGTGTGTGTGTGTGTGTGTGTGTGCGTCAGTACGCAAACCATGATTGCTGTGTGTGAGTGTGTGTGTGTGTGTCAGTACGCAAACCATGATTGCTGTGTGTGAGTGTGTGTGTGTGTGTCAGTACGCAAACCATGATTGCTGTGTGTGTGTGTGTGTGTGTTTCGACCTTTTTTGAGCAGGGTTTCAGGTTCAGCCTCTGAAGGGACTTTCTATCGCAGTGAGGACCCTCAGCTTTCACTGTGATGACAGACGTCAAACACATGTTTCCAGGCTAGGTGCTAAGCTAGGCAAGCAATGGCCCTCTTCTCTGACTCTTTGTGCCAAGTTGGACTGCCAATATCTCCCAATCTCTCTGTCATTGTCATTGTGCTAAGCTATGCTAGCAGTATCCCTCCCCCCACCCAAGAGTCTTTGTGCTGGGCTCACAATTTCCCTCAGTTTCAACTCTTTGTGCTGGGCTCACAATTTCCCACAAGTGCAATTTCTGGTCTACATGCTTGTCTAGGCTCGGGCAAGTGTTCACGCCGTGCTAGGCTAAGTGTTTCCCCCTCACTGGGACCTTGTTTTGACAGTTTTACCCCGTGAGCGCAACAGTGAGTAACACCAGCTGGTTTCCCTCGGAGTTAGCAAGATAGCGCAGCGATGAGGGGGCGGGGCTTCCTTCTGCACACACACACACACACACACACACACACACACACACACACACACACACACACACACACACACACACACACACACACACACACACACCAGAGGCTCCAGAGGTCAAAGGCCTTCACATCTAGAGACAGCATATATAACTCTGAGAGAGACGCAGCGCCATCTTCTGAGCGGAGGGCTGCCCGTCACACGAGGGGTTCGAGGACCCTGGGACAGAGGGGCGTCCGGTCCCGGAGAAGAACCGAAGTTCACAGACCAGGAGAGCAAATGATGACCCTCAAACAGCTCTGAAGGGTCGGACAGAGGGAAACCCTGGGAGAGGATCTACTGCAACCCGAGGATCAGGGCACGTCTAGACCCGCATCTGCTGACCTTTCAGTGACGAGCAGCCCGTCTCAGACGTCTGACTGCGCTGCATTCAAACGGCCCCGACGCTGACCTGGCCCCCTGGGACCGGACCGCCAGCCCCCTGGACCTCCAGCCCCCTGGTCCCCGGACCGCCAGCCCCCTGGACCTCCAGCCCCTGGCCCCCAGCCCCCGGACCTCCAGCCCCCAGCCCCTGGACCTCAAGCCCCCGGCCCTCCAGCCCCCGGCCCCCGCCCCCTGGACCTCCAGCCCCCTGGCCCCTGGACGTCCAGCCCCCTGTACCTCCCGCCCCCGACCTCCAGCCCCCTGACGCTGACACGGCCCCCGGCCCCGATCACAGGCTCCAATAAACACATGACAAAGACGCATTGTGTTTCCAGGACAACACACACACACACACACACACACACACACACACACACACACACACACAGCAGGCTTCAGGGTGGTCTGAGTGTCCTATCAGAGCTTCATCAGATGCCCGCTGATCACATGACCCCATTTTGTCCTCTTCTTCTCACCGCCGTTTGTCCTCCAGTTCTTCCAGGTTCTAACGATCAGGACTTCATCTCAGACCTCCTATTGATCAGTTAATGCTGATCAATAGGAGGTCCTTATCCTTGTTTGAAAGATCATGTGATCGATCACTTTGAAATGCCAATCACTCTTCTTCTCTCCTCGACCTCAGCCGGAGCATTGCATTACATTGCATTACATTGCATGAAATTAAATTGCATTACATTGCATTACATTACATTGCGTTACATTACATTGCATTAAATTAAATTACATTACATTACATTGCATTCCAGTCATTTGGCAGATGCTTTTATCCAAAGCAACTTACAAAAAGTGCGATTCAGTCACCGAAGACCCGAAGGACCAGTAGTCGGAAGTCAGAAGTGACCATTCTACCAAATAGCCTTCGCAGAACCACATACATTAATACATTCATTTCTTTGTTTCTTTGGTTTTTTTTGGGGGGGTTGGGAGCATCATCTTACCCAGCACCTTTTGTTAGCATGCTAGCACTAGCAACATCACCTGGCCATCTGGCATCTGGAGGCCTCGGACGAGGAGCTCAGAGTCACGTGACCCCTGACTGAGCCCTCAGGCTTCTCCTCCACCTTCTCCTCCACCTTCTCCTCCACCCTCTCCTCCACCCTCTCCTCCACCTTCTCCTCCACCTTCTCCTCCAGATTCCTGACGGAGAACAGAAACGTTCACAGGAGATCGGCAGCAAACAACTGCAGACACAAAGATCTCCAAGAGTTTGAATGATAAATTCAAACCAGTCACATCAATTCTCAGTTTCAGAGACGTTCAGCGGAGGGCATTGTGTTTGTGTGGGTGTGTATTTGTGTGCGTGCACACACACACACACACACCCAGTTAATCAAAGCAATGTAATGGATGGCTGATGAAACTGCGTCTGACCGGCAGCCATGTTGGCTCCTCTTAAGGGGCGTGTTGTTTATCAGAGAAAATCAAAGGGCTGATCACTTATGGGATTATTGATTATCTTCTCTTTTCTCTGTTTATGGGATGAACCTGGACAAGAAAGCAAAAAGCAGAAGATCCCGAGGGCGACAGATAGGACTCAACCCCCCGGTTCTAAAGGCCTTCAAACTTTGCCATTTTACAAAAAATGAGACGCGTTTGAGGACGCCGGATTGTTCCCGGTCGCGGGTCACCGTTGCTACGGAAACAACTGCGATTGTCAACAATTCTCGGCAGAATCAGTCGGATTAATCCCGTGAGACGGAAGCGGAACGGGCCGGTTCCCCAAGGATGAATATTCATGAGGACCCGGCCTCTGTGTTCCATCTGCGACCCGGGACCCTCGTCCACGTTCCACACACACACACGTCGCCTAGCAACCAACACAGGACACACCATCCATCCAGGAGCTTCACAAACTCTGATCTTCATCACAACCGTCCTCCTCATGAACCTTCTCAAATCAAACCTGCTGCACTGGGAGCTCAACACCACACACGCACGCACACACACACACACACACACGCACGCACACACACACACACACACACACACACACAACACACAAACACACGCACACATACACATGCACACACACACACACACATGCACACACACACACACACACACACACACACACACACACACACACACACACACACACACACGGCGGGTGTCAAAGGTCAGATGAGACACCTCCAGACAGGAAGTATCTCTCTCACTCCATGTCGTCAGGCTGGTTCACGACCCCAAGTATGAGCTTCTTCTTCCACACGTGAGTAGAAACCAACAAATCACCGGAACCTTCTCTGGAGAACCTTGTCAGCCTGGAGCTGCAGCCGTGGTGCCAACACGTCCCTGCCTGGCTGAAGCCCTCTAAACTCCACCTGAGGCTAACCCCCCTCACCTGCAGCGTGCTCTCTAGCCCAGGTTCCCCAGGACTGCTGGAGGTCAAAGGTCAGGCCCGATAGCTTCCTGCCCGTCCCCTCGTGGGGAAACAACACTGAGTTCTGAGTGACGTCACAGGAAGCTCATGTCGGGGTCAGTAGTTTAACTTCCTGCCTTTTTCATCACCTCCAGCTTCTCCGTGTTTCTGTCAGCAGAGGTCACATGTGAGCGGTGAAGGTCAGGCGACCGGGACCCGGAGGAGATCCCTTCGGACGCTTCCAGGCCACCGGCCGAGCGTCCTGAGCAGGAAGCTCTGCGGCTCCGCCTCAAGGGCCCGTCCTCGCAGACGGCCTCCTCCGAGCAGAACATCTGGCCCTCTGACCGGTGATCCTCCTGTTGATCTGGAGGTCCCGTCACTTCATCATCAATACCCCCCCGACCTCAGACACGGGACGTCTTCGGGTCCAAAAACCTTCTCGCACCTTCTCAAGCACACATCTGTGATCAGTTGTCCGATACGAGATCAATATATCCCTGGGCTCCGTGACATCGGCTGATACTCCCATGGAGTTTGAGGAGGACACAAGGAGCAGATGGACCTACAAAGCCCCAGTCATTGATTATCGGCCATCATTGATCAGAAATCACATCAGTCTGATGAAAAACCCCAGGAGGGAGAGCAACCACACACACACACACACACACACACACACACACACACACACACACACACACACACACACACACACACACACACACACACACACGTGGGGGGGTCAGGAGTCCCACAGAGGAGACAAGGTAGAAGGTGGCAGGTGATGGTTCAAGGAGGTACAAAGAGGCGGTCCTGTTCAGCAGGCTCTGTCCCATGGGCTTCCAAGCAGAGGTTTAAGGAGAGCCCGATCCATCGATCTCCAAGCAGATCAATAATCCCGCTCAGGTGGAACGTAGCACGAGCTCGGTCGTCAGCCCCCGCCAAGGTTCCGCCTCTCCGTGTGACCTGCAGGGGGCGCCGCCGGCGGGCCGGGCCGGCCCACCCCGGCTTCCGAGAGGAGGAACCGAGACACGAGCTCGGCCCAGAAGTTTGTGTCTAACCTCTGGGACGGAACCGCGTTCCTCGGGTTCCTCGGGTTCCTCGGGTTCCTCGGGTCCATCTGAGCATGGCCTGCCGACACCATCGTCGTCCACGGCAGATGAACGGAGGGTTTTGGGATCTGCTCCGGTTCTACGTGTTCTCCATGTAGAGGAGGTCGGGAGCGTGACCCGACGGTTCGTCGGCCGTCGCTTGTACTCTGGTCTTCAACAGAACCACAACGAATGTTCTAAAGAACATCTCTGGTTCAGAGAAAGAGAACGTCCGGAGCTCCTCCTCCACGTCCTGGAAACATCTGGAGGATCCGGGCTGTGGGGGGGGCAGGAGGTCCATCGCCGAGCCGGACAGGTGGACGCAAGCCATCCGTACACACACCGATTGTTGTCCACGCTGTTGTTGTTCTCGTTGTTGATATCGTCGTTGTTGTTGTTGTTATCGTCCTTGTTGTCGTTGTTATTGTTGTCGTCCTTGTTGTCGTTGTTATTGTTGTCGTTATTGTTGTCGTTCTCGCCGCCGCTGTTCTTGTCCTTCTTGTTGTCGTTCTCGCCGTTGTTATTGTTGTTGTCATCATTGTGGTCCTCAGGCCTCCAGACGGGGCTCAGATCTTCTCCCCGACCACGGCCCGGTTCTTCTCCTTCGTCGGAGGTCCGGCGTCTCCAGATAAAACCGATCGCTCCCATTGATCCATCGATCATTTCGTCAGTCGCTCCGCTTTTTACGCCGTCTCCTCTCAATCCCATCGCGGGAAATAAGCGATTATTGATTTTGCGCCTCAATCAATGAATAAGCCTGGTTGTGATCAGTGGAGATGATCGATCGGATGAACGTCCGCTACGAGTTATTGATCATCGTCTCAAGGTACTGACTCCGATCCGCCACACTTTAATGGGGGTGTCGGTTGGAGCGCTGACACGTCAGGGTAACCTTCATCATCTTCATCATCTTCATCACCAACACCTTCCACGCTCCCACGAGCCGCATCCGACGCTCCGGTCGAGGAACCGCCGGATCGATCGGTATCGGTTCGGGCGTCTGGGGTCGGCCGGACCGGGGCGACCGGCCCGGGGGACCGGACGGGACCGGGGCGGGGGACCGGACGGGACCGGGGCGGCCGAGCGGCGACGACCGCTTTTCGGCGGCTTTCGCTTCCTCCCCCCTTTGTTCTTTAATGGATCGGCGTCTGGAGCCTCGCTGCCTCCCTGCCCCCCCCGCTACCCCGCACACGCACGCACGCACACACAACGCCGATTTCACGCTTCGAATCCAGTTTAAATGAACGAAGCGACGAGGCCCTACCTGGGTCTCACAGCACGCACGCGCGCATACACGCGCACACACACACACTGCATGATGGGAAACGGGGAGAAAGCTTTTCCACGCGTGAACCCGCAGCAGGAGATGGGCGCTGATGCGGCGTGGAGGCGAGGCGTTTTCCACCACACACACGCGCACGCGCCCGTACACGCATAAACACTCACATACGCGCGCACACACACACACGCACACACACACACACACACACACACACACACACACACACCGACGGCCGCCCCGGACCCACCTGGCCGGTCCGCGGGGTGAAGGTCCGGTCCGGATTCAGATCCACGCGTCCGCTCGGCTCTTTCTGCTCCCGCGGGCAGCGGAGGGCCGCCGGGGCCGCCGGGGCCTCCACGGCTGCGGCCCGGAGCGGCGGCGGGTTCGGGGTTCGGGGGATCCTGGCGGATCCGAGCCTTCGGGCGGAGGATCGCGGTGCTGCGGAGCGGCGCGGAGCGGCTCCCTCCTCGGCTCGGTTCGGCTCCGTCTGCCCGCTCCGCCGGAGCCCGCCCCCAGCAGGACCGTACCACTCTGCGCCCGGCCGGGGGGGGGGAGCGCCCGGCGGCGGCCGCCGATCCGCTCCGCCGCCGGTCGGTCAGAGTTCTGACACACCGACCCGGAACGAAGAGGAGGACGAAGGAGGCCGAGGAAGAGGAGCCAGACGGCGCTCGGCCCGTCGGGGGACCAGAGAGTCCAGGTCTGAGCGCGGAACCTCCCCTCCCCGCGGTCACACAATGGACCAGTCCATCTCTTAATCTGCTGTTTTTCTCCTCTTTAAACCAGATGTGTGGGGGGGGGCGGATGGAGGAGAAGATATGTGAGCTTCTGAAGGCACGTCTGCTCCAGATGCTCCAGATGCTCCTGATGCTCCGGAGCCCATCGTCCGCCCAGCCCGATGACCCGCGGCCTCCAGGGGCTCCTCCCGCCTCGGCCGCGGACTCCGGCCTCCCCTCCGAGTCACACCGCCGACTCTTCTGGCTGAGGTCGGAGGTCGTGGCGTCCCAACGCCGCCACCGACTCCGACCGGCCGCCGCCGAGGCGTGGCCCGTCTGCCCCCCTGGTCCCTGGAGACTCTGGAGACTCTGGAGACTCTGGACCTCGGCACCGCGACAACAGTTCACCAGGTTTCCACGGCGACCCTGCGGCGTCCAGAGGAGGGGGCCAATTAGCCTCCTGGCCAGGGTTGGGGTTAAAACCTCCACCCGGGCCGGATGGCATCTGCCGGGGGGCCAGGGCGGGCCCTCCGGGCCGGCGGCTCCTCGCCCTGTAATCAGGTCACACCGGTGGTTTCCCGCCCTCTGATTCGCTCCCTGTAATTTGGGCCATCCAACCACTGACGGCGTTCCTCCACCCCTCCTTCATCCCTCTCTTCTTCCCTTCCTCCCGCCTTCCCTTCCTCAAATCCCTCAAGTCTCCTAGTTCACTAGTCTCCTAGCTCACTAGTTCACCAGTCTCCTAGTTCACCAGTCTCCTAGATATTACATTACATTGCAGTCACTTAGCAGACGCTTTTATCTAAAGCCACTTACAAAAATTGCAGTTCAATCACCAAAGATCCGAAGTACCAGTAGTCGTTATTCCAAAGTCACCTCTCTATCAAATAACCATCTCAAAACCATATACATACATACATTCATTTCTTGTTTTTTTTGTGGGGGGGTTAAGTGTGATTAGCAGGGTAGTGCTTGGTGAAGACGTACGAGTTCAGCTCACCGCAGAAGATGGGCAGCGACCCCGCCGTTCTGACCTTTTCCGGGAGTTCGTTCCACCACCGAGGAGCCGAGACCCAGAAGATCCGAGACGGGTCGGATCTGCAGCCGAGGGCTCGGAGTGACGGGGTGGACGGTCGCCCGGAGGTGGCGGATCGGAGGGGACGGGTAGGGACGAGTGGCTGGACCTGATCCTGGAGATAAGACGGGCCGTCCCATTCACCGCCTGGTAGACGAGCACCAGGGTCTTGGACTTGACTAGGAGTTCACTAGTCCTCCCATCGCCTAGTTCCCTAGTCTCCTACTCTTCTAATCTCCCGATCCTCTAGTCTCCTAGTGTCCTAGTTCACTCGTCTGGCCTCCTGGTCTCATGGCCCCACTCAAAGTTGTATGTCGGGGGGCTCTGGGATGGGATGGGACGGGTTGTTGTCATGGTTACCAGGAGGCGCTCACTGACCTGATTGTTCAAAAAAACAATGAGAGGAAACTTCAAAGAGGAGCTGCTGTTACCTAGCAACAGCCCCCCCCATCCCTGTGCTCAGTAAACATGGTGACCACCACACACAGAAGCTCCTTCCATCCATCTGCTCCAGGACCCCCAGGAACATCCAGAGCCTTCACACTCATCTAATGTTTCCCACCACTGGCCTCTGGGGGTCCTCAGTCCCCAGGGGGTTCTCTGGGGGGTCCTCAGTCCTGGGTGTCTTCTCAGGAGGTCCTCAGTCCTCTGGGGCTCCTCTGGGGCCTCAGGAGGTTATCAGGTGGGCCCTCCGGGGGTCCTTAGTCCTCTGAGGGTCCTCAGGCTTCAGGGGGTCCTCCAGGGGGTCCTCAGGCCTCAGGGGGTCCTCAGGCCTCAGGGGGTCCTCAGTCTCTGCCTCAGCCAGGAAGTGCGATGCTGCCGCCCTGTTCTCCAAGCTGATGGAGGTTCTACCTCTCCTCTTCCTCCCTCCTGCACTACGTCCTGGAGTTTCTGTCCAGCTTGGATCCGCTGCAGGATCAGGACCTCAGGAGGCCAGGGGGGGTCTCCACCCGTGGAAGTGGAAGAACACAGCAGAGAATAGATAGAAACCCCTTTATTGTCTGGTTGAGTTCTACATGGAGCACATCATTGAAGCACCATGGATGGACCTGAGCAGAAGGTGCTGGGGGAGCAGGCAGGGCTTCGGCGGCTCGACCGGACGGGCCGGGAGGAACACGGGAACCCGACAAGCGATATTGCTACCATGGTGACAGCTCTGACCTTCTGAGAGGGTCTGAGGAGACAACGCTAGATGTCAGGTTCTGCAGAACCGGGACCAGAAGAACTGGACCTGGAGGCCAAACCTTGTCTGATAGGACAGAAAGCAGCTCCACCCAGCAGATCCAGCTGACCTTTGACCCTGCTGACCTTGGTTCAGCTCCACGCTGTCTTGATCTCCGTCTGGATTCCTGTGGTCCTCAACAGGCCCACACCCTGTGTGTGTGTGTGTGTGTGTGTGTGTGTGTGTGTGTGTGTGTGTGTGTGTGTGTGTGTGTGTGTTTGTGTGTGTGTGTGTGTGTGTGTGTGTGTGTGTGAGTGGGTGTGTGACAGCCCTGTACTTAGTGGTGGAAGACAATAACAACAGGAGCAAGAGGACTTTAACATGTTTGTGAGGACATTAAGGAGAGCACTGCTGGATCAGCTGATGTTTGGCTTCCATGGAAACCAGATGCTCAGCGTGGAGTTCAGATTCCAGCTCACAGTTCAAATGTCATCACCTGTGCAAACAGCTGATAGAACCCCTGGTCCAGAGCCCTCAACCCAAAACCCCTGGTCCAGAGCCCCTGGTCTGGAGCCCTCAACCCAGAACCCCTGGTCCAGAGCCCCTGGTCCAGAGCCCCTGGTCTGGAGCCTTCAGTCCAGAGCAGCTGCGTCCTGGGTCCACTCCGAGGGGGGGTCTCGCGGGCCTCGAGGTTTCTGAATCCGACAGTTGAAGCCTGAAGGACACACAGGTGGAGTTAGCCTAGCTTAGCTGAGCATAGAGACCTCAGGGGACGCCACTCACCCAGGACATCTCGAGTCTTTCTGACGGCGGGTGAGACAACCTCGTACTCGTCCTCTGCTGGACACTGGTCTCCTGGAAGAGAAGACGCCGGGTCGGTGGGACTTCCTGTCCGTCGCTCATCCGGAGGGGAAGTCCCACACGAAGGACGGAGAAGAACCCACCTGCCGCCAGCTGACTGACCGGAGGAGGCCCCGCCCTCGATCCCCGATTGGCCGGGGCAGCCATGTCGTAGAGCGGCGGGGAGGGATGGGACGTGCTGAGTGGCCGAGCCCGGGGCCGCAGGGCGCTGTAGAGGGGGGCGGGGTCGTTGTCATAGTGATGGGATGGGATCCTGTAGGGAGGGCGGTACAGGAGCCGATGTTTTCACGCCGTCATCAAAAGCAGAATAACATCTGCGCGGCGAAGACCCACCTGGTCTCTGCGGGGACTGTGGGCGGAGCTTCGGTCGGGTGGGCGGAGCCTGCGGAGGCTTTGGGCTTGTTGACCACGGCGTACGTGTCGTTCATGATGTCGCCAGGCGGTCTGTGGACACCGAGGCTAGCTTGGGTTAGCATAATTAGCTAGCAGACCGGGAAGGTCTCAACCCTCTACCTCCTGCTTACAAGGCTCCTCCAAACCCTTCTACTCGTCAGTCATGAAGCTTGATCTGAACATCTCGTCTCCTGACACTTCAGACCGATGTGTGTCAGATGTCTCTTCTTCTTCTCCTTTTCGCTTTTCCCTTCAGGCGTCGCCGCAGCGAATCAACCTCCATGTAACCCTTTTCTCTGGATCCTCCTCTCTCACACCTTGTACACCTTTCCTTTCAGAAGTCCGATAGTCTTCTATCTCTTGGTACCCCTGACACTTTATTCCACCCATTCCAACCTGCTTGGACCCGTCTCTTCACCTCTTTTCCACACTCTCCTACGCTCTGGACTGTTGACCCTAAGTACCTGAAATCCTCCAGCTTCTTGATCTCCACTCCCTGTAGCCTCACCGTTCCACCCGAGTTCCTCTCATTCACACACATGTATTCTGTCTTGCTGCGACTAACTTTCATTCCTCTCCTTTCCAGAGCATACCTCCACCTCTAGATGTTCCTCAACCTGTTCTCTGCTTTCACTACAGATCACAATGTCATCCGCAAACATCATGGTCCATGGGGATTCCTGTCTAACCTCATCTGTCAGCCTGTCCATCACCACTGCGAACAAGAAGGGGCTCAGAGCTGATCCCTGATGGGGTCCCAGTTCCACCTTGAACTTCTCTGTTACCTCTACAGCACACCGTACTAGTGTCTTACAGCGACCATACATGTCCTGCACCATACTTCTCTGCCACTCCAGATTTCCTCATCATTTCCTCCCTGACAGACATGGTTTGGCCATTATGTCTCAGGCGAGAAGATGGCAGGACTTTAAATTAAAAGCGTGAGAATTGATGCCAAAACAAAGGATGGATGGTGTTACCGGTTTCCCGTACCTCCTCAACTCGCCCCTACCTTCTCAGGTCAGGCGTGTGCGGTCCTTCAGCGCTGATCCTTGACCCGGACTGGAACAACCAGGGTCTGATGACGAGGAGGTCCCTGGATCCACACCAGCAGGCACGGATTTTCAGGAAGAAAATCAGATCGGGACTTCCTGTTTGTACGTCATCTCAAGAAGACTCGCCCTCCCGTCAGATGCCTGGCCCACACTGGTCCCCCTCAAGGAGAGCCTGGTCCAGGTTCACAGGATCCACCAGATCTTCTCAGACTTGATCCACACTCATCCTCCTGTCGCCGTCAAAAGTCGAGCGGCTCCAGGAAGTCTGCAAACAGGAAATTGGTGACTTCCTGTTTCTGCTTCCTCAAACGAGCTGTCAGTCAACGGCCGAACCAAACCAGGAAGTGAAAGTGGAGACACTCGACACCGCCGGCGCCTGGAACGTAGACGTTCGGGGACCCTGATGCTGTTCTACGTTACCATGGTGACCAGCAAGGCTCACACATATACACACACACACACACACACATACAGAACCCAGGAGGCTGTGAATATGCAGCAAGTAACACCTGCTAATACTGCATCTGTTCCTGTGTGTGTGTGTGCGTGTGTGTATGTGTGTGTGCCTGCGTGCATGTGTGTGTCTGTGTGTGTGTGCGTGCATGTGTGTGTGTTTTTGCAGCCTGTTGAATGTTAATGACCATATGACCCCCTTTATGTCCTGCTGGCAAAAACAAGCTTGGTAACGACTTGGAATTAACAACATTTTGTGTGTGTGTGTGTGTGCGTGTGTGTGAGAGAGAGAGAGAGAGAGAGAGAGAGAGAGAGAGAGAGAGAGAGAGAGAGAGAGAGAGAGAGGAGAGAGAGAGAGAGAGAGAGAGAGAGAGAGAGAGAGAGAGAGAGAGAGAGAGAGAGAGAGAGAGAGAGAGAGAGAGAGAGAGAGAGAGAGAGAGGATCCAAATAATAAGCTTCAACCTCATTTTATATTTTGAAACTGTTGGATCCATCCATCATCCATCCAGACAGCTGACCCCAGCCGTGTCACATGACCCCCTGGGGTGCTGTGATTGGCTCTGTCGGCAGGGGATCGACTCGACAACCGCTGGATTTTCCGACACTTGCCCAGTTGGTAGCCGAGGTCGGAGCGTGACCTCTCTGACCTCTATCCTGCCCGATGGAGACCTGGACTCCGGCCTCCTGGTTCTTCTTGACTGAGGTCCAAAGCTGGCGTTGCTGCACGACGGGACGCCGACGTGCCTGGCAGCAACAACCGGAGATAAACACATGATGCCAGAGGCAAACGCAGGCGGGAGCGCTAACCGCTGCGCCGCCAAGCCGCCCGAACAGAAGATGGTTGTTTTTGACTGAAGGCCACTCTGAGGTCGGGGCAGAGGTGGCGTGCGAGAGGTCAAAGGTCACCAATAATAAAAAAAAAAAAAAAAAAAAAAAGAATGATATGAACCTCTTATCATGGCCCTAACCACAAGCAAGCGGTTTTAACTGGTTTTAACATGTTTTAACTTGTTTTCCGGTTTTAACCTGTTTTAATCTGTCTTCAACCTGTTTTAGCTACTTACTAATTGTTTTTATTCCCCACTGGAGTACATTTACTCCACCCACGGACAGCCGGGTGCAATATAGCAACTCTGCTAAGCCTGTCTGGTACATCCATCTTCTCATATCGCATTTTATGCTGAAATGTTTAATGGCACTGTACTGTCTGTCCTTAAATAAAATTCATTCATTCATTCATTCATTCATTCAATCCAGTGACCGAATTTGGGAGAATCTGCTGTGGTTGACATACTAACACCTGCAGGTAGAACAGATTTGATAAAACTTTGGAACCTTCGGAGATTCTGTATGTGTTTTCTGTCGAACGTTGATCCATAAAGACAAACTATTGATCATCCTGTCTTATCCTGGATCCGAGCACTGACGCGCTTTGGTTGGACTGTGTCTCCCCCTGCTGGACAGACCGAGGAACAACGGTGTGCACTTCGCACGTCTTTGTTATATTTTACCAATAATCGATCATGAGTGAATTAGGGTCTTATATCTTATTTGCTCCGTCTTTCCCTCCAAACACGTTTGTCACACTTTGTGTTTTTGTTTCAAATGCCCCCTTTTATAGACATCTATTACTCTCTTGTGTAGAATATCCGGTTTTAAAAATACAGAAAACAGAAATGTCCTCATTCGGGACAATTGTCGGTAAGAACAGATAAGAATGACCACAATCCAAAAAGTATATATTATCCGGACAAGAAGTGTTGTTGCCTTCTGGTTCCGGGAAACAGCGTCAGAGTGAGCCGTCTGTCGTCGCCGTGTCCATCTCTGCCATTAGCTCCGGGTCCTCCGCTAGCCTAGCTTGCTAGCGAGCCGCAGAGCTACACCCGGCCATGTCGCAGGCTCTCTCCGAGGAGGAGTTCCACCGCATGCAGGTAAGGAACCCCGGGGCCGCTGCTTCGGCGGCGGCTCTGTCCGCTGAGTGGCTGCGAGTGCCGGCCAGGCACAGCCGTCGGAGGGGCTGGCGGATGCGGCGCCACCGACCTCCAGGGGCGTTAGCCCGCTGAGGCTAGCCGCTAGCCGCTGGGCGGGACCGAGGTCCGGTGACCGCAGAGCTCCTGACGTGATGCCCGCGGTCCAAACCGGGTTCCCGTCCGGACCGATCATTGATGGCCGCCGGTCTCCCTGCCCGGTGGCAGTGGTCACCGAGCGCCAAAGCGGGAACAGTCATAGGTTGTTTACGTCCCGAAGCAGCAGTCACCGGAGAATCAGCTGTTAGCCGAAAACCGGACATCACTTAGCATGTTAGCACCGGTGCTAGCGTCCATGTTAACATTCCTGTTACTATTAATGTTAGCATGCTAACTCGGGGTCCAGTCAGCTGATTTGTAGGGCATCGGAAGTTCTCCTCCAATATACTATCAATATAAAGTGTTGTACAAAAGTGTGTGTGCGTGCGTGTGTGTGTGTGTGTGTGTGTGGGAGTGGATGTCGAGTACCCCCCCCCCCCCCATGCTCTGACCGCACCCTCTGACCCCTGGAGGCAGGTTCACAACCTTGACATGACCTTCAAGGACCAGAGCTTATCTTCTCATTACCTCCTCCTCCTCTGGAGGAGACAAGCCTCTTCCACACCTCCTCAGTCTCCATGAAGGTCCTGGGTGACCTCATTTCCTCCTGAATGAAGGACCTTTCCTCAGCAGCATGTTAGACTTTAACTACAGTCAGATGATTCACACACATACACACACACACACACACACACACACACACACATTTGGTGAGTGGGTCAGTGGGGCTGCTGGCTGATACGTCTTAGAGGCCAAAGGCCAAGAATCCCAGGGACCCTTTGAACCAGTCCCAACCAGGTGGACCTCCTGATGTAGGAGCGTGAAGACCCTTAGGTTTCCTGCTGCTTCTTGTTTCAGGTCTGGAAGCAGATGCTTTCAAGTTCCCATTCCAGGTTGTCCATGACCCTGTTGTCTCAGCATTGTCAAGTACTGACCACACCCCTGTGTGTGTGTGTGTGTGTGTGTGTGTGTGTGTGTGTGTGTGTGCCCGTGTAGGCTCAGCTGCTGGAGCTGCGGACCCAGAACTACCAGCTGTCAGATGATCTGAGGAAGAACTCATCAGGTATGGGTTTGGGCTCCTGGGTCAGGTGTGGGTGACGGGCTTCTCTGATGGAGCTGCTTGTATTTCAGAGCTGAATGCCGTCCGTCAGAAGAACGTCCTCCTGGAGAGAGACTATGTCAAAGCTCAGAAGGTGACCAGGGCGGGGAGGCCTCCGATCACCGATCGATAACTGATAGCTCCATCTTTGTCCTCATGTGGTTCTCGTTCCTCCTCAGGCCCTCAACAAGAGCAAAAAGGCTCAGGTGAGTGTTTCTTCTCCACCATCTCCAGCCATGCAGGGGGCAGGTGGAGTAACAGGCTGGTGTTCCAGGAGGTGGAGGCTCTTCTCTCAGAGACGGAGATGCTTCAGGGGAAGCTCCACAGCCAGGAGGAGGACTTCAGACTGCAAAACAGCACGCTGATGACGGAGCTGTCCAAGGTAACACACCTCCTTGGTGCGTGTGTGTGCGCGTGCGTGCGTGCGCGTGTGTGTGTGTGTGTGTGTGTGTGTGTGTGTGTGTGTGTGTGTGTGTGTGTGTGTGTGTGTGTCTTGAAGATGGTTGTCTCCTCAGCTCTGTACTCAGATTGAGCAGCTGGAGCAGGAAAACACAGTCCTGAAGGGAGAGGGCGGCGTCTGTCCGCCGAGCTCCGCCCCCAACCCCGCCTCCAACCCTGTGGATGGCGAGCTGCTCCGCCTCCAGGCTGAGAACTGCACCCTGCAGAAGAACCTGAGCGGTCAGTCTCCAGCCTGCCTCTGGTCTTCATCCTGTCCTTCCTTTGGTCCACACTCTGCTTCCTTTAGTCCTCCTCCATGTCCTCCTCATCTCACTCCTCCTTATCCTCATCTCACTCCTCCATGTCCTCCTCATCTCACTCCTCCTTATCCTCATCTCACTCCTCCATGTCCTCCTCATCTCATTCCTCCTTGTCCTCATCTCATTCCTCCTTGTCCTCATCTCACTCCTCCATGTCCTCCTCATCTCACTCCTCCTTATCCTCATCTCACTCCTCCATGTCCTCCTCATCTCACTCCTCCTTGTCCTCATCTCACTCCTCCGTGTCCTCCTCATCTCACTCCTCCGTGTCCTCCTCATCTCACTCCTCCATGTCCTCCTCATCTCACTCCTCCATGTCCTCCTCATCTCACCCCTCCTTATCCTCATCTCACTCATCCATGTCCTCCTCATCTCACTCCTCCGTGTCCTCCTCATCTCACTCCTCCCTACTCTTAGATGAATGTTCCTTGTGGTCTCCTCAGCCCTCCAGGAGCGCTATGACCAGGATGTGCAGAGACACACAGTTGCCCCGGGCGACCAGAGGGCCACTGAGGAGACGGAGGGTTCGGCCAATGGAGTGTCGGATGTCACGGGCAGAGGGGCGGAGCCTGCCTCAGAGGGAGCCAGTGAGAGATCGGAGCAGGTGATTGACAGATGGACAACGTGAGGGTCTGAAAGATGGTCGAAGCCGGTGTCTCACAGTGTGCGTGTCCTCCAGATGGACGGTCGTCGAGAGCAGTCCCAGAAGCAGCTACATGGTGAGCATCGCCTCCGGGGAGAAGATCTTTTGTGTTTGACTGTGGACCTTCATCCGAGGTCAGGCACCATGTGACTGGAGGTCAGGTGGCGTCTCCACGCCGCGTCCTCTCACTTTATCCGCTGGCGCCAGAAGCTAGCGCTAGCAGCTTTTTCCTGATAATTTTAATAGCTTTTCCCCACAAAAGTGACTCAATTACCAAAAGCCTGTCTTTTTCTAGGAAATCATCAGGAGTGTAAACCTCACTCAGGTCTGGGGGGGTCCTGGTCCTGGGAGGGATTCAGGTCCTGGGAGAGGTCGGAAGTCAGGGATCGAAGGGTCAACAGCTTCAGGGTTCCCCTCAGAGGGCTGCCAGTAAATCACTAACTGACATTTTTAAAAACCTTTGAGTAATAATCCCCGTCAGTACGTTTGGTTCATAGGCGCCCCCTAATCCTAACACTGGGCACAGGGGGTTGGGAGGGGTGACATCAGTGTGTGGAGGCGGGGTCAGATGTGTCTGGGCGGGGTCAAGTGTGTGGAGGCGGGGTCAAGTGTGTGGAGGCGGGGTCAAGTGTGTGGAGGCTGTGTCAGGTGTGTCTGGGCGAGGTCAGGTGTGTGGAGGTGGGGTCAGGTTTGTGGAGGCGGGGTCAGGTGTGTGGAGGCGGGGTCAGGTGTGTCTGGGCGGGTCAGGTGTGTGGAGGCTGTGTCAGGTGTGTGGAGGTGGGGTCAGGTTTGTGGAGCCGGGGTCAGGTGTGTCTGGGCGGGTCAGGTGTGTCTGGGTGGGGTCAGGTGTGTGGAGGCGGGGTGGTCAGGTGGTTCTGGGCGGGGTCAGGTGTGTGGAGGCGGGGTCAGGTGTGTCTGGGCGGGATCAGGTGTGTGGAGGTGGGGTGGTCAGGTGTGTCTGGGCGAGGTCAGGTGTGTGGAGGCGGGGTCAGGTGTGTGGAGGCGGGGTCAGGTGTGTGGAGGCGGGGTCAGATATGTGTTGGCGGGGTCAGGTGTGTGTTGTGGCGGGGTCAGGTGTATGTTGTGGCGGGGTCAGGTGTTTGTGTGGGCGAGGTCAGGTGTATGGAGGCGGGGTCAGGTGTGTGGAGCTGGGATCAAGTGTGTGGAGGCGGGGTCAGGTGCGTGGAGGCGGTGTCAAGTGTGTGGAGGCGGGGTCAGGTGTGTGGAGGGGGGGGTCAGGTGTGTGGAGGCGGGGTCAGGTGTGTGTGTGTGGAGGCGGGGTCAGGTGTGTGTGTGGAGGCGGGGTCAGGTGTGTGGAGGCGGGGTCAGGTGTGTCTGGGCAAGGTCAGGTGTGTGGAGGCGGGGTCAGGTGTGTGGAGGCGGGGTCAAGTGTGTGGAGCCGGGGTCAGGTGTGTGGAGGGGGCGTCAGGTGTGTGGAGGCGGGGTCAGATATGTGTGGTGGCGAGGTCAGGTGTGTGTTGTGGCGGGGTCAGGTGTTTGTGTGGAAGTGGGGTCAGGTGTCAACAGCTTCAGGGTTCCCCTCAGAGGGCTTCCAGTAAATCACTAACTGACATTTTTAAAAACCTTTGAGTAATAATCCCCCGTCAGTACGTTTGGTTCATAGGCGCCCCCTAATCCTAACACTGGGCACAGGGGGTTGGGAGGGCTGACATCAGTGTGTGGAGGCGGGGTCAGGTGTGTGGAGGCGGGGTCAGATGTGTCTGGGTGGGGTCAAGTGTGTGGAGGCGGGGTCAAGTGTGTGGAGGCGGGGTCAGGTGTGTCTGGGCGGGGTCAAGTGTGTGGAGGCGGGGTCGAGTGTGTGGAGGCGGGGTCATGTGTGTGGAGGCGGGGTCAAGTGTGTGGAGGCTGTGTCAGGTGTGTGGAGGTGGGGTCAGGCTTGTGGAGGCGGGTCAGGTGTGTGGAGGCGGGGTCAGGTGTGTCTGGGCGGGTCAGGTGTGTCTGGGTGGGGTCAGGTGTGTGGAGGCGGGGTCAGGTGTGTGGAGGCGGGGTCAGGTGTGTCTGGGCGGGGTCAGGTGTGTCTGGGTGAGGTCAGGTGTGTGGAGGCGGGGTCAGGTGTGTGGAGGCGGGGTCAGGTGTGTCTGGGCGAGGTCAGGTGTGTGGAGGCGGGGTCAGGTGTGTGGAGGCGGGGTGGTCAGGTGTGTCTGGGCGAGGTCAGGTGTGTGGAGGCGGGGTCAGGTGTGTGGAGGCGGGGTCAGGTGTGTGGAGGGGGGGGTCAGGTGTGTGGAGGGGGGGGTCAGGTGTGTGGAGGAGGGGTCAGATATGTGTTGGCGGGGTCAGGTGTGTGTTGTGGCGGGGTCAGGTGTTTGTGTGGGCGAGGTCAGGTGTATGGAGGCGGGGTCAGGTGTGTGGAGGTGGGATCAAGTGTGTGGAGGCGGGATCAAGTGTGTGGAGGCGGGGTCAGGTGCGTGGAGGCGGTGTCAAGTGTGTGGAGGGGGGGTCAGATATGTGTGGAGGCGGGGTCAGGTGTGTGGAGGCGGGGTCAGGTGTGTGGAGGCGGGGTCAGGTGTGTCTTGGCGGGGTCAGGTGTGTGGAGGCGGGGTGGTCAGGTGTGTCTGGGCGGGGTCAGGTGTGTGGAGGCGGGGTCAGATATGTGTTGGCGGGGTCAGGTGTGTGTTGTGGCGGGTTCAGGTGTATGTTGTGGCGGGGTCAGGTGTTTGTGTGGGCGAGGTCAGGTGTATGGAGGCAGGGTCAGGTGTGTGGAGGTGGGGTCAGATATGTGTGGAGGCGGGGTCAGGTGTGTGTTGTGGCGGGGTCAGATATGTGTTGGCGGGGTCAGGTGTGTGTTGTGGCGGGGTCAGGTGTTTGTGTGGGCGAGGTCAGGTGTATGGAGGCGGGGTCAGGTGTGTGGAGGTGGGATCAAGTGTGTGGAGGCGGGGTCAGGTGCGTGGAGGCGGGGTCAGGTGTGTGGAGGCGGGGTCAGATATGTGTGGTGGCGGGGTCAGGTGTGTGTGGTGGCGGGGTCAGGTGTTTGTGTGGAGGCGGGGTCAGGTGTGTGGAGGCGGGGTCAGGTGTGTCTGGGCAAGGTCAGGTGTGTGGAGCTGGGGTCAGGTGTGTGGAGGCGGGGTTAGATATGTGTGGTGGCGAGGTCAGGTGTGTGTTGTGGCGGGGTCAGGTGTTTGTGTGGAAGTGGGGTCAGGTGTGTGTGTGTGTGTGTGTGTGTGTGTGTGTTTGGAGGCGGAGTCATCTGTGTGTGGAGGTGGGGTCAGTTGTGTGGAGGTGTGGAGGTGGGGTCAGGTGTGTGGAGGCGGGGTCAGGTGTGTGTGGAGGGGGGGTCAGGTATGTGGGCAGTGACAAGTGTGTGGGGGCGGAGTCAGGGTTGTGAATGTGGGGTCAGGTGTTTGGGGGCGGGGTCACGTATGTTGGCGTTGAAAGTTGTGTGTAGACGGGGTCAGGTGTGTGTGGCCAATGACAGGTGTGTGGAGGCGGGGTCAGGTGTGTGGGGGCAGTGACAGCTGTGTGTGTGGGCGGTGACAGGTGTGTGGAGGCGGGGTCAGGTGTGTGGAGGCGGGGTCAGGTGTGTGGAGGCGGGGTCAGGTGTGTGTGGGCGGTGACAGGTGTGTGGAGGCGGGGTCAGGTGTGTGGAGGCGGGGTCAGGTGTGTTGAGGCGGGGTCAGGTTCACAAAGAAAGCTTCTGTCAATCAAAACACACCTGGAATGTGAGTGTGTTAGTACTATTTGACATACATGAGTACAAACCTGGGAGTGTATCTTGTTTAGTGTGCACTAATACCTCTGCTTGTCTGCACATTGTGTGTTGTTTGTGTTAAAACACTCAGTTTAGTCCGGCCAATTGTTTGTTGGTTGTGTATAAATACCCTGCCCTTTGTGTCCTAACACTCTGTTGATGGAGCAGTAATACTCCTTTGGCTGTGCTCTAAGAGTCTCTTGGAAGTGTGTGAAGGCTCTGCTGGCTGTGTACTAGTTGTTGTGTCCAAACACTTACCTGGTTGTTTATCTAATACCCCACTGGTGCCGTGCTAATACTTAGCTGTGGGTGTACCAATATTCTGCTGGCAGAGGAGTTGCACTCTGCTGCTGGTGTTATTGAAAATGTAAATAAAGTTTCCCCGTCCGGAGAGTTTGGACCGAGGCGTCGTCACGGAGACGTCGTCACGGAGACGTCGTCACGGAGACGTCGTCACGGAGACGTCGTCACGGAGACGTCGTCACGGAGACGTCGTCACGGAGACGGCCCTGAGCCTCCGGGATCTTAGTGTGGAGGTCACTGTGAGGGCCGGGAGGCAGCGTGGAGCAGCTCAGGACAGACACACACCTGCACCTTCTGCAGGACAGGAGCAGCTCCGGTCTGATGGAACCCAGGATTAGAACCCCTCCAGGAGTGGACGAACCCCTGGACCCAGATTACTGGACTATAGGGAGGATAACGGTGGTTAATCCCCGTCTAAAGTCAGATTACCGGGTTATGTTGGAACTAGCGTTGGTTAATCCCAGTCTAAAGTCAGAGTATGGGACTCCAGGGAGACTAAAATGATGTTATCATGGAACCGGGACGGAGCTGAACGCAGATGGCCCTCAGACTCTCAGCTGAGCTTAGCGTGAGCTGAAGGCGGGGCGGGTGGAGAGGGTGGAGCCGGGACCCGGTCCAGGGTGGTGTCAGGCTCCCGGAGTGGATCTGGCCTAACAGATGCCCCTGCTGTGTGCGGCGCCCCCTCTAGGCCTGTCAGAGACGAGCGTAGAGGAGATTGTAGCTAAGCAGGCAGCGCTAGGCTGGTCGGCTGCTCTCTGTCCAATAACTCACTGCTTTGGACCAGAGCTGGAGATGAAACTGACCACCGAGCAGGAGGAGAAGAGGCTGCTGAAGGAGCAGATCCACCAGCTGCAGGTACTCCTCCTCTTCATCGCCGCTCTCACATTTCTGGTCGACGCACGTCTGCGCTTAGACCCCGGCGTTCTCCCGTCTCCTGGACCCGCATGTCTAAACCTCTCGCCCCGGCCTGCAGACCTTCTCCCCCCGTCTCATCGCTCACAGCATCCCCGCCTAAGTCTTCACCCGAGCTGCTCCCGGCCGTGTTTCGGAGGTAACGCGTGACCTTTGTCCCCCGCAGGCATCCAGACAGGCCGAGACCTCCAGACTGCAGGACGACGTCGCCAAGGTAACGTCTGACCGGGAGGCCGCAGGTGGCCGCCTCGCGGGCTCTGCACTCATGGTTGCTTTGTCTTCTAGCTGACAGAAAAGTTGAAGAAGAAGCAGGAGAGGTAAGAACTCTTCATCGTCATCTTCAGTTTGAGAACATCTTGAAGCTGAAGTTAAGTCAGCGCGTCCATCATCACCTGAACAAAACCCCCCTGACCGCCAAACGTGTCCCGTGGAGAGGACGGGTGCCTCAGCAGAACATCTGAGGTGGAGTCAGAGCTCACACCGGGGGGCGCTGAAGGTCCAGCTCAACACAGAACATCTGCCCGAGGCAGAGACCGGTGTTTGAATGACACGTGTGTGTGTGTCTGTTTGTGTGTGCGCGTGTGTGTGTGTGTGTGTGTGTGTGTGTGCGTGTAGGGTCGTGAATGGACGTCTGACCTGTCCTCCATCTTTCCTTTATTCCTTCACCTTGTAGTTTCCAGCGTCTGCAGGCGGAGAAGGAGGTCCTCTACAACGACAGCAGGTCCGTGCGCGGCCCACTTCCTGTACCTGTGACCTCATCACCACCTGACCTGCGTCTGACCGTGTGTGTGTGTGTGTGTGTGTGTGTGTGTGTGTGTGTGTGTGTGTGTGTGTGTGTGTGTGTGTGTGTGTGTCTGCCTGCCTGCATGTGTGTGTGTGAGTGCAGGACAAAGATTGATGAGATCAACCAGAGGAAGGAGGAGGAGCTGAAAGCCGCCTCTGTCCGCATCCAGAAACTGCACACAGACCTGACAGCAGCCAGTCAGGTGACACACACACACACACACACACACACGCACACGCAGTCGACCCCTTGGCAGGTGGCCGCCTGTCAGTAGAAAGCTCAGGCACAAGCATGAACTCCTGGTGCTGCTTGAGATGTTTCTCAATCCTGTTGCTCTGTTTCAGATGACAGCGGAGCTTCGTGAGCAGCTGCAGAGCAAAGAGAAGGACCACGAGCAGGCCTTGACCACTCTGAGGGAACAGGTAACACACACACACACACGCACACAAACCTGGTAACCTTAGTTTGGACAGTCCACTCCTGGCTGGTTCCATGAGGAGCACACTGGTCAGTATCTGGAGGACATTGAGACAGTCAGTCTTAAGGACCACTTAGAATGGAGCCCTGAAGCTCCAGGTCAGCTGTCCACAGTGAGGAGGTGCTGTAGGTCCTCCCGCCGGTCCGCTGCCTTCACCCCAGCCTCGGATGGTCTGCTGACTTTGGAAAGCTTCACGCCTGGTTCCTGCGCTGAGAACAAACAAGTTCCCCGGGTCTCAGCTGCGCTTGAAGGTCTTGACAGCCGTCCGACGCAGCTTCTCCACTTGGACCTCTGACCACAGAGGAATGATGACGAGGCTCCTTGCCAGAGCCTCCACCAGGTTGTCCAGAAACATGTCCGCTCACCAGATGTCTGTGGACAACATTGAAGAAACATCCAGTGACCCTGATGTGTAACATCTTCCATGTCGGGGCTCCTGGCTGTGGACACAGGTGGAGCAGCTCTGACCTGACAGCTCTGAACAGCTGAAGACCAGGTGGAGCAGCTCTGGCCTGGATCTGAATGGGTTGCTGGACCTGGAGTTCCCAGAGACGGATGGGTTGATAGCAGGTGGGGGGACAAAGACATTAAATGGTAAACTTCCCCCAAACATCTGGAGTCATGTGACAAAAGCTCAGACGATGAACCTCAATCCCTGCACGTGGAGATGGATGGGTCCAGGTCTGAATGGAATTGAGACAAAGCTCCTCCAGTGGATGAGTCCAGTTCAGGAGATCAGCCAGATGTTTCCTCCTCCAAAGCAGCTTCTGACCTTTTCCCCATTCTCCTCCCCCCTCTGTCTCTGCTCTTCTTCCTCTGGACCTTCTGGTCCTGGTTCCTCCCTCCGCTGCCCACTGCCTGCGGTGCAGGTCGCCAGTCAGAGCGCGGTGAGTCAGGAGCAGGTGGACACCATCCTGCAGGAGAACGACGCTCTGAGGACCAACCTAGCTGCTCTAGAACAGGTAACCCCACCTGAGAACCTGACCCATCCAGGTTCCAGGCCCATGAAGGCTCACGGAGAACAATATATGAACATTTAGAGGTCCATCCCAATGCTGGAGAACAGCAAGAGACAATTGGAGACTCTGTCAGTCCATCCATCCATCCATCCATCCATCCAAACATCCATCCATCTGTCCATCCAAACATCCGTCCTTCATCCATCATCCATCCATCCATCTGTCCATCCATCCTACCGATCCTGCTGTCAGGGGTTGTTGAAGCTGGCTCACGAGGTGACAAAGAGAAGGAGAACTTTGTTGTATCTTCTGGGTTTGCACCAAACCAGGAGAACATGCTGAGATACAGTAGAAACCGGCAGTGTCCTCTGGGAGGATGTCCCCTTGAAGAAGATGGGTCACCACAGCTTCTCTGAAAGGTGTGGAGAACTTTAAACGTAGGTAAAGAGGAAATGCTGTCCATGTTCTGAGGACTAAGCTCCTGAAGGACATGTCAAGGAGTCCATGTCAGTGTGGTCTCCTGGACCAGAGGAGGAAGAACCATTGGTGCTCCATTGTTCTGTCAGTGGTGCTCCCTCTGGACTCTGGGTCTTTCTCTTTCAAAGTGTCAGCTGGTAGATGTTTGGTCACCTAGTCCAGGACTTCAAAGATCCATCATATCATAGGATGGTGTCCTTCAACCCCTGTCCACCAGGGTGCATCATCGCCCTGTCACCTGGAGCAGATACCTCCTCCGCTCTCACCTCTCCTCTAGCCTTCTCTCGCCTCCTCTCCTGCTCCCTCTCCCGCTAGATCTTCCATCTGAGGTTGGAAGCAGTTGGAGGTTGACGTTTCAGTCAGTGTGTTGCTGCTCGTCACCTTCATCCAGATGTGTGCGTGTGTGTGTGTGTGTGTGCGCGCGCGCGCTACACGCTCTCACCAATAAACCATGTTCAGATCCAAACAGTGAAGACGCAGGAGATGAGTCTGCTCCGGGACCAGCAGGAGGCCCTGACCTCTGAGCTCCAGCAGATCCGGACGGACCAGGAGAGCCTTCTGGCCCAGAGGGACGACCTGAACTCCCAGCTCCAGGTGAAGAACCCTGGAGGACGGGAGCCTGGAGCACCTTCCTGCCCAGAACCTCAGCTGACGTGTGACGCCTTTTTCAGGAGTCCAACTTCGCTAACAGGAAGTTGTTGGAGCAGCTTTCAGAGGAGGGGCAGGAGAAGGACACGCTGCTGAGGGAGCTGGACGAGGCCAAGAAGGTACACACACACACACACACACACACACACACACACACACTCCTATGTCATGTATGGGTATGTTTGCAGACAGCAGAGAAGAGGAAGACCATGCTGGATGACATGGCCATGCAGCTAACCCAGGAGAAGTCGGACCACAAGGAGGCGCTGTCGGACCTCAAACTGCAGCATGAGAAGGAGGTGAAGGAGGTGTCTGAGGAGATGATCTCCTCCGCTCCGCCCCTGACTGGCCACCTCTCTGCCCCTTAGGTTCTGGGAGTGAGGGCTCGCTATGAAAAGGAACTCCGGGGTCTCCACGAAGACAAGAACCGCTCCGAGGAGGAGATCAGGCAGCAGCTGCGAGATGAGAAGGTGGGTGTGAAGTCCAGCAGGAAGGTGTGGAGTGCACGCCGCGCACCCCGGTCCACTGAAGGCCCCGTGTGTTTCAGGCTCGATCCAAAGAGCTGGAGGGTCTCCAGCAGCGGGTGGAGGAGCTGCAGGCCCAGCTTCAGTCCATGGAGGGAACCAGAGGATGGTTTGAGAGGCGCCTGAAGGAGGCCGAGGTCTGTCTGAGTTCCACCTTCACTCTCCACCCAAGTTTAATCCGGGAACCCCGGTCTGAATCGGAAAACTTTTATTTAGGGGCAATTGCTGGGAGCTCAGGGGAGCGGCATCGACAACAAACCTACATAACATACATACATACATACATAGACACGAGATAAAATGAAAAATAAAAAGAGAATTTGATATATATGTATTTTGAGGAGAGCGTGGCGCAGGAGGTCAACGATGGTCTTTGGAAGCCAACATTCCCGGTCGGATTCCCGGCTCCTCCTCTGGTGGCCAAGGGTTGATGAGCGACGGCCGAAGCCCTCGTTGCTCCCCTGCAGCCTCCTGCTCATCTTCATCCATGATGGCCTCATCGCAGAGAACCGATGTCCCTTGGGGATTAATGAAGGATCAATTATTATTATTATTATTGTTCCATATTGGTGCTCCTGAACATGACAGGGGGTCACGCTGACCTGAGCTGCTCCATCAAGATGCTCTGTGACAACAGGAACTCTCAGTCTGTTGTCGTGACGATGTTTGAGCCTTCTCTCTGATTGTGTGTTTGTGTGTGTGTGTGTGCGTGTGTGCGTGTGTGCGTGTGTGCGTGCGTGCGTGCGTGCGTGCGTGCGTGCGCGTGTGTAGGAGAAGATGGAACAGAAGTCTCTGGATCATCAGGAGGAGATACAGAGACAGCAGAAGGAACACAGTCTTCATGTGGAGGTTTACACACACACACACACACACACTCACACACACAGAGTCAAGATGTTTAGCTTCTTTTAGCTTCTAAATGGTTTAGCTTCTAAATGTGTGCGTGAGTGGCCCTAACGAATGTAAATGAAAGTGTGTTTCCACGGTAACAAGGGGTCGCTTGGTGTTCAGGGTGTAGGAGGTGAGGTCACGCTGTCACACCCAGGCCACACTGTGATTGGCCACTGGTCTCCACCCCTTGAACCTGGTGCAGAAGACCTCCGTGAATGGACTGAGTATTATGGGATACATGACCCAGGTTCAAGCAGGACCTCTGAGAGACAACGGCGAGCCTGACGGAGCTCCAGTGTCGAGCCCGGAGAAGAGTCACATCACGGAGCTGGTCTTCATCCTGGAAAAGAGTCGTCACCTCGGCCTTCATGTCCCGTCTCTCCAGAGACAGGATGGATGGACCGGCGCCTGGAGGAGGTGACCGCGGTCCTGCCACGCAAGATGGCCGACAGGAGCCGCACGCCACCTCTCAGATGGAGACGCTGCACCGGGAAGACCCGTGTCCGAGTTCCAAGAATGACCGTAACACAAAAGCAGAGCTCCAGGATGTTCTCGGGCTGAGTTCTCCAACTCCCCCCCCCCCCCGTCCCCGCAGGAAGACCTCAGAGGACCGAGAGCTGTGGAACATCTGGCTCGGCAGAACCTGTCGGTCACCTCGGCCCCCAGAGGGCAGATAGAAGTATTTAATCAGCGGCCTCGTCTAGACCTTCTTATCTTCTGCTCCAAGAAGAGAACGTCCTGATTCTTACTTAAAAATGAACGTCGGGGTCAGAAGAACACAAGGAGACGATCCTCTGCTGAAACTGCTGATCTGATCGTCAGGGTGGGAGACAGAACCCTGGGAGACTTTTCACAATCTGTGTGTGTGTGTGTGTGTGTGTGTGTGTGTGTGTGTGTGTGTGTGTGTGTGTGTGTGTGTGTGTGTGTGTGTGTGCGTGCGTGCGTGCGTGCGTGCGTGCGTGCGTGCGTGCGTGCGTGCGTGCGTGCGTGCGTGTTCTGTTGATGTGGGCCCATTTAATTAGCAGCGGCAGATTAGAAGGAATTAAAGCAGTTTTTTTCTCAGAGCTGATTGGAGGGTGGAAAGGAGGTGTGGAGGTGGAGTGTGTGTGTATGTGAAGAGTATGTGTGTGGGGGGGATGGAGAGTGTGTGTCTGTGTGTATGTAGAGTGTGTTTGTGTGTGTGTGTGGGGGTGGAGAATGTGAGTGCGTGGGGAGGTGGAGAGTGTGTAGGTAGAGAGTGTGTGTGTGTGGAGATGAAGTGTGTGTGTGTGTGGAGGGAGAGTGTGTGTAAGTGGAGGTGGAGTGTG
The DNA here is from genome assembly GCF_037954325.1 of Fistularia commersonii. Classification (NCBI taxonomy): domain Eukaryota; kingdom Metazoa; phylum Chordata; class Actinopteri; order Syngnathiformes; family Fistulariidae; genus Fistularia; species Fistularia commersonii. The sequence continues at coordinate 11,064,142 of NC_141317.1, forward strand.
TGTGTGTGGAGGTAGAGAGTGTGTATGTGTGTGTGGAGGTGGAGTGTGTGTAGGTGGAGGTAGAGGGTGTGTGTGTGTGTGTGTTTGTGTGGGGGTAGAGAGTGTGTGTGTGTGGAGGTGAGGGAGCTCCTCCTCCCAGCTGGCTGCGTGTGTGTGTGTTCCAGGAGAAGCAGCTGCAGGTGGAGGCCCTGGAGCTGCAGCTGTCGGAGGCGGAGCACCAGGGGGCGGAGCTTCAGGGCACCATCACACACCTGAGACAGGTAAGGCCTCACGGGCGCCCGTCGCCGAGGAGACGAGTCCTTCATCCGTCTCCAGAAGGACCGGACGGTGGAAAATAAAAGTCCGAGGCTTGGTGTCCGGGCGGCTCGTGGGACGCGCAGATGTTTTGACGGCTGAGATGGATTGTCCTCCTGCAGGAGATAAAAGACACGCTGGACGGACAGAGGATCCTGGAGAAGAAAGGAAGTGCAGCCGTGAGTCACATGATCTGCTGTCTCAGGCCTCCAGAGATGAGAAAATATATTCTGCAAACTAATTTAAGATCAGTCTTGCGTGTAAAATAATAATTACATTGTGTGTGCGTGCGTGCATGTTTGTGTGTGTGTCTGTGTGTGTGTGTGTGTGTGTGTGTGTGTGTGTGTGTCTGTAGCTGAAAGATCTGAAGCGCCAACTTCAGCTGGAGAGGAAACGAGCTGACAAACTTCAGGAGAGACTTCAGGAGATACTGACCAACAGCAAGACCAGGACAGGTACTCACACACACACACACACACACACACACACACACACATATTCTCACACTGACTGACACACACACCATGTCAGACTGTTGGGCCTCAGATGGGATCACTTTCAGATTCTTTCCAACATCTTTTCTTGTCTTTTTGTCTTCTTCATTCTGAGCCTCTCTCTCTCTCTCACACACACACACACACACACACACACACACACACAAACCTCATCTCTAATGCATGAGCAGTGATGAAAGTTTAAAAGGCTTTTCTACTCAAACCTTTTAAAGTAGCTGCTTATCTCTTTGCCTGCTGCCAGGACGCCTTAAAGGGCCAGTACACTGTCTTTAAAGGACCTGGACTTTTCTGACAGTGCAGACACACAGGCTTTAAGGGGAAGTAGAATATCTTAAAGGGCCAATACATTGTCCTGGAGGGTAAGTACACTGTCTTCAAGGCAGGCTACACTATCCTATAGGGACGATACACTGTCCTATAGGGAAGTACACTGTCCTATAGGGACGATACACTATCCTATAGGGAAGGTACACTATCCTATAGGGAAGGTACACTATCCTATAGGGAAGGTACACTATCCTACAGGGACGATACACTATCCTATAGGGAAGGTACACTGTCCTATAGGGAAGGTACACTATCCTATAGGGAAGGTACACTATCCTATAGGGACGATACACTATCCTATAGGGAAGGTACACTATCCTATAGGGACGATACACTATCCTATAGGGAAGGTACACTATCCTATAGGGAAGTACACTGTCCGTAAGAGAGGGTACGTTGTCTTTTTTAAGGGACGCAGACTCTTCAAAGGTGGTGTGATCGTCGTCTCGGCTGTATTTGAGGTAGATCATGTGATTCCGTGTCTCAGGTCTGGAGGAGCTCGTCCTGTCGGAGATCAATAGTCCAAGTCGGACTCAGCAGACTGGAGACTCGTCTTCTGTGTCGTCCTTCTCCTATAAAGACATGATGAAAGAGACCCAGCCGACCAATCAGAATAAGGTTGGTGGAACCTCAAGTCTGTTCTCTCACAAGCTGCTCCAGATTCCTGAGCAGGTCTAGTAAGATAGCCATCCCATAACATTGGGACTGCCGGTCCCGGTCCTGTCCCGATCCAGGTCCTGGTCGTGACCCATCCGTCTCCATCAGCACTCCTTTGTGATTCGCTGCTGACGACAGACTGAAGTTCTCTCTGTAGTGGAGATTGTTTGAGGTCCGTCTGTTATTTTAGTCCACCGCGTTTCTATTGATAGAAACTCTGAAAATAGAGCCGGCAGCCTCTTCCCGAGTCATCACATCTCCAAGGAACGCACCGGTGCAGGTCACGTGTGGAACAGGTTCTCATAGCCAGGCCCAGGTCCATCAGAGACCCCCCAGATCGAACAGAGACCCCCAGGTCCATCAGAGACCACCCAGGTCCATCAGAGCCCCCCCCCCAGATTGAACAGAGACCCCCAGGACCATCAGAGACCCCCAGGTCCATCAGAGACCACCCAGGTCCATCAGATACCACCCCGGTCCATCAGAGCCCCCCCAGATCGAACAGAGACCCCCAGGACCATCAGAGACCCCCAGGTGCATCCTAAGTACACAAATCTGAAACCTGAAGGTCTTCATTCACCTCATATTTCTGACTCCGGTGATCGACAACCAGCAGGTCATGTGACGACCTGTGATGTCATCCACTGTATGATGGTGTGTGTGTGTGTGTGTGTGTGTGTGTGTGTGTGTATGTGTGTGTGTGTGTGTGTGTGTGTGTGTGTGTGTGTGTGTGTGTGTGTGTGTGTGTGTGTGCGCAGTCCGGCGGGGGCAGCCCTCAGTCCCAGCGTCCTGCTGAGCTGTCAGACGACGAGGTGGGCGAGCTGTTCCAGCGTCTGGCGGAGGTCCAGCAGGAGAAGTGGATGCTGGAGGAGAAGGTGAGAGGGTGACTGACCTGTCGGGGAGACCCGCCCCCATCCTGCCTCCGCACAGGGGCTTGGAATGACTGCAGCGTGACCTTTGACCCCTCAGGTCAAACACCTGGAGGTCAGCTGCTCGTCTATGGCTGAGGACATCTGCAGGAAGAGTGCCATCATAGAAACCTATGTCATGGAGAGTCGCATAGGTGACACACACACACACACACACACACACACACACACACACACACCTGCTCCCCTGTTGTCTTTAATTTCACACCTGGCTGATCGTGGTCCAGGTCTCATTTGAGAAGAACGAGTGACATCAGAGCAGTTCCAGGTTCTCTCCCTGACATCCAGGACCTTGAACGACATCACGTCTCTTTTGGTTTCTGTGTCCTCCCGCTTGTGATCCGGCTTGTCAGAAGCTCCAGTAAACACTAGCTGTGGTCCTCAGACGTTTCAGGAGGAGCCGTCGGGGGACACGGGGTCGTCCAGGGAGAGAGAGGAGGTCTGGGCTCGGTCCTCCGAGATTTGGTGAAACCGGGAGATGAGAACCTGAGAGAGATGAACAAGAAGCTCCAGAACATGTTGGAGGAGCAGCTGACCAAGAACATGCACCTCCAGAAGGTGACCCCCCGCCCCACGTAGCTCCCGTCGGTCTGCGGGCTTCTTGTCCTTCTGCCGGTGACCTGAGAAACTCCGGTGTGTCTTTCAGGACCTGGAGCTTCTGTCCCAGGAAATAGTCCGCCTCAGCAAAGACACCGGCCCGAGCCCTGCCGTGGCCGGCTCCGGATGAGGCCGTCGCCCGAAGCCGTCCGCTCCGGTCCGAGTATCGTCGGGCCGGGCTCAGACCGACGCCTGCGACCGGCACGCTCCCTTCCCGTCCCCCACATTATGACCCGAGACCTGCCGCGGGAAAGGACCGCCGTCCGGAAGCTCTGCGTCTGTAACCCCCCGGCTGCGAACACATCCCGGACCTCGGAGGCAGAGAGGCTGAGAGGATGGAAACTCTAAGCTCATCAATGTTGCTGTGGAATGTACCGTCATTAGTCCGCCCCGCTCGCCCCTCCCTCGGGTCCCGGCTGCGACCTGGAGCACACACACCAGAGAGGCGGAATCTCTTGTCGCTGTAAGTTTTTGCTTTGTCTGTCCAAAGACAGAACTTTTGGGTCCTGGCTGTTTCCTGGAAATCATTCTTTGTACAAACTGACTGACTGCTGTGGACGTAACACTGCTGCTTTGTAACATTTCAAGTGGGGTCTGACTATGTCTGTCCTGCTGCTCCGCGACACCCCCGTTCCCCCCACGGTCCGAGTGCATTTCCCACCCGTGAAGATACGGATTCGCGGCAAACCGGTTTGGATTCCAAAATACGTCTCTCTGCTGACGACGTCCGGGCCGGCGGCGGCGGGCTCGGAGCTTTGATTTCAGTTTGTGAATAAAACATTTCACGTGCCGCTAACGACTGCGGGTGCTTCTCGGACGCTTGAAGTCCGCGGCGGAATCCAGTCACGCGTGACCTGCTTGTGTTTGTTTCCCTGCAGATGTTCAAGTCTTGTGTTTCTGTGACCGGGTGTTTTTATCTTTAGTGACATCGTGACACAGAACTCATTGGGTTTGTTCTGTCGGCCGCGGCTACTTCCTGCTTGAAACGACACGCGCCCATTTCTGTTATCACGCTGAGAAAGAGTCACCTTTACGCTACGCCGTCCCCGACCGTGACCGTGTCGACGAGGCTCCGAAGGGTCCAGTTGTTGCGAGAGCGGCTTCGCCTCAGGACGCCTGCGGCGTGAACCGCGGCGAGGAGCCGCTCTGGTAACGAAGGCCGTGGCCGGGAGCGAGGCGTCTATTTGCGGCCGTGGCTCCGTCGATGTCGCCGTGATCACCCTGTACGTGTGTGAAGAATCAAGCTGTATTTATGAGATGATCTGTAACCGATAAAGCTGCTTGCGCTCCACCCTGGCCTCCGTCTTTGTGTCCGGACGTGACTCTCACCGCCGGACGCCGTGTCTCAGCCGGTTTCCCGGAAACCATAGCCTGTCCGTCCAACCAAGTCGTTCGATTGTCGGATCTGTTGCTGTAGTAACGGCACAACATCCCACGAGAGTAGGTGCCGTCATGGTAACCAAATGTCCCGGCGAAGAGGCCGTCGCCTCGGGGAGGGGCTGTGACTACTATCCAGGCGGATGGCTGTTGTCATGGAAACGAGATCGCCTTTTAGGTTAGAGGCGGTTATCATGGCGACGCTGCGGACCTGTCCAGGTGAGCGTCTGCTACCATAGCAACACCGGTCGATCCAAGGGAGGTTTTCCACGGCAACACGTCCTGTTCAGGTGACAGAGGCCGTTACCATGGTAACACCACAGCAGGCTGAAGGTCGGAGGGCCCCGGACTTCGGCCGAGCGGCCGCCAGACTCCTATCTTTTGACGTCTCGCTCCGACCACCATCAGGTGCCCGCGGCGCGTCGGTGTTTTGTGGCTCCGTCCGAAGGTTCCCCCGGTTCCTCCGAAGCCGCCTCAGAAGAGGATCCTCTGAGGGGCCCAGGAGGAGAGGAGCGGTCCGGATGTCCGGCCTCGTCCTGCAGGCGAAGAAGGGAAACTGCGATTTTGCGTCAAGAACACAAGGGGGCGCACAAGGTTCTCCGAGAAAAGAGCTACGCCGAGACCTTCTCCGAACAGATGCTCCTTCCAGCTGTTCAAAGGGACAGGTGTTCATCTTCTACGTCGCTACGAAACGTGGCGATCTTCTGGGCAGGGAACCTTCAAGGTGAAGAAGGAGAAGATGAAAGTTCTCCAAGTTGGGAATGAAGTTCTGTGTGGTCACATGGGTGTGATGTCATCAGAAGACCTTCCAGATTAAAAGTTTTTCAGACGGTTCGCAGCTTCGTGTCGGCAACGGCGCTCGCCTGTAATTAGCTGCCGCCGCCTGCCGTCCCTCAGAGAACGTCAGATTACGGAGGTGAGGGTCGTCTTAACGAGATAGCGCCCGATTGGCCGGGACAGAGGTTAATTGCCCAGCTGCCTGGTGGATTTCATTAAAGTTTTTTCATTGTCCGGACCAACTTTTCTCCTCTCTTTCCGCTGCTGCTTCTGCCTTCCGTCGGTCGCCAGTCATCCGTCACGGTCCGACCATCGGAACCCGAGCCGGAGACGTTCCGCTCACGCCGGGGGACGAGATCCGTCCGTCTGCCGAACCGACCGTGAGCTGTCGCTCGGCGGAGCCACCGTTTCCACGACGATAGGCTGTGGTTCAGGGGATCCGAGACACCAGCGCCCCCTGCTGGCCGGGAGGCCCCGTGGTGTGATTTTGACTGCTTTAATGAAAAAGTGTCACGGCCCCCCCAAGCCATGATGTAGCCGGGATCACTCATCGCCCCGGGAAACGGGGGGTTGCCACGGTGATCCCCTGTCTGAGAGGGAGGAGGCAGGAGGTACAAGTCTGGTTACAGAGTTTAAAATATTCACGAGTTTTCTTCTGCAGTGCTCCACTAAAAATAGACCTATGTGTGTGTGTGTGTGTGTGTGTGTGCGCGTGTGTGTTGAGCAGAACGCCCGGCTGACCAGTGTTGTGGTGTGTACCTGGTGAACTCTACTGAGATGTTTTACTTTCAAGATGTAAAATCCAGATGTTGGAGCAGTAATGACGTCCCGTTCTTCGAGGGCGGAGGGCGGAGAAGGTTCCTACACCAGAGATGGACCTTCGGTCGAGCTCTAGAGGTATTTCTACATCAGTGAGCAGCTGGATGGAGTAGGCCTCTGCTGCAGCTGATGTTTCTGTAAAGATCACGCCTTCCAGGATGCTGCTTCATAAAGCCTTCTGGGAAGCCCAAAGCTGGGACAGCTGCATGCGGAGGTTTGAAAGATCCAGAACCTTCCTCGTCCTTTTTACCTCCTGGGCTTCAGGGATCTGCACCGCCAATCATCTGCCTCCATCTGACCCTCAGTGTCCCGTGTCTCAGTCCTCCTTTTACCATGAAGGACCTTCAGTCAGAAGAGAGATTGATTGATCTCCTCTCCAAACATCACGCCCAGGACTGGACCATCACCTGCCCCGCCCAACGATCTGCTCCATGACTGGTGACCACCGTTCTCTCTCTCTTATGGGATGAAAAGCCACCACAACTCCTGCTGCCGCAGAGGATATCCTCTGGAGATACTGAATGAGGTGGACTTTCAAAGCTCCTGGACATCAGGGGGAGCTAACTCCATCTTCTTGACTCCTGAGTGTGTCAGACATCTAGCCAGAGGAGACGGGAACCCCAACGTGCTGGACCTTCTCACAGAGTGCATGGAAGCTCCTCATCAATCGGGGTTGGAGGAGCTTCTGCCGCATGACTCCTCCACCCATCATCTGAGCTGTCCTGGTGTCCAGGATGCAGATGACACAGCTCTCGTGGGAAGAGGCAGCACTCAGAGAGCAGCAGGAAGTAGAACATCTGAAGAGACGAGAACCTCTGCATCACCCCGGTGTAGACAAAGAAACCGATTCCAGAAGGAGCAGACAACTCTCATCCACCTCAGAGGGTCAGGTGGAGTCCAGCTGTAAGACCTTCGGTCTGAACACCACTGACAGCCTCAGCTGGTCCAGCAACTCAACAAGTATTGTGAAGCAGGTCCACCAATGCCTTTTAATTCTTGAGGAGACCTCGGCCTCCCTGCCCTCCTCTCCCTGACCAGATGTCGGGTGGAGATGGACTGTTGGCTCTGCACTGGACAGGAAGGCACTGCAGAAGGGCAACAGAGGAGCTGGAAAGACCAAAGGGTGCAGCTTCTCCTCTATCAGTAACATCTTAACCACCGCAGGAGCATCTCTGGAATCATGGAGAACAACCGACCCTCACATGGACTGTTTGACCCTCTGAAGGATGTCCAGGACCTCAGCTGAGGTCCAGCTTCAGGCTGATGACCAGAAACGTGGTGAACCGGAGAAACGTCTCCTCAGAGTTCTCCTCCATCTGGTCGCCTCCACCCGTGTTTGGACCTGAACTCAGGTCAGATTCCAAATGTTGTGTTTACTTCACTGTGCTCCTGGGCTGAGAGCTTCTGCTCCTGCGTCTCCGTCTTCACCACTTCTCTTTTTTCTTCTTAGATTCATGTTCTCATGTTGGAAGGACACTGAAGCACCTTGAACCTTAACCTTAACCTTGTCTTCAGACAAAGATGGCTTGTTGAAGCTGAGGCTCTTGATGTCGTGGAGGAGTTTGAGGTTCTAGAGGTAATCAGATGTTTCATTCTTTGAGGTAAAACTTCAGGCCACTTTTATTTGGGAGGGTCAGGCGACGTCAAGTAACCATGGAAACAGGTGTGGAGGACTTCTCAGTGTCTCCATGACATCATCATTCACACCTTCGATCGGATCTCACTCCTTATTTTCTCTCGTCCTCTTCTGACAGACAAGCTGGAGATGGTTGCCACACACCTGAATCACACCTGTATCACACCTGAATCACACCTGAGTCACACCTGAATCACACCTGTATCACACCTGAGTCACACCTTAATCACACCTGAATCACACCTGAATCACACCTGAATCACACCTGAGTCACACCTGTATCACACCTGAGTCACACCTGAATCACACCTGTATCACACCTGAATCACACCTGAATCACACCTGAGTCACACCTTAATCACACCTGAGTCTCATCTGAATCACACCTGAGTCACATCTGAATCACACCTGTATCACACCTGAATCACACCTGAGTCACACCTGAATCACACCTGAATCACACCTGAGTCTCACCTGAGTCACACCTGAATCACACTTGAGTCACACCTGGGTCACACCTGAATCACAGCTGAGTCACACCTGAATTACACTTGAGTCACACCTGAATCACACCTGAGTCACACCTGAATCACACTTGAGTCACACCTGAATCACACCAGAGTCACACCAGAGTCACACCTGAATCACACTTGATTCTCACCTGAATCACACCTGAGTCACACCTGAATCACACCTGAGTCACACCTGAGTCTCACCTGAATCACATCTAAGTCTCACCTGAGTCACACCTGAGTCACACCTGTATCACACTTGAATCACACCTGAGTCTCATCTGAATCACACCTGAATCACACTTGAGTCACACCTGAATCACACCAGAATCACACCTGAGTCACACCTGAATCACACCTGAATCACACCTGAATCACACCTGAATCACACCTGAGTCTCATCTGAATCACACCTGAGTCACACCTGAATCACACCTGAGTCACACCTGAATCACACTTGAGTCACACCTGGGTCACACCTGAATCACACCAGAGTCACACTTGAATCACACTTGAGTCACACCTGAATCACACTTGAGTCACACCTGAATCACACCTGAATCACACCTGAATCACACCAGAGTCACACCTGAATCACACCAGAGTCACACCTGAATCACACCTGAGTCACACCTGAATCACACCTGAATCACACTTGAATCTCACTTGAGTCACACCTGAGTCTCACCTGAATCACATCTAAGTCTCACATGAGTTACACCTGAGTCACACTTGAGTCACACCTGAATCACACCTGAGTCACACCTGAATCACACCTGAGTCTCATCTGAATCACACCTGAGTCACACCTGAATCACACCTGAGTCACACCTGAATCACACTTGAGTCACACCTGAATCACACCTGAGTCACACCTGAATCACACCAGAGTCACACCTGAATCACACCTGAGTCACACCTGAATCACACCTGAATCACACCAGAGTCACACCTGAATCACACCAGAGTCACACCTGAATCACACCTGAGTCACACCTGAATCACACCAGAATCACACCTGAATCACACCTGAATCACACCTGAGTCACACCTGAATCACACTTGAGTCACACCTGGGTCACACCTGAATCACAGCTGAGTCACACCTGAATTACACTTGAGTCACACCTGAATCACACCTGAGTCACACCTGAATCACACTTGAGTCACACCTGAATCACACCAGAGTCACACCAGAGTCACACCTGAATCACACTTGATTCTCACCTGAATCACACCTGAGTCACACCTGAATCACACCTGAGTCACACCTGAGTCTCACCTGAATCACATCTAAGTCTCACCTGAGTCACACCTGAGTCACACCTGTATCACACTTGAATCACACCTGAGTCTCATCTGAATCACACCTGAATCACACTTGAGTCACACCTGAATCACACCAGAATCACACCTGAGTCACACCTGAATCACACCTGAATCACACCTGAATCACACCTGAATCACACCTGAGTCTCATCTGAATCACACCTGAGTCACACCTGAATCACACCTGAGTCACACCTGAATCACACTTGAGTCACACCTGGGTCACACCTGAATCACACCAGAGTCACACTTGAATCACACTTGAGTCACACCTGAATCACACTTGAGTCACACCTGAATCACACCTGAATCACACCTGAATCACACCAGAGTCACACCTGAATCACACCAGAGTCACACCTGAATCACACCTGAGTCACACCTGAATCACACCTGAATCACACTTGAATCTCACTTGAGTCACACCTGAGTCTCACCTGAATCACATCTAAGTCTCACATGAGTTACACCTGAGTCACACTTGAGTCACACCTGAATCACACCTGAGTCACACCTGAATCACACCTGAGTCTCATCTGAATCACACCTGAGTCACACCTGAATCACACCTGAGTCACACCTGAATCACACTTGAGTCACACCTGAATCACACCTGAGTCACACCTGAATCACACCAGAGTCACACCTGAATCACACCTGAGTCACACCTGAATCACACCTGAATCACACCAGAGTCACACCTGAATCACACCAGAGTCACACCTGAATCACACCTGAGTCACACCTGAATCACACCAGAATCACACCTGAATCACACCTGAATCACACCTGAGTCTCATCTGAATCACACCTGAGTCACACCTGAATCACACCTGAGTCACACCTGAATCACACTTGAGTCACACCTGGGTCACACCTGAATCACACCAGAGTCACACCTGAATTACACTTGAGTCACACCTGAATCACACCTGAGTCACACCTGAATCACACCAGATTCACACTTGAATCACACTTGAGTCACACCTGAATCACACTTGAGTCACACCTGAATCACAATTTAATCTCACCTGAATCACACCTGAATCACACCAGAGTCACACCTGAATCACACCAGAGTCACACCTGAATCACACCTGAGTCACACCTGAATCACACCTGAATCACACTTGAATCTCACTTGAGTCACACCTGAGTCTCACCTGAATCACATCTAAGTCTCACCTGAGTTACACCTGAGTCACACTTGAGTCACACCTGAATCACACCTGAGTCACACCTGAATCACACCAGAGTCACACTTGAATCACACTTGAGTCACACCTGAATCACACTTGAGTCACACCTGAATCACACCAGAGTCACACCTTAATCACACCTGAGTCACACCTGAGTCACACCTGAATCACACCAGAGTCACACCTGAATCACACCAGAGTCACACCTGAATCACACCTGAGTCACACCTGAATCACACCTGAATCACACCAGAGTCACACCTGAATCACACCAGAGTCACACCTGAATCACACCTGAGTCACACCTGAATCACACCAGAATCACACCAGAGTCACACCTGAATCACACCAGAGTCACACCTGAATCACACCTGAATCACACCTGAATCACACTTGAATCTCACTTGAGTCACACCTGAGTCTCACCTGAATCACATCTAAGTCTCACCTGAGTTACACCTGAGTCACACTTGAGTCACACCTGAATCACACCTGAGTCACACCTGAATCACACCAGAGTCACACTTGAATCACACTTGAGTCACACCTGAATCACACTTGAGTCACACCTGAATCACACCAGAGTCACACCTTAATCACACCTGAGTCACACCTGAGTCACACCTGAATCACACCAGAGTCACACCTGAATCACACCAGAGTCACACCTGAATCACACCTGAGTCACACCTGAATCACACCTGAATCACACCAGAGTCACACCTGAATCACACCAGAGTCACACCTGAATCACACCTGAGTCACACCTGAATCACACCAGAATCACACCAGAGTCACACCTGAATCACACCAGAGTCACACCTGAATCACACCTGAGTCACACCTGAATCACACCTGAATCACACCTGAATCACACTTGAATCTCACTTGAGTCACACCTGAATCACACCTGAATCACACCTGAATCACACCTGAATCACACCTGAATCACACCTGAGTCTCACCTGAATCATGCCTGGGTCACAATTCTGCCTTGCTCCTCAACAGGATGACGGTAAAGTTACCTTCACACAAGGTGACATAGATACCACACACACACACACACACACACACACACACACACACACACACACACACACACACCCCTGGGGCCTCAGCGTATTGATTGGACGCTCAGTGTGTGTAATGAGAGCGGCTTGTTTGTTTTTAGCTTCAGAGTGGGAGGAGAGACGTGGCACTGCGGCACTTCACACACTCACACACATACACACACTCACATACATACACATACACACACACGCACACACACATTAAAACAATGGGAGATGTCCATGTCTTTAAATAGACAGACACACATACAGCCAGCAATTGTGATACTGAGAAAAAAACAGCCTCGAGTCCGATTCCTCCTCCTCTTTTTCCTAGTCCTGCTCCTCCTCTTCCTCAGGTGTTTGGACCAGGACCTCCAACCAGGGCCTCCTCTCAGTTTGGCTGTGAGGGTGTGGAGACACACCTGCTCAGTGGTCTCCATGTTGGAGGTGCTTCTCGCTGTGTGATGAACACAATCATTTACGGAGGAGGACTGAAGAATTCAATCTCGGGGTCCTGATGGTTTGAGGCGGCACGTCGGGCCCCAGGTCAGGTGTGTGTGTGTGTGTGTGTGTGTGTGTGTGTGTGTGGGTGTGTGTGTGTGTGCATTTGAGGAGAGGTTTGCATGAGAGGGAAGTGCCTGCTTACTCTCTTCAATGTATCTGGGCCACATGCTGACCTTCTTGTGTGTGTGTGTGTGTGTGTGTCTTCTGCCTGATGTCTCCACCTCTCAGTGACGTGTAAACACTGTCAGCTCTGATGACAGATCTTCTCCAGACCTCTGGTCCAGAGATCTCTCAGCTGTTTGCTTCTTGGAAAAGTCTATTAGAGCCAGAGGATCATACATGTCAGGCCTGAGGTCCACGGCTGAGGTTGAAGCATCACCTGATCCAGTCCCCTGACCAGCAACCGGCTGTGTATATATGTATTTATGTGTGTGTGCGTGTGCATGTGTGTGTGTGCGCACACACAGAGGTGAGGACCTGACCTTTGAGTTGATTTCATTTTGGTGTTTCTCCCAAAGGTCGGAGCTGAACCTTCACCGCTCGTCATGTGAGGGAGGAGGAGTCTGGGGGGGGGGGCTACGACCTGCTACAAGCAGTTAGGACCTTCTAGGACCTTCTAGAGCCCTCTAGGACCTCCCAGGACCTTCTAGGACCTCCCAGGACCTTCTAGGACCTTCTAGGACCTGCATGTTGAAATTTGTATATATTCTTTTTTCTGGCGAGAGTTTTGGGCAAAAAAACTCAAACCACAAACTGCTGACTTTCGGATGTCCGGTAGATCTTCTGGGTCACTGGAAATCCAGTTGGTCTTCTCTGACTCATGCTTTCCTATTGATTTTTTTCAGATACCTGATCAGAGTCATTGATCACTGTCGTCCTTGCCCAGTCGATCCCATCTGAGAGGAGGCAGCAGACAACTGACCAATCATCTCCTGTGCGTGGAGGACCTTCTCAGTCTCTGGTGTTTACATTTATACTTTTACACAGAAGTAGGTGTGTGTGTGCATGGGTGCACATGTGTGTGTCTGTGCGTGACCGCCTGAGTCTGGAAATTCTTTTCCAGTGCTTACATTTTCATTTTCACACAAAAGTAGGTGTGTGTGTGTGTGTGTGTGTGTGTGTGTGTGTGTGTGTGTGGGTGTGTGCGCGCACGCGCTAACTCTGACCCACGGGAATGCAGCAGCTGTAATTGGGACTAAAACAAAGTGTCCCCTGAGTCTAAAGGTCCCTCAACACCAGATTAACCTTCGATTTTTTTCCCCTCCACTGAGTGTGTACGTGTGTGTGCATGTGTGTGTGTGTGTCTGTGTGTGTGTATGTCTGTGTGTCTGTGTGTGTGTGTGCGTGTGTGTGTGTGTGTGTGTGTGTGTGTGTGTGTGTGTGTGTGTGTGTGTGTGTGTGGTGGATGTAGAATTAGCGCTGCGTACAGTTCTAGTTCCTCTTCTTGGACAACCAGTAAGACTGAAGCAGGTGATGATGCATCTTGCTGTGGTTGGTCAGTGTGTCTGAGCTCCAGGACCGCCAGGGTCAAAGGTCACCAATCATCTGCCCTCTGCTGGTGGCGTCAGAGGCGTCAGGCCCACAGAGCTGCTTCCTGAAAGCGTGTTCTCCTCTGAGGAGGAGAGATGGAGGGTCAGAGAGGCTTTTTGTGGATGTATTGATCGTAAGAGGAGACACACTCTGAGTGTGTGTGTGTGAGTTTGTGTGTGTTTGTGTGTATGTGTGTCTGTATGTGTGTGTGTGTGTGTGTGTGTCATTAATAATGCAGAGAAGCCTCGTACAGCAGAAAGACAGAGGGAAGGACGCAAAGTAAAAACAGACATTCAGAGAAGACAGAAAGAGGCAGATATGTGCAGGACAAAATGTGTGTGTGTGTGTGTGTGTGTGTGTGTGTGTTTGAGATATGTATGAGCTAATAATGGAAACCTCTTCAAAGAGCAGATCAAGCGCGGATCTTTCCTTTGCTCATCAGAATGCGTCCATGATTTAAATACAGTTATTGATATCAACGAGGCCGGCCGCCCACATCCTGTTCTTGTTTACACCCGGTTGGTCATATGACCAGCCCACTTCCTGTTTACACATGGGCCGTCTGAGGTGAGGTCCTCCGACCTCCAACCCCGTGGACCACCCCTTGTCCATCCTCCTCCTCCTGGGCCCCCCCTTCAGTCCGGATGAAGAGTCGCGTTCCTGCGGGTGGAGATCATCTCTCCTCCAGAGGCCCTCCTGCATCTTCAGTCAGTTCTTCTACCACCCAGGTGCTTGACGGGCCTTACCTTTTGATGCTTTCTTATCAGCTGATGTCATCAGCTCCTCCCTCCGGACATCAGCCGGCCTTGGAGAGAAAGAGCGAAAGTGGAGTTTCCCCTCCTGCCGCTCGTCATCACACCGCCCTCTCTTAGCCGTCGTCATGGAGAAGCTCATCTCCTCAGCAAACAGCGGTCCACGTCGCTGGAGTCCCAGTCCAATATGGCAGGTCTGGTCTGAAGCCTCCAGAGACCAAATGCAATAACAATGTTGATGAGACTTCGGTGCTGGTGTCCAAACAAAGCTCAGACGAACTGATCCAGGCTCCTGCTTCTGGAGACAGACGCACGAACATTTACAGGAAGCCGCGGCGGCAGCTAATGCTAGCCTAGCAGGCAGCATGAAGGATGTGTTTTGTCGTCCGTTGTTGTCGGGTTTGTCCTTGTGCTTCCCCGCAACAGATGATGGTCCGGCCATCTTCACGTTTTCATCTGACTCTGTGTCCTCACCTCAACGCTCCACTCACTGAAAGGTGCAGTGGAAACCATGAAGCTCTGATCTCCAGCTCTTTCATCAGCGCTGACTATGCCACACTAACAGGAACTAACGATGGCCACAGACCAGGCTAGCAATTGATTAATATGGGGGGTATGATTCCCCGGGTGCTAACAGGCTCGAAATAACTTACCATGGGTTATGATTCCCTGAGTGCGAGCAGGCTAGCAATAATTTCCATAGGTTATGATTCCCCGGGCGCTAACAGGCTAGCAATACTTTTCCATAGGGTATGATTCCCTGGGCGCTAACAGGCTAGAAAGAACTTACCATAGGTTATGATTCCCTGGGAGCTTGCAAGCTAGCAATAACTTACCATGGGGTATGATTCCCTGGGTGCTAACAGGGTAGCAATAATTTTCCATAGGTTATGATTCCCTGGCTGCTAACAGGCTAGCAATAACTAACCACAGGACTATAATTCCCTGGCTGCTAACAGGCTAGTAATAGCCTGGCCGAGGACACCGAGAACCTGGAGGAAACACAGAACATGGAGAAGACCAGGTTCATCTGCGGGGACTGTGGGCTCAAAATGTCCTGAAGAACTTCAGGCTAAAGTCAGCCTGACCTTTTGCATGAAGGTGTGTGTGTGTGTGTGTGTATGCGTGTGTATGTGTGTGTGTGTGTGTGTGTGTGTATGTGTGTGTATGTGTGTGTGTGTGTGTGTGTGTGTGTGTGTGTGTAAGCATGTGTGTGTGTGATCATAGGTGTGTGTGTGTTTATGATTTTCAGAATTGTGTGTATGTTTCTGTGTGTGTGTGTGTGTGCGTGTGTGTGTGTGTGTGTGATCATAGGTGTGTGTGTGTTTATGATTTTCAGAATTGTGTGTAAGTTTCTGTGTGTGTGTGTGTGTGTGTGTGTGTGTGTGTGTGTGTGTGTGTCTGAAATCTGTGAACTGACCCTTTATGTTTCCACTCAGCTGCAAACGAAGACTGTTTGTAAATTTGGCATGAAAATTTGATGCTGTCCAACTGCTGTGTGTGTGTGCGTGTGTGTGTGTGTGTGTGTGTGTGTGTGTGTGTGTGTGTGTGTGTGTACGTGTAATTGCATGTGTGTGCGAGAAAGAGAGACCTACACAACACCAGCTGACCACCGTTTCTTCTCATCCATTATTAAAGGGGGGTTGCATGGGGGGGTTGAGGGGAGTGTGTGTGTGTGTGTGTGTGTGTGTGTGTGTGTGTGTGTGTGTTTGTGTGTGTTTGTGTGTGTGTGTCTTACAAATACAGTTTTCACTTTCAAACCATTTGAACTGTATCTTTGGTTCCTTGGTGAAACAAGAAATACACACACACACACACACACAGTATGTGCAAATACATAGTATAGTTACCTGTGTGCATATATGTAAAAAAAAATATAGACACTACATATAATATTAAGATGCAGAATCATTGATCCCACATTGTAGATAAAGTCAGTCGGTGTGTGTGTGTGTGTGTGTGTGTGTGTGTGTGTGTCTGTGTGTATGTATGTGTATTTGTGTGTGCATGTTTCAGTGTGTGTGTGTATTAGTGTCAGTGTGTATATGCGTGTGCATGTTTCAGTGTGTGTCATTGTCTCGGAGCTGAAACCCGAGCCTGGTCCAGACGGCTGGTTTCACTGAAACCTCAGCCTCCAAATGCAAAGGTGTTCTCATTTGGTTTTTGTGTGTGCTTGTTGGTGACAGGCCCCGCCCCCTGGTCGACAGGCCCCGCCCCCCAGGCCGACAAGCCGCGCCCCCAGGTCGACAGGCCCCGCCCGCAAGTTGACAGGCCCCGCCCCTGGGTTTGACATGCGTCCTTCACATAGTTTTATGATGAATTAGCCGTTAGGATTGTTAGCACACGTTCTAATGAACAGTTTGGAGACTGAACCGCTGTGGTCTTTGGTTCTAAGAAGGTTCGCCCATGGATCTGGATCTGGAAACTCCTCACTTCTTCTCCTGACCTTCTGAGTGACAAGAGACAGAGGAACCCGAGAACGGGGATGATGAGAAGCACACCCAGACTGAGTCTGGGAGACAAATGTGAAAATGATTTGATGCATCAAAAGTAAAAAAAAATCCTTTTCCATTAGTCGTGTGTGCGTACATGCGTGAGTGTGTGTGTGTGTGTGTGTGTGTGTGTGTGTATGTGTGTGTGTGTGTGTTCAGAAAGATGTGAGAAACGACATCCAGTAGAAAGCAAGTGAGAGAAATGGGAAACTGAGGGGAGGGTCGAGCAAGCGAATGAGCGATAGAGCCTGAGTGTGTGTGTGTGTATGTGTGTGTGTGTGTGTGTGTGTGTGTGTGCGCGCGCCAGAGAGGGGAGAGAGAGGAGGGATGACAGGCGAGGAGGTTGTTGCCGCGGCAGCAGAGGAGGACGGATCTGAGACAGAAACACTTCTCAACCTTCCTCTTTCTTTCATCGTCCCCTTTCCACCTGGAACCTTGTTCTTCCTCTGCGTCCTCCTCTTCCTCACTTCCGTCAGCGGCTTCTTCAGCAGCCGGTAAGTAGGATGTTCTACATTCAGCAGCTGAGAATAGAAACAGACGTGGAAGTCGATCCTGAGCGCAGCGGGACGACGGGACGGCGGCGGGTGGAGAGAGGGACCGGTCAGGCAGGAGGAGGGAGGAGAGGAAGGAGAGGAAGAGATGGAGAGAAGGAGGAGGAGGAGAATAAGAGAGGAGGGACGACTCACTGTTCGGATAAAGTGGGACTCAGTCAAGACTTTTGAGTTGTTGGAATAAAAAACCCCGGAGAAAGCGAGGAGATGGAGGCAACAAATGGGTGTGTGTGTGTGGTGGTACATCTGTGCGCATTCGTCTGTGTGTGTGTGTCCGTAGTTGACGTAATTCCTCCATATGAATTAGTGATGAACTTTGCTGTTCATGTGGAAATTCCTTCCAACGTCTTTGAAAAACAAAATCTCATTTAAAACCAACGAAGAAGAAAAACCTCACTTTGCAAACTGGAAGGAAGTTTTGTCTAAAAGAGGCAAAAAAACCTTCTTCACCTGCTTGATGGACTTCATTTATTCTCAGAAGAATGAATCACTCTGTGTAGATTCTGTAGGTGTGTGTTTGTGTGTGTGCGTGTGTGTTTGTGTGTGTGCGCACGTGCGTGTAAACGTGTGTACGTACGCGCCTGTATGTGCATGTGTGCGTGCGCGTGTTTCTGTGTGTGTGTGTGCATATGTGTGTGTGCATCACCTCCTATATGACCTTTGACCTATCACCACTGCTCACCGTTAGCCGTTAGCTCGCTTTGGGTTGTTGACTGAGACGATGAATCACTGCCAAACGCTTGATCGTCGGGTGACCAGGTGACCAGGCGACCTTCTCCCGGGTGTGTGCGGAGACCTTCTCCGACACTCACATGGACACTCTTCGACACGAGAACCAACACCTGAGATCTCACAGATGTGTGTGTGAATGTGTGTGCGTGGTTTGTAAAATGAGTAGAACCGGGTGAATCGGGTTGTGCAAATACGACTCAGTGGCGCCACCGCTGGCCAACGAGAGGAAGGGCGGTCAGTTCCACAGTCACCTGGGAGGAGGAACACTTGCGTTGTGACAAGTTAAAGATGGCGTTGGCATGGCAACCTGCTGTCAGACCAGGGCGGTCGAAGGGCTTAGCAGAACCTGGTCCGGCTGCGGTCCGTACAGGCTCGTGGAGGTCTGGTGGTCTGACTTTGGACTCCGAGACGAGATTGGGATTTGACCTTTGACCTTCAACAGAAAGCCGCAGCGATGCCATGCACATGACGGTAGTGTGTGTGTGTGTGTGTAGCTCCTCTGTATCATGTTATAAGTTTCGCCCAGCCATCAGTCCGCCGCGGCCAACATCGTGCTGCCGAGGCGACGGATGTCGGTGCGGCGCCGCTTTGTGTTTCTGCTCCTGCTGGTATCTGCTGAAGGAGCCATGAAGACGCAGCGAGTCACATGACCAGCCATGTCTTCAAGATGGTGATGGATCCTTTGCCCAGCTCGCCTTGACTTTCTGATGGCACAGAGGCTCTCTGAAGGTCACGGAGGTCCTCTGAAGGTTATGGAGGTCTTGGAGGTCACTCTCCTCCAGGAAACAGGAAGTTGCTGGCTCCATCAGCAGGAACCTTTTCAAAAGGAAGCGGCACACAGCATACGGGTCAGAGGTCAGAGGCTCTTCCTCGTGAGAAGGCCCCGTCATCTTCAAAGACTCCATCTCAGGTTGGACCTCAAGATTTTAGAACTGTTCTTCAGACTTTACCAGACCCGACTGGAAATGAGAGCGTCGTCCCATCAGTGCTGATGTTCAAGGACCTGCACCAGAAGAGAAGGTAGCACGTTGGCATCCGAGCTGCTTCGAGACCTTGACGGTCCACAAGGATCCTCCCGGACTCGCCGTCTCTCCTGAGTTTTGTCTCCTGACTCAGTGAAACGGGGGTATTTCTACTCTCCGGGTCATGATCTTCTGAGCGCTGGTCTTTGCTCCTCGTAGACAGAGTCCTCCGTCCGCTCCGTCAGATCTGAATCTCCTCAGTGTGTGACGGTATGAGGAGGGGACCTTGAAGGCGTTCTGCTCGTACGTTCAAGGCCTTCCTGGGCTTCCGTTGGTCTCCTCAGTCCGAGCCCTTGACCGGGCTCCAGCCAATGGGAGGGCACCGTGACTCCGAGATGAACGGGGTCTCCTGAGAACGACAGAAACAAGAGCCCATCAGCGTTCCTACAGAAACCTGGAGGTCTGACCTTCTGATGGAAGGAGATGGGACCTTCTGATGGAAGAGGGTCTTCAAATCAAAGCGTTTCTGCCACACATCCATGTTGAAGCTCCGACCCTGCAGCAGTGAGTGTGTCCATATATGTGTGTGTGTATGTGTTTGTGCTTGCGAGTGTGAGTGTGAGTGTGTGTGTGTGTGTGTGTGTGTGTGTGTGTGTGTGTGTGCGTCTGCTCATGTGTGTGTGTGTGTGTGTGTGTGTGTGTGCGTCTGCTCGTGTGTGTGTGTGTGTGTGTGTGTGTGTGCGTGTGTGTGTGTGCTTATGTGTGTGTGTGTATGTGCGTCTGCTCATGTGTGTGTGTGTGTGTGTGTGTGTGCTTATGTGTGTGTGTGTGTGTGCGTCTGCTCATGTGTGTGTGTGTGAGTGTGTGTGTGCTTATGTGTGTGTGTGTGTGTGTGTGTGTGCGTGTGCTTATGTGTGTGTGTGTGTGTGTCTGCGTGTGCTTATGTGTGTGTGTGTGTGTGTGTGTGTGTGTATGCGTGTGCTTATGTGTGTGTGTGTGTGTGTGTGTGTGTGTGTGCGTGTGCTTGTGTGTGTGTGTGTGTGTGTGTGTGTGTGTGTGTGTGTGTGTGTGTGGTAAGTGAGGCAGCTGAAACCAGTCATGCTGAAAGTTTCCTTCATAATTCATAAAGATGGTGGAAGTGGAGGCGGAGCAGCGAAGGGCGCGGCACGAAAGCCTTCTGCTGTCTGTGCACAAAGTAATCCAATGTAATCCAATATAATCTACCTCAATATAATCTATTTAAATGTAATCCAATGTATTCTGATGTAATGGAAACTAGGGGTACATAACGTAATCTTAGTGTCCAATCCAATCTCATCTAATCCAATGTAATGTAATGTAATCCGATCTAATCTAATCTAATCTAATCTAATCTAATCTAATCTAATCCGGTCCAGTCCAATGTAATGTCATGTAATGTAATCTAATCTAATTCAATGTAATGTAATGTAATGTAGTCTAATGTAGTCTAATCCAATGTAATATGATGAAACCCAATCTAATCTAATCTAATCTAATCTAATCTAATCTAATCTAATCTAATCTAATCCAATGTAAAGTAATGTAATCCAATCCAGTCCAATCCAATGTCATGTTACTTAATCCAAAAACATGTTATATAATCTATTCCAGGGCGGCTAGGCGGCTCAGTGGTTAGCAGTCCCGCCTTGTAGCAGGAGGTCCACGGTTGGATTCCCACAGGGTTCCTTCCAGGTTCTACCCGTGTCTGATGGGGTTCCTCAGGGTTCTCAGTGGAGAACACATTAGGAGGTTGGGTGGGGCGCCGCCTCTCATCCAATCACAGCAGGGCTAGAATCCAGCTTCCTGTCACCAGGGCGGCAGGAGGAGCGGTAGGTCATGGATGGATGGAGAATCTAATGCAATTTAATGTAATGTAATCCAATGTAATGTTATGTAATCTAATGTAATGTAATCCCATCTAATGTGATGCAATCTAATCCAATGAAATCCAATGTATGTAAAGTAGTGTACCATGTAGAATAATGTAATCTAATGAAATCTGGTGTAATGTAATGTCAAATGTAGTACAGGTTGTGGTCCAATGTAAAGTACTGCAATGTGGTCCGTCACCCTCATGGAGATCCAGGACCAACGGGGTCAAAGTTCAACCACAGATTATTAAGATTCATCTTCACTTTGATCTTAATTAGCGTCCCCTTTGATCTCTGCCGATGGCCGTGGCTGCCGAGAGCTGGCGTTAGACGTTGGAGGTCCTCGGACGTGGAGATGCGGGGGTTCTTCTGTCCCGAGGCTCCAGTCTCCGCCATCCCATAATAACCCGCGCCGCTCAACTATTTTTACAAAGTTTATTTTGGTCCCAGGACTTTGCTCACGTCTGAGGAGCAGCCGGCGCCAGGTCTTAGATCTTCTCCCGTCGGACATCTACGCCTCCGAGTTCTGGGATCGTCGCGTCGATGACATCATCAAAATACTGATGATGTCATCGCGAGGGCCGATTCCGGAGCCGTCTGCGGCCTCGCCGGCTCTTCTCCTCCTCTTTGTCCACCTCTCATTCTTCTCCTGGCTTCCTTCTCTCCTCCTCCTCCTCCTTCTCTCCTTCTCTGCTGCTGCTGCTGCTGCTGCTGCTTCTGCGCTCTCCTTTCCACCGTCCTTCTGGTTCTGGTCCTCCCCCTCCTCCGCTCGGGTTCCCCACGGGACGACCATACATGGTCACCAGTCCGAGCGGCCCAGAGGAGAAGAGGACGGAGGAAGAGGAGCCGGGCGGAGGTCCGCCGTCTGACCGAGAAGGTGGGACCGGATCTTCTGTTGATTCTGCAACTTCAGGGACCTTCATCACAATTTAATATGAGCAGGAGAGGCTGGAGAGGCTTCGACAGAGGGAGGGGGAGGGAAAAACAAATACTTTGATGCTTCCAGACCTTCTACTCTCTTAAAGTCCCTCAGCAATAAAACCGCCTTACTGTCCTTCTGCCTGCAGGACGCCGAGGTCTCCGTCCACCGAGGACCACCGGAGACCTTCCACAGCAGTCAGGACCAGCTCGAGAGAGGAGCGATCCGGCCCCCCGGGAGGAGCTCCAAACCCCCTGCCGACGTCCGCGGCCCCAGACTGACCTCCGCTAGAAGGAGCCTCTTTTATGGCGTGACCCCGCCCCCTGCGCCCCCCCCAACATGTCCGCCGGCCTCGAGCCCAACCGCCCCAGAGGCTCCAGGAACCCCATGCCGACCCACTGAACCCACGGCTCCGCTCTGAGGAAACACCTCCGCTCTCCAGAAGGACTCGCGCGTGCAAGATGGCGGCCGGAGTGGCCACGTGGCTGCCCTTCGCCCGGGCGGCGGCCGTGGGCTGGCTGCCGCTGGCCAAGAAGACCATGCCCAAGCCTCCGGTGGACAACTCGTCCAGATCGGACGAGATCCTGTACGTGAACGTCAGCGGGGTTCGGTTCCAGGTAGGCTCCTCCTCTGATCGGGCCGTCCGCGTCCATCTGGGCAGAAGTAACGCCGCGGCATCCGACCGAAATAGAACGCGAGCGCGGGTCTTTCTGCTGCCGCAGCAGAAGCTTCCCGGAGCGCCGGACCTTCAGGGCCGCAGCTCTCAGAGAACACCGAAACGGTCGCATCAATTATTGAACCTCCTCCTTCCAGAGGGACACCGGCCAGGTGCTGACAAGAACCCGCTTCCTGATTGGCTCTCCACCTCCGGCAGGCGGGTTCTTGATAAGTTCTCTTGATGTTCTCTTCCAAAGCGGGTCAGGTCCACGTCCCGCTGCGAGGAACACCGGTGGCGAGTCACAAAGTAGAGCTTCCGCCCGCGGATGGAACCCGACGTTCCCGTCGGGTCCGGGTCTCCATCCGCCGGAACACCATCCCGGTTTGGATGGCGGAACGGCTTCCGAGAGCTTCTCACCCGTGCCTCTGCATGTCACCGTCTTCTGACGGCTCTCTCTCCTCCAGACATGGAAGAACACTCTGGACCGCTATCCTGACACCCTGTTGGGATCTTCAGAGAAGGAGTTCTTCTACAACGAGGACACGCAGGAGTACTTCTTCGACCGGGACCCCGAGATGTTCCGGCACATCCTCAACTTCTACCGCACGGGGAAGCTGCACTACCCGCGGCACGAGTGCATCCAGGCCTTCGACGAGGAGCTGGCCTTCTATGGCATCGTGCCTGAGATCATTGGAGACTGCTGCATGGAGGTGGGTGGACGGTGGGGGCGAAGGTGGGACAGAAGGTGGAGGTAGAAGGGGAGGGTGGAAGGTTGGGGTTCAGGGTACTCAGTGATTCCGCTTGAAAATATTTCTCTGACTGGTTCTTCCTCGGACCCGGTGTGAACATCAGACGGGCCAGTCTTCTTCTGGGAGCCTTCTTCTCAGTGGAGGGGGTTGCCGAGGAGGTAAAGATAGAGGTGGTCCTGGAGGAGGTGGAGTTGGTGGAATCGGTGGAGGCGGCGGTGAATTCATCTGCCAGATCATCAAATCTAAGGGGTTCACTTTGGTCTTTGGTCAGTGTTGGTCTGAACTTTCAGTCCAAATGATGGAGGACTGATTGTCTCCTAGAACCTCAGAGCTTCTCTGAGATCTTCAAACCCCGTTTGCAGTGCAGGCTTCCTGCTCCTCCCACGGCCTCCCAGGAGAAGATGCTCACACGCAGGTTATTTTTGCTCCTCTAGTAATTTCACACGCCGTGATGTTCTGCGGCTTTCGTCTCCTCTAAGGTGGAGCTTCTCTGCTGGAGAAGTTTGCATCGGGGGGGTCCAGAGACCAGGAGGTCCGGACCTGTGGAGACCATCGAGCAACGGCCTCGTAATTGAATGTCCTTCTCCTCAGAGGGAATCCGACCTTTCGGGTTCCTGCTTTAGAGAGGAGGAGGAGACGCGGAAAACAAGGAGAACTTGGAGGAACCGGCATGGCTTAGAGCCAGTGAAAATTTGCTCAGCGGAGGTCACAGTGTGAGGGTCAAGAAGATCCTGTCCGTGGAGCGAGTGATTGGCGAGGTTTTAGATCCTTTGTCTCTGGTGGTCACCGTGCATTCTCTCTCCACGAAGGAATACCGTGACAGGAAGAAGGAGAACCAGGAGCGGCTGGCAGAAGACACGGAGGCCAACGAGGCCATGGACGCGCCCCTCCCTCCTCACAGCACGCCGCGGGAGCGCCTGTGGAGAGCCTTCGAGAACCCGCACACCTCCACCATGGCGCTGGTCTTCTACTACGTGACGGGCTTCTTCATCGCCGTGTCGGTCATCGCCAACGTGGTGGAGACGGTGCCCTGCAGGCCTCCCAAGGGCAGTGTCAAAGACTTGCCGTGCGGCGAGAAGTACCAGCTGGCCTTCTTCTGCATGGACACGGCCTGCGTCCTGATCTTCACCTTCGAGTACCTGATGCGCCTGTTCGCCGCACCCAGCCGCTGCAAGTTCATGCGCTCCGTGATGTCCGTCATCGACGTGGTGGCCATCATGCCCTACTACATCGGCCTGGTCATGCCCGAGAACGAGGACGTGAGCGGCGCCTTCGTCACACTCAGGGTCTTCAGAGTCTTCAGGATCTTCAAGTTCTCCAGACACTCGCAGGGGCTGCGCATCCTGGGCTACACGCTGAAGAGCTGCGCCTCAGAGCTGGGCTTCCTCCTCTTCTCCCTCACCATGGCCATCATCATCTTCGCCACCGTCATGTTCTACGCCGAGAAGGGAACCAAGGCTTCCACCTTCACCTCCATCCCCGCCTCCTTCTGGTACACCATCGTCACCATGACAACACTGGGGTGAGTCCACTATAGCATGGTGGCAGCGAGGCTGGTTCCTCTGGCAACAGCACCTTGAGTGTGTCTCGGTGGGCAAAAGTTGTGTGTGTGTGTGTGTGTGTGTGTGTGATCTTCACTGTGATGTTGGCTGGAAGCCCCCTCCGAAGGTGTGGTTGGAAGCAGCTCAGATCATGCGCGGTCCAGCAGCTGCTTGAAGTTCAAGAAGGTTCAAATCTTGGTATCTCCACCTCAGGTGTCACTGGGTCCCATGGAAACGCTCCGAGTGTCAGTCATTGGGTTGCCATGGCGAGTCAAACAACATTCACGCGTGAAACACGACGTCATGGTCACCTTCTATTCTGCGTGTGAAAGTCATACATGAAAACTTCTCGGTCCCTTCCTCCTCCATCGCACCTCCTCTTCCTCATCTGAGTCATCTGGTTCTTCCATCTGCTCTGGTTCCTCACTTTGATCTCCGTGCAAAATATCTCACGAGCAGTAGAATCCTCCATCTTCAGCAGCCTCAGCCGTTAGTCCTGTGACACATTGGCAGCGAGAGGACCTTCTGCCATCACGCCCGCCAAAAGCGTCTTCAGATGAACGTCGGGTGCTGAATCTCCTGAAAGTTCTGTAAAGTTGAAAACCTTGCAGAGAAGATCTCACGCCTGCTTTGATTCCAGCAGCCAGGATGTAACTGTCCTGGGCTCATTTGAGCTCACCTCGTTGGAGCTCCA
Organism: Fistularia commersonii; assembly: GCF_037954325.1. NCBI lineage: Eukaryota > Metazoa > Chordata > Actinopteri > Syngnathiformes > Fistulariidae > Fistularia > Fistularia commersonii. The sequence goes on from NC_141317.1 coordinate 11,090,138, forward strand.
CAAGAGAACTTGTGGATGGTCTCTGTCGAGCGTCTTCGCGGTTTAATGCAGCAGCAGGTTGTAGGAGGTTGATGGGATGTTAGACCTTGGCTGTGCTGCACCTTCATCTCCTCGCCGGCGTGTGGACTTTGTGTTTCTGAAGAGCCGTCGCCGCTGCAGCTCCTCAGCTTTCACATAATTCATAAGGCGTGACGGCCATTTCCTGTGTGGATGAGAACATCAGCCGCTCCATCTGGACCAGGGGCAGGGACAGGGGGAACACAGGACTCCATTAGACATTATCCACCTGAAGATCCTGGTCCACCAACAGGAACCTAATCCACTGGCAGGGTCCTGGTCCACAGGGGACAATGTCCTGGACCAGCTACGGGTTCCTGGTTCACAGCGACTGTGTCCTAGACCTGGTACAGGTTCCTGGTCCACAGCGACAGGCTCCCTCAGGCCAACCTAGGACCTGCCAGCAAATGTCGGCTTCAAACCAATGCCCTCCTCTGCCGCACGAACGTGGTGGAGCTCCACTCTGGACTGGGGATGAATGGTCCTCTCGTGGATGGAGCCCCCGGGGAAACACAGTGATGTGGTTTCAGCCCTCTAGTATCGGCTGACGACGTCAGCATCTCCGCCGTGGCTGACGAAGCCGCTTGCTCCGGGGAACCTGTAGGGTGGAGAAAGGCGGCATCTTCTTGCCTAGGTGGTGGCTGCAGACACAACCTTCTCCATGGCACCATGAGTGGACCAGTGTCATCTCCATGCAGCTGGTTGTTTAGCCTCCACCCCACTGGGTTAAAGTTTAACTTAAAGTTGAACTTTATTGTCCAGGTGAGGGGCAATTGGTTTTATAGCCAGCGCGGGAACAGAGGGTAACAAAGAACAACAGGATGGACACAGGAACCAGACCAGAACCCCTCACCAGAGGGATGAGGTGCCTGCTGCGTGTTCTGGGGGGATCGACCATGATCTGTCCAGGAGGCCCATAGAGCCGGTCCTAAAGGAGTGTCGGTATCTACTTGTCCTCCATCCTGGAGCTGATGGCAGCAGCCTCCGCCCTCCTGGAGCCTCTGGCCTGCCACTGAGAGGCCCGGCGGATGGATCTCACAATGCTGCTGCACATTTCTACCCCGCGGTTCAGCTTGTCTGTCTTTGGCTGTGAAGGACTGAAAACCAGCAGATAAAAGGTTCAAACAGACTAAATGAAACAAGAATAAAACATTTTCATAAAAATGGGTTTCACATTGATCCGGTCAAAGTACATGTGCCGGTGAGCCTCGGCACAGATTGCCTCTTAGAGTTCCCAGGTATCTGGACTGCTAAAGTGGTATCCACTGCCTGGCCAGGAAGAAAACCTGGAGGGTTAGGTGGAGACTCCTACCTAAAATCAATGATCATTTCATTGGTTTTCAAAACCTTGATCTCCAAGGACGAGTCAATAAATCCTTGGATGGCGTCGTCTTTGTTAAGGAGGGACACAATCAAAGGGTCATCTGCAAACTCAATCATTGTCTTTTTTTTGTGTTGACTTCGGCACTCGCTTGCATATAGAAAGAATAAAAGAGGTGAGAAGGCGCACCCCGGGGGAGAGACAGTGGAGGATAAAACACCATTCGCCCTCACGCTCTATGGGCTATCAGTTAAAAAGTCCACTAGCCGGCTCACAAGAGCCTGCCCGAGGTTGTCTGTGCTGGTGGGACGATTAGCTAAAGTGGATGATTTTATACACTTAAAAGAGGTTGAAAAGCCAATAATGAGTAGAGGGGCAAAAGCGTGTTCCCCCTGAAAGTGGCCCCAAACCAAGCCAAGTAGGGTGTGCGTCACAGCATCAACACCCCTTCCTTCTCCACAGGCAAACTGTGGCGGGTCCAACCTGCTCAGGGTTCAGCCTTTCCAGTCTGCTCAGAAGTCTTCAAGAGAAGGGAGGTGAGTGCGACGGGCCCGAGGTCGTTCAGGGATTTTGGTGATTTTGTGTCGGCTACAGGAACAATAAAGGAGTCCTTCCCTGCAAAGTTGGATGTGAAGAGTTAACTTGTTGGCCTCCGCCTTGCTGCGTTATGCCTCCCATACGTCAAAAGGCTTCAGAAAGATTTTTGTGAAAACTATTGTTGAGGACGGTCTTGAGGCGAGGTAATGGTGGCAACCTTGGGAACCGCGGCGGGTCCTCCTCTTCCTTTCAGTCCAAGGCCGGGGTCCGGATCTCCCGGCTGATGGTGGATGAGGCTTGTATCGGCGGTTAGGTCGTTGCGGGGGAGCGCAGAGAAGCAGAGACAGAGGCTCCATTTACTGGTTAAAGTGAGACCCCTTCATACAAGGACTGAACAAGACGTGTAGAGCTGCACTTGCGTCAGGAATGGAACAGACGAAGATGGAATGTGGAACGGTACCTATCTCCAAGACCGGAGTAAGACGATACCTACTTCCAAGTCCCTTGCAGGACCTTGAGATGATTAATCGGAGCGAGAGCACCAATGGAGTGTGTCTCAGACAGAGGTGGAAAAGAACGGGGAATCTCAAAAAATAGAATGGTAACAGAAAACGATCTAACAACAGTCTCTTGCCTGCTCACATCTAAAGACTCATTTTTAGAGGCGAAGTCTCAGCCTGGCCTGAGACCAGGTTTCACAAAGCTTGCGGATCTTCCACGGAAAGACTTCGAACAGATTCCGTAAGACTCGTGGAAAAGTACAACTACCTTCTTTCAGCTATGTTTTGACCGGGTCTTTGGGGGCCTCTGCTGTTTCACTCCATCCCCTCTCCTCCATTTGGCGGTGTTACCTTGGAGACCCGACGTGGTCCTAGCTGAGCTGTTCTGCCCACAGCCCTACCATCCGCTCCTCTTCCCGGATGGTCCGTCCTGATTGGAACGTCCTTCACCTCCCCATTCATCCAGACCGTCTCTGGGCATGGTTGGTCCAGCAGGGTACCTGTCTGCGCTTGGTTGTGTCAGCCTAAAGACTTAAAGACTTGGGAAAATATCTAGATATTGTCTTGGGACCAGGACCATGAGAAGACTGATCTACGACCATAAGATCACCACCCTCGAGACCTCCAGGTTTAAGGATGCCACTGGGAAATCCTTGGGTCTGAGCCTGGCATTAGCCTCCACCCAGGGGTGTTAGCCTCCTCCAAGGGGTGTTAGCTTCCACCCAGGGTTGTTAGCCTCCACCAAGGGTTGTTAGCCTCCTCCAAGGGGTGTTAGCCTCCACCCAGGGTTGTTAGCCTCCACCAAGGGGTGTTAGCCTCCACCAAGGGGTGTTAGCTTCCACCCAGGGTTGTTAGCCTCCACCAAGGGGTGTTAGCTTCCACCAAGGGGTGTTAGCCTCCACCAAGTGGTGTTAACTTCCACCCAGGGTTGTTTGCTTCCCCCCTTGAAGCATTAGCCTCCACCCAGGGGTGGAGCCTCGACCAATTGTTGTTAGCCTCCGCCCAGGGTTGTTAGCTTTCACCTAGCAGCGTTTGCCTCCACCCAGGCATGTGAGCCTCCACCCATTGTTGTTAGTCTCCAACCAGGGTGTTAGCTTCCACCCAGTGTTGTTAGTGTCCACCTAAAGCCCCCCCCCGGTCCCACAGCAGAGACTGAAGGACAGAGTTGGAGCTGAGAACATCCGAGAACATCTGAGAGAACCCAAAGACCTCCTGCTCCGCCCCCCGACCCTAATTGCCGCAGCTGCTGCCGGTCGAGCGAGGCTCCACTAAACAGATTAAAAAAGAGCGAGAGGCCGAGTGAAAGACGAGAACTTTTCCTCTCATCAATTATTTCCTCTCAGTGTCTGAGTGCATCTTCCTCCCATCATCCACTCCTCCTCCTCGTTCTCCTCCTCCTCTCCTTCTTCTCCTCCTCCGCTCCACTGTCCTCCTCTCTTTTGTCTATTAGCATCCCTTTTTCCTCTCCTTTCTTTCCCTTTTCTTTCCCTTTTTCTTTCTCATTGTCTTTCTTCCCATCATCTCCTCTTCCTCCTTGTCTTGTCCTCTTGCCTCATCCTGGTTGTCCTCCCCTCCATGTGAGATCTTTGAAACATTTAACACACATCATGTGATATTTAAATACTGCAGTGACACACACACACACACACACACACACACTCACTCACTCACTCAGTCACCACACATACATAGACATTCGCGTATATGCTCGTGCAAAACAATCAAATCAACCAGGAGACGGATTTAAAGTGAACTTTATATCAGCGAATGGGGGGCAGGAGGGAGGGATGGAGATGCAGGGATGGAGATGCAGGGATGGAGATGCAGGGATGGAGATGGAGGGATGGAGATGGAGGGATGGAGATGGAGGGATGGAGATGCAGAGATGGAGATGCAGAGATGGAGATGGAGGGATGGAGATGGAGGGGGTTGCGTGGGGGTGCAGGAGAGCGTGGGAGGTAGAAATAATGGGAAACGAGTTAAATGAAAAAAAGATGTTATTATCAGAGAGGAACATTCCCCAAGGCTGTGTGTGTGTGTGCGTGTGTGTGTGTGTGCGTGTGTGTGTGTGTGTGTGTGTGTGTGTGTGTGTGTGTGAGCGAGAGAGAGGGGGAGAGACTATGTTTGTGTGTACATATGTGTGTTTGTGATCGTGTGTGTGTGTATGTGCGACTGGATCTGTGTTTGTGTGTTTTTCTGCATTTGTGACTCTGTGTGTGTGTGTGTGTGTGTGTGTGTGTGTGTGTGTGTGTGTGTGTGTGTGTGTCTTAAAGTTTAGTCCACACTGATTTTCCCCCCAAAGCTGGACGAAGATGAATGTTTTCCTACCCTCAATGTTCTCGTTCATCGAGCTTCCAGGAGACCCTTGTGTCTGAGATGGAAGCTTCTGCGATGAGGATGGAATCCATGGAACCAACGGCAGGCGGAACATGCTCTGGATGGATCTTCACGGAGATACAGATGGAACATCGTGTGACCAGAACATGTTTGAAGTACAACTTGTTGAAGATGAAACGTGCTTGAGGTGGAACATGTTGACGGACCACAAAACAATTCTTGACTCTAAAGATGTGACAGCGTGAAGGTTCCCAGTCCTCCAAGTTCCATCTCCATCTGGTTCCGGACTCAGAACCTGTCTGAACGGGTCTGGTCTGGTTCTTCACGCCACCGAGATGAGCAGAGGATCCGAGTGCAACTGCTGCGCCAAGAGTTGACGAGGAATGTGGGAGGAGCTGCGAGTGGTTGCCATGAAGAGCTAACCTGCGAGGCTAACATTATGGTTAGAGTATGGTTAAGGATAGGTTAGGGTAGAGTATGGTTAGGGGTAGGTTAGGGTAGAGTATGGTTAGGGGTAGGTTAGGGTAGAGTATGGTTAGGGGTAGGTTAAGGTAGCGTATAGTTAGGGTTAGGTTAGGGTAGCGTATGATTAGGGTTAGATTAGGGGTAGGTTAGGGTAGAGTATGGTTAGGGGTAGGTTAGGGTAGAGTATGGTTAGGGTAGAGTATGGTTTGGGTTAGGTTAAGGTAGAGTATGGTTAGGGATAGGTTAGGGCACGGTCAGAGTTTGGTTAGATTAGGGTCAGAGTATGGTTAGGATAGAGTGCGGTCAGAGTACGGTTAGGGTTGAGGTAGAGTACGGTTTGATTCAAGGGAGTAAAGTTAGATAATTCAGATGGAAGTTGTTTCCTTGCAAATAATGTGTGTTTGTGTGTGTGTGTGTGTGTGTGTGTGTGTTTGTGTGTGTGCGTATGTGTATGTGTGTGTGTGTGTTTGTGTGTGTCTAAACATTGATGTGTCCAGAAATAGACCACAGGAGGAGGAGGAGACAAAGACGACAGGGTTTCTTTAAATAGACAGGAGGAGGAAGGAGGATTATTGATCTGCTGACTTCACAAAGTCCACGTTTCTCGAAACCTGATCTCAGAGAACCCGAGTCCAGACTCAGACACGGATCTGCTGCTGCTTCACTTTAGTTTTCACGGCCGAGAACCTATGGAAGTCAAGGATGGCACAGAAGCTGACGTTCTCCGGCGGTCCCTGTGACCTGCCGAGACATCAGGACGCGTGATGTAGATGATGTCGGAACTGAAAGAAGATGAAGAAACAACTCGATATCAGAGGATTCTTCTTCATCCTCATCATCCTCACTGAGGTTTCTCCACCAGATACCAGTGGTTTCTCCAGAACCCAGATGAGATCCAGGCTTCCATCTCATTTGTACTGCTGTCATGGAACCAGCAGATGATTGGCTACTGACCAAACCACACCCCCAGACGACACACACACACACACACACACACACACACACACACACACACACACACACACATACAAGAAACCGAAACCAGTTGACCATCATTTGTTCTGATTGATCAGCATTGATTGGCGGGGGGGGGGGGGGGGGGGAGGGGGAGGGATGAGGCTCAGGTTGTGATTGGTTTATGGGGTCAGATAGTGATTGGCTGATTGCCCTCCAATCCGGTCTGACCTGAAAAAAACAGAGGTTGCGTCATCATGTCCTACAAGCATTCATTCATTCATTCATTCATTCATTCATTCTCCTGGTGATGATCCGATGCAGAAGCTGGCTCAGGGGACTCCTTCCTCCCTCCAGCCCTGCATCCTTCTTCTCCCTCCACCCTCCGCCATTCCACCATTTCTTCTTCCTCCATCCTCGACCGTCCTCCATCCACCTCCGCCTCCGCCTCCGCCTCCGCCTCCGTCTCCGTCTCCACCTCCATCTCCATCTGCATCTCCATCTCCATCTCCATCTCCACCTCCACCTCCATCTCCGTCTCCATCTCCATCTCCATCTCTGTCTCCGTCTCCGTCTCCATCTCCATCTCCATCCCTCCCTCCTGCTTCCCCCTCTCTGTCCTTCGCTCCTGGAGGGCAGAGATTACAAGTTAAGACGGGGAAGGACGATCAAACACACACACACACACACACACACACACACGCACACGCACACACACACACGCACAAATGCGTGCACGCACCCACACATGCACTATGATGACATCATCCTTTCTTTGCGTCGGACAAGACAAGAAAACGATCGTTCTTTTTGTTCCCGGCAAGAAAGGCAAAACAAGAGGGTTCAGGTGGACTCGGCAGGACGCGAGGAGTTCAGGGGCGGTCGGGATCCTCGGGGTCGCAGGAGCGGGAGGTGAGAGTCTGCAGGAGGTCCGACACACACCCTCGGAAGATCTTCTTCCGGAGGAAAACTAAACCCATGCTAGGAATAGAAAGACTCCCGGGAGATAAAGAGAAGAAGCCTCGGAGTCACGAGCGTCAATGAAGCCGGGTTCACCACCTTCTCCTGCCGTTGCCATGGCGATCATGGAGGCTGAATGAGATCTGTGTATTGGGATGTGAACAAATAAAGAAGCGCCCGACTTCTTTTTATTTCTTCTCCTCTCCTCCTCTTCGAGCTGCCTCCGTCAATACCGACAGAATAAACCTGATCAGTAGTCCTGCATACGGGTAGGTTAAAGATTAGTAGGGTCAGTAGGGTTAATAGGGTATGGGTAAGAAAAGCTAGGAGAATCAGGGTTAGTACGGTTCTTTGGGTTCGCAGGGTTAGTAGAGTGAGTTGGGTTAGAAGGGTTAGTTGGGTCAAGGTTGGTACGATTAGTTAAGTTAGTAGGGTAAGTAGGGTATGGGTTTGTCACGTTAGGGTTAAGAGCAGACACTGCCTGCACCTCACTTTGGACTTTGACCAAAACTGACTTGAAACCCATCAGGCAGGATGGAGTGAACCGTGAATGAAGGAGTGACTGGAGTGACTGAAGGGGTGAATGAAGTAACTGAAAGAGTGACTGAAAGAGTGAATGAAATGACTGATGGAGTGAATAAAGGAGTGACTGATGGAGTGAATGAAGTGACTGAAAAAGTGACTGAAAGAGTGAATGAAGTGACTGATGGAGTGAATAAAGGAGTGACTGATGGAGTGAATGAAGGAGTGAATGAAGTGACTGATGGAGTGAATGAAGGAGTGAATGAAGTAACTGAAAGAGTGACTGAAAGAGTGAATGAAGGAGTGACCTAAGGACTAAAGGAGTGAATGAAGTATCTTAAGGAATGAATGAAGTGACTGAAGGAGTGAATAAAGGAGTGACTGAAGGAGTGAATGAAGAAGTGAATGAGTCACTGTTTCCATTCTGCCTTCTTCCAGCACTCTGATACTTTAGAATGGCATTACAATAATAACGGCAATAATAATACACAGTATTATTATTATTATTATTGCCAATAATCGTACCGTTCAGGGACGTAAGAGTACATCTGCTCGAGTGTGTGTACAGGAAGTTGTCTGCGACTGTGTACTTCCTGCATGTGAAGGTCCTGAACCGGCCCGTGTTTTCCAACCTTGGCGGATGGACTCACCGCTTCCCCGGTTCTCGCCCACAGGTACGGAGACATGGTCCCCAACACCATCGCCGGGAAGATCTTCGGCTCCATCTGCTCGCTGAGCGGCGTGCTGGTCATCGCCCTGCCGGTGCCCGTCATCGTGTCCAACTTCAGCCGCATCTACCACCAGAACCAGCGAGCCGACAAGATGAGGGCGCAGCAGGTGGGACCCCGGAGACCTTTGACAACAACGTCCCCAAATCCCTGCAGCTAGAAGATTGGGGTTCTGGGAGAGAACGAAACAGAAGGATCAAACAAGCAGTGCTGGATAACTTCTATCCTCAGATACTGATGCACTTGTATCAAGGGATGACTGTTACATGTAGCACTTCATTCCTACATTTCAAACTGAAGTCCAGCATCGGAGAAGAAGATCCAAGCTTCTCTTTCCTCTGCTAAAACTGTGTGTGTGTGTGTGTGTGTGTGTGTGTGTGTGTGTGTGTGTGTGTGTGTGTGTGTGTGTGTGTGCTTCTGTCCTGTAGAAAGTACGCCTGGCTCGGATCCGTATGGCGAAAAAAGGAACCACCAATGCCTTCCTGCAGTACAAAGAAGACCGAGCGCTAGGGGTGACACACACACACACACACACACACACACACACACACTCACACACAGGTCCCTGTGCTCACCCTGAAGACGCAGGAGGAAAGATGCCTCCTGCGGGGGAGGGTTCAAAGCAGCAGAGTCACATCAACACCATCAAGGTTCTCCTGATTTTGTCCCAGGTCTTCGATTAAAGAGACTGTGTGTGTGTGTGTGTGTGCGTGCGTTAGGACCGGGACAGTGACAGTACAGCTCTGTGTGTGAAGAACAGATCGGCGTTTGAACATCAGCACCACCACCTCCTCCACTGCCTGGAGAAAACCACGGTGAGACCCCCTTCGGTCATGTGACATGCCGTCCTTTCATTGGCCGCAGACGCGGCGATGTCATGACGATGTATTACGGCTTCGCACAGGAGACACCGATGTCACTTCCTGCGGCAACCCGAACCAGGAAGCTTTCATTTACTTATCCAGGCTGCCGTTGTGACGCGTTGTCCTCCGTTTCCCCGCAGAACCACGAGTTCACGGACGAGCTGAACTACAGCGAGCTGTGTATGACGGAGTCGGTGGGCTTCAGGACCAGCCGCAGCACCTCCCTGTCCAGCCAGCAGGGGGCGCCCAACAACTCCAGCGGCTGCTGCCCGCGCCGCACCAGGAGGAGGGCGGCCATGCGCCTCGCCAACTCCACCGTGTCCGTCAGCCGTGGCAGCGTCCAGGAACTGGACACGCTGCACCTGAAAACCACGCCCATCCCGCCGCAAAGGTAAACACCATCATCGACACACACCCGGAGGCCCCGCCCCCGAAACACATTCACACACACCTGGAGGCCACGCCTCCAACCGCCGCACAGTCACCGTCACCGAGACACAACACTCGCTCAAGGGCGCCTCCTGATATGTCCAGGTTGTAACAGGTCATCTCGTATGTGCAGTTAGGCTCCGGTTCGACCCCAGTTAGGCTCCGCCCCGTTCCGGTTCGACCCCAGCTAGGCCCCGCCCCGTTCCGGTTCGACCCCAGTTAGGCTCTGCCGCGTTCCGGTTCGACCCCAGTTAGGCTCCGCCCCGTTCTGGTTCGACCCCAGCTAGGCCCCGCCCCGTTCCGGTTCGACCCCAGTTAGGCTCCGCCCCGGTTAGGCTCTGCCTCGACTGGGCTCCGCCACCTCAGACGGTTCTTCCAGTCTCTGAGGTGGATGACCTCATGAGGAGAAGGTGGCCATTTTCCAAAGGTGATGTCCCGCCATGAGAGAGCAGGCCGGGCCGCGTCGGACAGGAAGCTCCGCCCCCTCAGACAGGATATGAGAAGCCGCCTGTAAGCAATACAACCTCCAAAGCCCTCCTTGTTTCCCCCAGCCGCTCCAGCCTGAACGCTCAGACGGAGGACCTGAAGCTCAACTGCGGTGAGCAGGACTTCACGGCCGCCATCATCAGCATCCCCACGCCGCCTGCCAACACGCCCGACGAGAGCCTCCCCTCGTCGCCGGCCCCCGTCCCTGGCATCCTGCGCAACACCCGGGCCACGGCCTACACCCAGGACTCTGTCAAGATCTCCTCCTTATAACCTCCGACCCCCCGGCCCCCCACCCCCCCGCCCCCTAAGTCCCGAACCCGAACTGGCGCCTCAAGCAACCCGTTCTTCCACGACCAGGAACGCCACAAATTGGCCCCCCCTCCCGGGACAGTTATGGTCCGGGACCGTCCGACTCCCGCGCAACAGTTGACCTCCGGCCTTGACGCTCGGGCGAGAAGACGCCCCAATCCACGAGCGCCGGCTGGTGCGGGTCCGCCCACCAATCAGAGCGGGACGCGGCGCTCCTCCGTGGCCAACCTGTTCTCTGGCAGAACGCCGACAGTGTCACGTAGAGGTGAGACGCACGCTTCAGGGGGGTTGGACGGATCCTGGACCGGGACCGGGACCGGGACCGGGAGCGTCACGGTCCGTAGCCGAAGACACTTTGAATCTTCTGAATATGCAAAATCCCGACGAGCAGGAATCCGTCGTCCTCCGAGGACGAGTCATCGCCATCGTCAGAACGTCTCTTCACAACGTCCGCCGTTCGTCTCCGCGGCAGAAGGAGGATCGGCCGGCGGCTCCTCGGCCCGGAGGTCCGTCGGACCCGCGGCGTGCGCCCGGCGCCCGACGGACCTCCGGACGCCGAAGCCCCCGGCGGCACGTCCGACCATCTCCTACACATTAGAAACCTGACGTCCCGATGGGACCTTCGGCTCCGACTCGCTGGAAGGGATCTCTGCTCAACAGAGAAGTTTCATAATTATTATTATTATGACTTTAACTATTGACATTTTCATATTGTTTGATTTTCATCAGTATGACTACGAGCACGATTATGATTAGCCATAGTATTATTATTTCAATGGTCGTCGCCATCAGTATTATCCCCTAGTGTAACGTGTTTGAGGTGGACTTCAGAAAGCAGACCGGGGCGTCTGAATCGTCCGCCTCTAGGGCCGGCCGTCCCTCAGCGGAGCCGCAGGAGACGGAAGGAGGAAGGACGAGCATCAGGGAGGACCCGCCCTCCGGGATCGGTTTCGGGTCCGATCCCCGGCTCCCATCAGATTTCCTGTGCGGATGAGAGGGTTGTCCTCCGGATGGATGGAGAGCCCGTGGACCTGGACATCCGACATCCGTCTCCGCTCGCGGCCTGATAGGGAGCCTTCGTCCGGAGGGAAGCCGCCGGTCGCCGGCGTGCGATTGGCCGCGGCGGGCTGTGATGTCACAGGTCAGGATCCGTCCGGAGACGGACTCTTACCTATTTTGTATCATAAACTTTCACCTGCATCTTCCGACCCGGTCCCAGAGAAGAGCCAGCGAGACGTCCCGCATGAGTCCTCCTCCCGTAGAGTTAGACCGCCGGCGTCCTTTTGCATGACGACTCTTCGGTTTGTTTCCGGCACCCAGTGTTCGCACCACCGAGAGAGTAGAAACCCATTTCAACTGACTGTGAAGCCCAGGAGACTCCAGGCCCCCGCAGGCAGATGGTCATGTGATCAGATGACTGACGAGGGGCGGGAACAGGAAGTAGACCCGGTCATGTGATCGGATGATCGACTCTGACGAAGATGTTAGCGACGGATTTGGTATGAGATTAATTTAAGTTTCATGGTAAATCATTCTGGCATGTTCCTCCGCGTGTGTGTGTGTGTGTGTGTGTGTGTGCGCGCGCGCGTGTGTTTGTGTGCGTGTCGATGAGCCGTCACTTATCTGCATGATACCGTTGTAGGTATTTTATCTGTTTTCTGCGGCAGCTGAAGGTTGAACAGAGTGAGAGTTCACTGGAAGGATCTTCGTCCCCTTTTGTCCTCGTTGCTGCGGTAACCGTCACCAGGCACTCCAAAGATGTTCTGAGAACATCTCCGTGGCTAAAAAGATCACGATCCCAGATCGAAACGTGGTTTCCACAAAGTCCCCTGATGGTCTCCAAAGGGCGAGAGAACTTCGTCTCCTCCGGTTTCATTAAGAGAGCATTGTGTGAAGACACCTTATTCTTTATCCCTCCTCTAAATGTTCTGAATGGTCTTCGTCGCTCCATCAAGTAGCGTCCTCCAAACTTCTGAGGGACTGTTGGAGCTTCCTCAAATCATATTTGGGTCAAAGCCGTCACTCCTGCATGGATGCCTTGGTGATGCTCTCAGAATGTTGGTGGGAGATCATCTACTGTTTGAACGTCCTGACAAGAACCTCTCCATTCAGTCCACCGATCGGTGGATGGAGGCAGAACTTGGGCTCCGTGTCAGAGCGAGCGATCAAAGGTCCTCCTGATGTCCTCCCGGCGGGTCTGACTTCCAGACAGAAACGCACGGTCCGACAAACGTTTCCAAAATCCCCGCAGAACCTTGACAGAAGGTCAAGATGGTCGCAAGGTCCCTCGGTCGGGTCCTGTGGTCCCGCTGCCCGTCGGAGGTCACAGGAGCTCACCTGCGCCGGCGGGACGTCGAGGTCCTCCAGTGAACTGTTGATGTGGTGAACCAGTGAAGGAGAAAACAAAATTAAAGCACAGAGGCCTATATTCACCCACTAATAAAGACAAGGAACCTGAACGTCTCTGTCATTCTTCACCTTCACCTTCACTTATACTAACACTCCTGGCTTCACCCGGTCACGTGATGAATTCTGTGCGCACCCGCGCACACACGCCTGCGTGTGCGTGTGCCTGGGAGAGTGACCTCCGTGACCGTGCGGGTGTGTCGTGCAACGCAGGTGTCTCTGCATACCTGCGGCGTCGCGCACGCAGAGGGAGGGGCGGGGCCGGCGCGGTGCACGCCGGGAGAGCGGCTGCGCCTGGGCTCGTGCCCGCGCCTGTGCCCGCGCCCCGCAGCTTCCGCGTCCCGTCGTCGCTCCCGGGTCTCAGCCGCGGGTCGGAGCCGGTCCCGAAAACGAGCCGTCGGCGACCCGCTCGGGGTTTTCTCGAAGTGCGTGTGAACGCGTGAGCCCACAGCGATATTCCGAGAGCGCGCGTCTCGTCGGCGGCCGGACGCACCGGAAGTTCCCCCTCCTCCTCATGGACGCGGATCCCGGGAGCCGCGCGGCCCAGGTGAGTCCTCTGCGTCCGCTCTGAACTGGTCCAGCAGCAGGTCTGCAGGCTGGCAGGAGCTCAGCAATCCAACCGCCAACCTCGCTTCCAAGAGGGTCCAAAGAAACCCGAGCAACGCAGCTCCATTCAGGTCCCTGGAGTACTTGCTTCTTCAGTAGTACCCGCTTCTTCTTCAGTACCCACTTCTTCGGTAGTACTCGCTTCTTCTTTGGTATCCACTTCTTCAGTAGTACTCGCTTCTTCTTCGGTACCCACTTCTTCAGTAGTACCCGCTTCTTCTTCAGTACCCACTTCTTCGGTAGTACTCGCTTCTTCTTTGGTATCCACTTCTTCAGTAGTACTCGCTTCTTCTTCAGTACCCACTTCTTCAGTAGTACCCGCTTCCTCTTCAGTAGTACCTGCTTCTTCTACAGTACCCACTTCTTCAGAAGTACTCGCTTCTTCTTTAGTACCTTCTTCTTCAGTAGTACTCGCTTCTTCCTCAGCATCCACTGCTTCTTCGGTACCCGCTTCTTCTTCGGTACCCACTTCTTCAGTAGTACTCGCTACTTCTTCGGTACTCACTTCTTCAGTAGTACCCGCTTCTTCTTCAATACTCACTTCTTCAGTAGTACCCGCTTTTTCTTCAGTACCCACTTCTTCAGTAGTACCCACTTCTTCTTCAGCACCTGCTTCTTCTTCAGTACCCGCTTCTTCTGTAGTACCCAACTCTTCAGTAGTATCAACTTCTTCTTCAGTATCAGGTTCTCCTTTAGTACTTGGTTCTTCTGTAATACCTGGTTCTTCTGTAATACCTGGTTCTTCTGCAATACCTGGTTCTTCTGTAGTACCCACCCTGCTAAAGGTCTCATTGAGAATGTCATCAGACCGCCTGATTGGTCAGAGAAGAATGAAACCCGCCACATTTAAACGAAGCTACTTGAGCACTCTGTTTTTTCTCCGAGCATCCCCGGAAGGAGCAACGGGTCCATTCTTGGTGTGTTTGGTGTCAAGTAGAACCATGTCGTGCCCCGCTCAGGCCCAATGGACCTCCAGCCGTGTGGAGTGGAGCTGTGAGCGCTCTCATGGATCCATCCATCTCAGCGTATCTGAGGACCTTCTCTCTCCGCAGAGTGGCGACTGCGACGCCTCCCTCCAGTTCCTTCCTGCCCCAGATCCCAGACACCTGGAGAAGATCCCTCGCCACCGCAAGAGGCTCTGGGTGGGCGTTGGCCTGCTGCTGGCCGCCGTCGCCCTGGCTCTGCTCACTGGACTGCTGGTGTGGCGTTTCCACGGTGAGACCTCGCCCACTGGGCCCATCGAGCCATAACTGGGATTATAATAATTACTACAATTACAGTACTATTACAGTGCTAATAAGAATAATAAGAGGAGTTCAAGGACAAGTAGGTTCACAAAGAACTGGTCTGACTGTCAGTTAAACCTCCTAAAACTTACAGTGACCACAACCACGATCATGAAAATACATAAATACAATAACACACTTATATAATAATACTTTGATATAACAATACACTCACATAATAATACACTAATACATCTATACATCCCTACCTCCATCCATCTTCCAGAGTAGGGTCGCAGGGGCAGCAGGTGGAGCAGAGAGGCCCAGACCTCCCTCTCCCCTGCCACATGGTCCAGCTCCTCTGGGAGGACCCCGAGGCGTTCCCAGGCCGGCCTGGAGACGGAGTCTCTTCAGCTTGTCATGGGTCTCCCCACGGTGTCCTCCTAGATTGACAAGCCTGGAATACCTCCCGTGGGAGGCGTCCTGAAGGTATCCTGGACTCCTCTATGCAGAGGAGCCCTACTTCGAGCTCCTCCCGGATGACTGAACTTCTCCCCCTATCTCTAAGGGAGAGTTCAACCACCCTGCGGATCAAACTCATTTCGGCCATATGTATCTGCGATCTCGTTCTTTTGGTCGCTACCCACAGCTCGTGGCCATAGGTGATGTTGGGAACGTAGATCAACCAGTAAATTGAGAGCTTCGTATTTTGGCTTAGCTCCTTCTCACCACGACTGACTGGTACAGAGTTCGCATTCCTGCAGACACCTCACCGATCTGCCTGTGGATCTCCAGCTCCATCCTCCCCACACTCGTGAACAAGACCCCAAGATACTTCTTCCCCTACCTGGAGTGAGCATTCCACCCGTTTCCGGTTGAGCACCATATGCCGATCCTCATCCCGGCTGCTTCACACTCGGCTGCAAACCGCTCGAGTGAGAGCTGGACATCATGGACTGATGAAGCCAACAGAACCGCATCATCTTCAGAGACTCGATTCTGTGGCCAGCACACCGGAACCCCTCGACCCATGACAAAGGGCAGCCCCGGCGGAGTCCAACTCACCGGAAACTGGTCGACTTTCAACCGGCGATGCGGACCAAACACTTATCATACAGGGATCGAACAGCCCGTACAACAGGGTTCGGTACCCCATAGTCCCGGAGCACTTACCACAGGATATGCCACGGAACACAGTCGAATGCCTTCTCCAGGTCCACAAATCACATGTTGACTGGTTTGGCAAACTCCCACGCCCCCTTGAGGACCCTGCCGAGGGTATGGAGCTGGTCCACTCTTCCACGACCAGGAAGAAAACCACACCGCTCCTGGATTTGAGTTTCAACGACCCGGCGGACCCTCTTCTCCAGCACCGTTGAATAGACCTTACCAGGGAAGCTGAGGAGTGTGATCCCCTTGTAGTTGGAGTACACCCTCCCAACCCTCTTTTACAAAAGTGGATCACCATCCTGGTCTGCCAGTCCTGCGGCACTGTCCTGGACATCCACGCGATGCAGAAGAGGCTCGTCAGCCAGGACACCCCTGCAGCATCCAGAGCCTTAAGGAACACAGGGTGGACCTCATCCACCCCTGGAGCCCTGCTACTGAAGAACTTTTTACTGATTCAACAACTTCAGCCCCGCAAAATGGGTGTGTCCACTCCAGAGTCCCCCCACTCTGCTTCCTCAGTGGAAGGCATTTCAACGGGGTTGAGGAGGTCTCAGAGGTATTCCTGCCACCGATCTACAACGTCTCGAGTTGAGGTCAGCAGCGCCCTGCTCCCACTGTTCACAGTGTTGACAGAGCACTGCTTCCCCCTCCTGAGCTGCCGGATGGTGGACCAGAATCTCGTTCTCCATGGTCTCCCTAACTCCTCCCACGCTCGAGTTTTTGCCCGGCAACCACCGAAGCCTTATGCCGCTTGGCCTGCCGGTACCTGTCAGCTGTCTGCTGAGCACCACAGGCCAGAGAGGCCTGATAGGACTCCTTCAGTTTGACGGCATCCCTCGCCACTGGAGTCCACCAGCAGGTTCCAGGATTGCTGCCCCAACAGGTGCTGACCACCTCACGACCACAGTGCCGGTCTGCCGCCTTGACAATGGAAGCACTGAACAAGGCCCATTTGGACTCAGTGTTTCCCGCCTCTCTCGAGACGTGGTTTTTATTCTGCTGGAGGTGGGAGTTGAAACTCCTTCTGACAGGGGACTCTTGCCAGGCGTTCCCAGCAGACCCTCACATTCGGTTTGGGTCTGCCAGATCTGACCGGCATCCTCCCCCACCTTCGGAGCCAGCTCACCACCAGGTGGTGATCAGTCGACAGCTCCGCCCCTCTCTTTACCCGAGTGTCTAGGACATGCGGCCGCAATCTGACGATATGACCATAAGGTTGATCAAAGAACTGTGGCCTAGGGTGTGTTGGTGCCAAGTGCACATATGGACACCTTTATGTTCGTTATGGACAATACAAGACGAGCTCAGAAGTCCAATAACAAAACACCACCCAGGTTCGGATCAGGGGTCCATTCCTCCCAAACACGCCCTTTCAAGTTGCACTGTCCTTTCCTAATTGAGCATTAAAGTCTCCCAGGAGAATGAGGGCGTCTCCGGTAGGAGTGCGGTCTAGCAGCCCCTCTGGGGACCCCAAGAAAGGGTGGGTAAACTGAACTGCTGTTGGGTCCAGAGCCACAAACAACAGTCAGAACCCGTCCCCCCACCTGAAGGCAGAGGGAGGCTACTCTCTCCTCCGCCGGGTTGAACCCCAACGTCCAGGTGTCAAGACGGGGGGCAATCAATATGCCCACACCTGCCCGACGCCTCTTGCCGGGGGAAACTCCAGAATAAAACAGAGTCCAGCCCCTCTCAAGAGGCCTGGTTCCAGACCCCATGCTGTACGTCGAGGTGAATCCGACCATATCTAGTTGGAATCTCTCAGCCCCGCGCACCAGCTCGGGCTCCTTCCCCGCCAGAGAGGTGACATTCCATGTCCCGAGAGCCAGCCGGGGATCGGACCGCCTAGGTCCGCCGCTCCAGCCACTGCCCGGCTCACGCCGCACCTGATCCCCTTTACCCTTTCTGTGGGTGGTGAGCCCAGGGGAAGAGGGACCCATGGTGTTCCTTCAGGCTGTACATGGCGGAGCCCCATGGGTACAGACTCAGCCACCAGGCGCTCGCTGCCCAGCTCCGTCCCCGGGCCGGGGCTCCAGGGGGGGTGATCTGCATCCGAGCAAGGGAAAACCAGGTCCAATAAATTTCTTCTTCATGGGGGTCTACTGAGTCTGGTCACTCCCCTGGGACCTGTTTGCCTGGGTGAGCCTTCCAGGGGCATAAAGCCTCCAACAACATAGCTCCCAGGATCACTGGGACACACAATCCCCTCTTCTACGCTAAGGTGACAGCTCACGGAGGGTTACAATAATACAATAACACACATATCATAATACTAATAATAATACATTCATTTAACAATACACTTATATAATGATACACATAAAATAATATACTAATATAATCATACACTTACTAATTAACACATTTGTAAAACAATATACTAATATATTAATACGCTAATGTTATGAAACACATAATGTAATGTACAAATAAAGTAATACTTTAGTAGAATAATACACTAACATAACATACTAGTACGATAATGTGGTGACAAACAAATGCAAGAAACATGAACGCACCAATACAATAATTCAATGTGTAATACAAATGCAGTTCAATGACCTTATTCTAGAATACTATATATAGTGTGCGTGTGCGTGTCAGTATGTGCAGTGTAGATGGTGTGGGGTGACATGAAATAATGCCAATCAGAATTTATTCATGATGTCATTGGTATTAGAGGAGGTGAATGGTTGGTTTCAGATGTGAATGATCTGCGTCTCCTTCAGGAGGGGAGAAGGTGTGATGGATCTTCAGACCTTCTTTCCGTCTCCCGAGTCAGAGGCACTTAGGTCCATATTTAACATTCATGCCAAGGTGTGTGTTGGGGGACGTCTTTAGAACCATCCCCTTGATGAAGGTAGACAGTCTTCAGAATAGCTTCCCTCCCTTTGTCCTTTCAGAGAAGTTGCTCATCCGTGAATGTCTACGGTTTAGATGTAACCCGAAAGTAGGCGGCCTTTCCGCCCGGCATCCTCAGCGGGTGTGAGGGGTCAGGGGTCAGCCGGTCGGGCAGATGAGGCGGACGTGGATGTGCAGGGCTCATGGTGCATCAGAGTCTGGAGTTAGTTTTGTTGTGGCGATCATCAGGATGGGTGCGAGGCGCCGGCCAGTTAACTTGGATCTGCGAGGGGCTCCGTTGGTGTTGGTAATGCTGAATTTCTGCACACACTTGTAGGTCAGGACAAACAACGCGGGCAGCTCGTGTGGTGTCCCGCGGACGTTCGGACACATGGCCGATGACTCATTTGAATGCCGACATTTAACTTGCTTCGGTACTCGACTCTCAAATTGCTGTTCATCTGTGACATAGATAAATGCTGACCTCCGAGCCGTGGCCTCCCCGTTCCTGTGTTGACCGCTCGCTAGCAAAGTTAGCATGCTGCGTGGCGGCCTACCAGCTGATATTGTATTCTTTGAAAATGGTAACAGTTTCTTGGCACATCAGGCACTCCGGTGAAGAAATATATATTTGTCCGTTCACGCCCTCTTCTCGCTGTCCACTTGTCTTTTCCCTGATCTGCTCATTTTCCCAGAAGGGTTCGAAGCGCAAAGTAAAGAAGTGGCGCAGAGAGTAATACGTCACACTCCCACAAAGGTCAGTGTGTGTGAGGAGTGCACCATGTGTTCAGGGAAAAGTCCAAAAAAATGGGTTTCATTTGGAATAAAAGTTCAAGTCCAAGCTGGTTGGATGAGGATTCTTGGCGGGCCGTACGAAGCCCGATTTGACCTGGTTCAGTAGCTTACTGAAACCAACTGAGACGAGTGTGTGGTGGGAGAACATGGCAGTTCTCCTCATGTCCCGATGGAGATTGCACCCCCACTGCCAGCAGACACTATGAAGAAGACAGCAGATGTCACCGATCTCTCCAAGAAGGTCTTCGGGTGTCTCTGAATTCTAAAAGACGGCGTTGACCTCGGCAGGCAGAATCCGGTTAGATGTTTTCTGATTGTGGTTCTAAACTGAAACCTTGTCTCTTGTTTCTTGTTCTTCTGTGTCTTCAGTGCACAGCGACGAACATGTGAAGAGGATCTACATCGGCTCCATGGGGATCGACAGCCGGCGGTTCCTGGCAGCTTATGAAGATCCCAGCAGCCCAGAGTTTGAGGAGCTGGCGTCTCTGGTCGGCCAGCAGGTGAGTCACGAGACACATGGACTGAGGAAACATCTTGAGCTACAGATGTTCATCGTCATCCGTTTAAAACAGGAAACCGCCTTAGCTAGAAGTAAACCTCATTTCCTAAAAATATGAGCCATTCAGAACGTTGTGATGTCCAGCCGTCACGTCCATCTGCGACCGATCCCATAAGTCCACGGGACCTCCACACCGGGCCACTGAGTGGTTGATTCGTTCCTTCAGGAACGTGATTGGATTTGATCCTTCGGCCATTGTGTCTTCCAGCTGAAGGTCATGTACAACAAGAACTCACTGTTGTCCAAGTTCTTCACAGGCTGGTCTGTCCAGGCCTTCAGGTATGGTCACCTGGTTTGGTCACCAGCACATGGCATTTTTGTTAAGTGCTAGGGGTGCTAAGCTAAGCTAGCGGCTCCTTCCTGTTTGTGTCTTCTCAGCGAGGGAGGGGCTGGAGGCCAGGATGGCGTCACCGCGTACTACCAGGCAGAGTTCCTCGTCCCCGGCCCCCAGCAGGGGGCTGTAGACCAGGCTGTCCAGTCCCTGGAGGTGGTGGCACAAAGTTCCTCCGACCACCAGGGGAGGCTGCTGCAGAAGGTCACCGACCCCCTCATGGTCAGCAGTATCCTGTCGAGAGGTTTGACCGCCATGCAACCCGACGGTCTTTGTCTGAAGCGCCCCCCTGTGAAGGTCCTGGGTCATCCCGGTGGTGGCGCTCGTCCTCGAAACGGGACTGGTTCACTCTCCTGAAGGCATCGCCCCTCTGCAGAGGGAAAGGAGCCCTTCTGATGAGAGGCCAAACATCTCCAAGACAGTAAGCCAGTCCCGTTGCCATGACGAGGTCAAATGACTCTCCAGACCCATCATTTGACCCCATAATTATCACTTCGCTCTTCATCTATTGGACAATGATGATCAGCAGCCAAGCCTTCTTCTCCAGTGGGTCCTAATCCTTCACCAGATGGTGAAGCGGAGCTCACACCAAATATACGCGACATATGGGAAGTCTCCTTATAGACCTCCATCCCCTTAGACCTCCACATTAACCCCCCCCTCTGAAGGCCCCCCGAGACGCCCTGCAGACCCCACCCAAATCTTCTGACCGCAGGAGGACCTTTGCTGGAGACGGGCCGGGGGGCAAAGACATTGTTCTGAGCTCAGTGAGAAGACCTGATGGAACCCCAACATGTAAAATATGTCTCCTGTCTTTGCAGCTATCGATCCACGCATGACCAGCTCGTCGATAATCAGTAAGAACCGAATTCTCCTTTTCATTCCTGGGGAACTTCAAAGGAAGGATTCACTTGAAGTTCTGAGATGTTTTCAGTCACTGACGCTTTTGTGGTAAAAGTAGGTCCCGGGTGCTTCAGGCATCAGAAGGTGTGTCTCACTGTTGTAGCAGGAACATTACCTTTCAGGTCTTTAGACTCTGAAACAGAATCACCACCTCAATGAAGGCAGAGAAGGTCATCCATCACAGCCTCCTTGTTGTGAGAAGCTGTCTCGTCCATGTCTGGATCAAAACCTGATGAGCGTGTGGCGGGAGAACATTGCGGTTCTTCTCCTCCTACCGGTGATGACGTTTAGACGGGGCTGACCGATGATTCTGTATGGGTTCATTTTTACAGGTAGGAAGTCCTTCAATGTCCACGTGCGGGACGGAGGTGTCCTCCTGTCTCCGGGGTTCCCCGATTCCTCCTACCCGTCCAACATCTTCCTGCAGTGGCACCTCCGGGCCGACGCGGGCCATCTCGTCCGTCTGGACTTCCAGACGCTGATCCTGGAGGACGACTGCCAGCAGGACTTCATCAAGGTCTACGACTCCCTGGCCCCCCTTGAGCACCGCGTCCTCACCGAGTGAGACACACCTTCTGACCAACTCACAGCTCCACTTAGGACCTTTCCAGGAGATAGTCAGGCTTTAGAATCCAGACCCTCCTTCCTCACCAAGCTGTCTCAGCCTCCTTCTGGACCGGCTGAACCCTTGCAGCTCAGCAGGCCAACCAGGACTGACCTCTGAACGTCTGATGACCTTGTCCTTCAGGAGGAACCATCAGTCTAACTCATGGCTCAGATTTGGAATCACCCTCTGCCCTGTTGCCTGCCTGACCCTTGACCTCTGACCTGACTAATGGCACTTAGACCCCCCATTCCCTCCCCCAAAAATCGATGAAAAGGATATCAGTATGTTTATGGTTCTGAGGTGGCTTTTTGGTTGAGTGGTCACTTTTGACTTCTGGCTTCTGGTACTTCAGATTTTCGGTGACTGAATTGCACTTCTTGTAAGTCGCTTTGGATAAAAGCGTCTGCCAAACGATTGTAATTTAATGTAATGTAATGACCTCCAACCCCGACCTCTGACCTCCAACCCTGACCTCCACAGACAAACACACGCATGCACGCAGCCATCTTCAGTGTGCGTGTTCGCTAACCCCCATGTTTTCCGTGTTCTCCAGGCTGTGCGGGTTCCCTCATGAGTCTCTGTCCTTCCTGTCCTCGGGGAACGTCCTTCTGCTGACACTGCTGACCAGCCAGGAGAAGAACTTCCCAGGATTCCGAGCCAGCGTCTCTCAGATCAGAGTGACAGAACCAAGTAGGAAGCAGCTGAAGCTCTCAGCCCCTGTGAAGCTCTCAAACTTCTATAAGCTCTCAGCCTCCGTGAAGCTCTCAAACTCCATCTCATTCAAACAGGATTCTGTTTGAATGAGAGCCTTTTTCCATTCAATGATCGGCTCCGGCTGCTGATATTTTGCGGTCGCACCATTGATCCCTCCGTGACCTGATCCGAACCTCTGGCTGGCCCTCTGTAGGAGCTTGTGAAGTCACCATGATGCCACTGTGATATCTTCATGGCGAGTTGTCACTGTGTTCTTCACGGTGTGGTCACGGTGATGTGTCCGCTGAGCTGGTGGCCGTCTGATGAGGACGCGCACGGAGTTCTTTGTCACTTCAGAGGCTTAAAGCTTTCGTCTCGTTCCCTGCTGGCTCTTCCGGGAGGTCAGGGGCCACTGACCTCTGACCTCCACGTGATGTGATGTCGGCGGCTTTGTTCTCCTCACGTAGGTTGCGGAGGAACGTTGACGGAAGACCGAGGTTCCTTCTCCTCACCATTCTTCCCCTCCAACTACCCTCCTCAGAGCCACTGTGTGTGGAACATCCAGGTACGAAGGGGTCCTCAGTTGGGCAAGAAGTGGCTCGATCACAGTCTGCTGAACTTCCCCTTCTTTGTCTTGAGGTCTCAAAAGAAAAGTTTGTGAAACTCCAGTTCAGAAGGTTCTACCTGGGGAACCTCAGTCAGCAGTGCAGCCAAGATTATGTCGCTGTTGACGACCAGAGGTCGGTGGATCCACGTCTCCTGTTGCTGATTTCATGTCTGTCCTGACTGTCCCTGAAGGCATCACCAGCCCTTCCTCCTGTCCCTCAGACTGTGCGGCAGTAAACCGAAGACCGCGGTGCTCACCAGCAGAAGCAACAGGATGACCGTCACCTTCCGCTCGGACTCGTCCTTAGTCCACCAGGGCTTCGCCGCCGAGTACGAGGGCTTCGCTCCGACCGATCGTAAGAACACGCTCTCAGAAAAGAACCGGGTGTGCCCGGAGTTCTGAGTTCTCCTCTGTTTCTGAACCGGCGGACCAGCTTGTCCAGGAAAGTTCCGCTGCTCCAGCAACCTCTGCATCAACTCGACCCTGCGGTGCGACGGCTGGAATGACTGCGGAGACGACAGCGACGAAGACGGCTGCGGTGAGCTTCAACTTGCCAATCTTCCTCTCCAGACCTTCAGCTGCAGTGCAGACCCGCTGCTGGTCAACACCTGCGGCTGGAGCTTCAGGAGGAGCAGCCAGTAAGCTTCATGTAGGAGGACCTTCCTCAGGAGGGATCAGAACAAAAGAAGAGGGGGGGTGAGCTGGGGACTACGAGGTAACGCTTCGGAAGACATGAATACAAAGAGTCCAAGAGTAAAGAACCAGTTTGAGAACTCAGGCAGGAGAACATGGGGAGAAGACACGGTAGAGCGCTCCGCTGCAGAAGAGTGGTTAAGTCACGTGGTGGTTCTCCTTGTCTTTGCTCAGAGTGCAGGTCCTTCCATCTCCAGTGCAAGAATGGCCTCTGCAAACCCAAGTTCTGGGAGTGTGATGGGTCCGATGACTGCGGAGATGGTACAGACGAGGGGAACTGCGGTGCGTCGGACAGTCGACCAGTGGGTCTGTGACTCCGGAGGTCCAAAACCAGCTGGTCGCCGTTCTTGCTGGAATCCAGGAAACCACTCCTTGCTGCTGAGCTGTGCATGAATCTGCACCAAACTATAGAAGTTACAGCTCCACCCATTTTCACACACACACACACACACACACACACACACACACACACACACACACACACACCTCCAGCCGGCCCAACCGGTCCATCACTTCAATGGCATCTTCCAGAAGCATTTTCATACTCAGGGTTGGAGACATGGAGGCTGTCGAGGGACTGCAGTGCTGCTAGACAGGGGCAGTTTGGCCTGACAGTCGTGGTTAGTGGAGGTCAGCGCTAGTTAGTCAGTGGTAGTTAGCTGAAGTCAGTGTTAGTTGGTCAGTGGTAGTTAGACAGTGGGAAGCAGTGGTAGTAAGTAGAGGTCGCTGCTAGTCAGTCAGTGGTAGTAACTTGAAGTCAGTGGTAGTTAGCCAGTGGCAGTTAGTTAACGTCAGCGGTAGTCATTGTTAGTTGGTCAGCAGTAGTTAGTGGGAAGCAGTGGTAGTTAGTCAGTTCTAGGCGGTGGAAGTCAGTCTTCACAAACTCCATAACTCCATGTTCAAACACAGATCTGGAGGAAGACAAGCCTCCCCCTTCATTCGGGGCAGTATCTAAGAATCATGGGAAATGAAGTTTCTTGTTCTCCTGCTCTGCTGACCATCTTGTGAAGAGAAGAGTGAGAGCACATGTGTGTGTGTTCTCAGCTGGATGCAGGGCAGGAGAGTTCCTCTGCAGGAACGGCCGCTGCGTCCCAGAGAGGAGAAGGTGTGACGGAAACCGTGACTGCGCCGATGGATCCGATGAGGCCTCCTGTGAGACATGTGAGGAGCACCATCTTCTCTCTATACTTGAGCATCGGTGAACTTCATTTGATATGACAGACCTCCTGAGGGCCATTTATAGGCTGCAATCAAACATTGAGATCTGAAAAAACTACAAAGGATGCCTCATCTTTCTGCTAGCACCTTCCAGCCTCTGTTTGCATCATCACCCACCGTGAGCACCTCCACCCTCTGTCGGCACCTCCAGCTTCCATTAGAATTGCAACAGGAAATATTATGGGGCTAGCATGAAGGCCGCTAATGTAAGCTCTCCTGCCAATGATAACAAATATTGAAATGTGATGATGCCAATAGTTAATTATGAAGCCTCTAATTAATTTGACCAGTTCTGAATGGTGCTTGGATGATCTCTGATCTCAGAAACAAAAACAAAGCCAGCTGTTTGCTACGTGCTAACTCTGTTAGCATCCGTTAGTCACCGACAAGCTGGGATTGTCCTTTAGCACATCGTAACCACATCAGGGAAAATACCCAAAAGGGAGGAGAGTGTGATCGCTATCTCGTGAAACCTCTTCCAGATCCAGTGTATCAAAGTATCTGCAGTTCTGAGACAGGAGTTGAGTCAGAACTTTAAGCCAAACACCCGGGTGAGCTTTCCCTCTGAACAGCGTGGTCTTTGGACCTCAGGGAGGAAACTGTCCTGCCGTCCTTTGGTGTGTGTGTTGTTGCTTGCTGTGTGCTTCAGCGTGTGTGTGTGTGTGTGTGTGTTGCAGTGTGTCCTGAACACGCCTTTCGCTGCCGAAACAGCCGCTGTGTCACCAAAGCCAACGCCGAGTGTGACGGACAGGACGACTGCGGGGACGCGTCTGACGAGGACAACTGCGGTGTGTGTCTCTCACACACACACACAAAAACAAGGACAGACAGACAGACACTGATGTGTTAGTTGAAGAGTGTGTATGTGTGTGTGTGTGTGTGTGTGTGAGCAGAATGCGGCATCCGGCCGTACCGGAGCTCTCGTATAGTTGGCGGTCAGGACTCTCGGGAGGGGGAGTGGCCGTGGCAGGTCAGCCTCCACGCCGGTGGCAAAGGTCATGTGTGCGGCGCCTCGGTGCTGAGTCGCAGGTGGCTGCTGACGGCCGCCCACTGCGTCCAGGACAGCGCCGCCGGCAGGTAGGAGCTCCGTCTCCTCGCCGTTCGGTCGCGTCTCCTAGACCGGCTCCGTGAGCGCACGGCTCTGGTCCCGCCCGCAGGAACTCCCGGGCCGACCAATGGGAGGCCCTGCTGGGCCAGCGTGTCCAGGGTCAGACCGGCGAGTGGACGGTCAGCAGGAAGCTGCGGAGCATCGTGGCTCACCAGGATTACAACCCTCTGACCTACGACAACGACATCGCCCTGATGGAGCTGGACGCCGACGTCGTCCTCAACCAGAACATCTGGCCCATCTGCCTGCCGGCGCCGGACCACCACTTCCAGGCCGGTCAGACGGCGTGGATCACTGGCTGGGGGGCCACCAGGGAGGGAGGTGGGTAAAGAACATCTCCTAATCATTTCAGCGACTGTATGGACTCTTTTTCTTCTTTGACTGTTTGGAGAAGAACACCATCATTTTGATGCTCCCCAGTGTCTCCACTGTCTCAGACACACACACACACACACACACACACACACACTTACCGATGCATTGTTCTGGACAGTCGTGAGGCTGAAGCCTCGGTGAAGAAGCCCCCAGCCAGCTGCTTCCATCTGATGATGGATTCATACATTCGTTCTTTCTTCAATCCTTTCCACAACCTGATGGTCTGGTCAGATCGGAACCTTCTGCTGGTCTTTGTGAAGACTTGCGCAGCCGGTCCTTCAGCCCAAACCAGCCGGTCTCCTCTTAACGGAGGTTTCATGGCTCGCTCGGAGGAGATCGTCGCGTTTGACCGGGCGTCCGCTGTCCCCGTGCAGGTGGGGCGGCGCAGGTCCTGCAGAAGGCGGAGGTCCGGATCATCAACAGCACGGTGTGCCGGAACCAGATGTCGGACGAGGTGACGGACAGGATGCTGTGCGCCGGCGTTCTGCGGGGCGGCGTGGACGCCTGCCAGGTGACCCCGTGCCTCGGGCCAAGGAGCTCCTCGCCGCCGGACTTTAACTTCAGTATCCCTTCCAAAGTAACTTGGCCTTTCCGCCCGCAGGGCGACTCCGGGGGGCCGCTGTCGGTGTCCGGCCCCGGTGGGCGCGTCTTCCTGGCCGGCGTGGTGAGTTGGGGCGACGGCTGCGGCCGCAGGAACAAGCCCGGCGTCTACACGCTGGTCGCCCGCTACCGCCACTGGATCCGGGAGCACAGCGGTGTGTGACGCGTCTCCACTGCGGTGCGGTGCAGTCGCCGGGCCGCCAACAGTGATGTCGTGGATCGGCCGCCTCCTCAGAGGGTCAATGAAGGCCAAAGCTGGAGGTGTTGCCTCCAAAGGAGCACCCCTCCTGAAATGACCTCCTTCCGCTCATCCGCTCACTCCACACGACTCCTGTCCTCATTTGGTTTTATTCACTGTTTGTGGGTTAAGGCACAGAACACTTCTTTGCTGGGTTTTCCTTCTCCGGAGTCGCTTCTCCTGCTGGATGCTGAGAAAATGAATCCAAGAAACTCGGTGTCACTTTGTCGCGTCGTCGGATCAAGAGAAAAGACATTCATTCATTGTTTGATCAGGGAAGTGGGCGATAATATTGGCCTCTGGAACAAACCGAGGTTCTCCTCTGTTTGCAAAAAATGATTGGAAAAATTGAAGTCTATTCATTCTTAATCTCAAGGGTTTCTGAGCTGGTTCTGATGGATCCCGATCTGGTTCTAATGGACCCCTAAGGTCCCTGTGCTATTTCTGACAGACCCTGAGGCTCCAGGAACTGCCTCTTTCAGATCATCGCTGGTTCTGACAGATGCTCAGCCAATATTGAAGGACGCTGAGCTGGTTCTGACACTAGGTGATGGTCCCCAGGCAGCTTCTTATAGATCATAATCTGTTCCGATTGACCGTTAGCGGCTTCTGAAGGACCGTGAGCCGGTGGTGACAGTACCTGAGGATCTTCGAGCTACATCTTACTGATGATAGCTGTTTCTGATGGAGCCAGAGCTGATGGACCACGACCGGTCCTTTTGAGTGTTCGACGCAGGTCCGGACGAGGACGTCTGAAGTCCAGCGCTTCCGGATTCTAGTCACCAGGTGGCGCCACAAGCCTGCTGCTCCGCCTTGTCTTTAGGGCCGAGCGCCTCGACGCCATCGCTGCTTTACGGAGGACGGTCAAAGAAGATGACCGTCCTGAAATCGAATAAAGACAGGTTAAAAAAAAATTAAAATACTTTCCCACTTTCTCCGGAGTCTCCTGAGTCTGGCCCAGCTGAGGGTCTGGTGGGATCATCTGTGTCCGGTCAGAACATTTGGACTAAGGTTTTAGATTTAATTTAGATTTCAAAATTTAGACTTTGCATTTACATTTTGGATTTAGATTTAGGTTTTATTTCAGATTTAAACTTTACTATTAGATTTACATTTCAATTTTACATTTTAGATTTAGATTTACATTTCAGTTTTTCATTTTAGATCTAGATTTAGATTTACACTTTAGTTTTACATTTTAGATTTGCATTTTAGTATTAGATTTACATTTCAGTTTTACCTTTTAGATTTAGATTTACATTTCAGTTTTACCTTTTAGATTTAGATTTACGTTTTAGTCTTACATTTTAATTCAAGATTTTGTGGAAAGGCAGTGGGTCCTGATGATTTACCTCTTGAAATGTGTAAGCGGTAGAGTTTCTGACTCTTATTATTCAACAGGATCTTAGAGTGAGAAGATGCCTGAAGAATGGAGGCAAAGTGTGATGGTGCCTATTTTTAAGAATAAAGGGGATGTGCACAATTGTGGCGACTAGAGAGGGATACAGTTGATGAGCCATACAATGAAGT
This sequence comes from Fistularia commersonii, assembly GCF_037954325.1. NCBI lineage: Eukaryota > Metazoa > Chordata > Actinopteri > Syngnathiformes > Fistulariidae > Fistularia > Fistularia commersonii. Next base: position 11,119,112 of record NC_141317.1, read on the forward strand.
TATGGGAAAGAGTAGTGGAAACTAGACTGAGAGCAGAAGTCAGTATTTGTGAACAGCAGTATGGCTTCATGCCTAGGAAGAGTACTACAGATGCAGTAGCTGACAGATGAGGTTAGACAGGAATCCCCATGGACCATGATGTTTGCGGATGACATTGTGATCTGTAGTGAGAGCAGACAACAGGTAGAGGAAAATCTAGAGAGGGGGAGGTATGCTTTGGAAAGGAGAGGAATGAAGGTTACTTGCAGCAAGACAGAATATAGATGTGTGAATGAAAGGAACTTGGGTGGAACGGTGGAAGTTGGAGGATTTCAGGTACTTGGGGTTAACTTTCCAGAGCATAGGAGAGTGTGGAAGATGGAGAAGACAGGTCCAAGCAGGTTGGAATGGGTGGAGAAAAGTGTCAGGGATACTATGTGATAGAAAACCATCAGCCAAAATGAAAGGAAAGGTGTACAAGACAGTGGTGAGACCAGAGATGATGTTTGGACTAGAAACTGTAACAATGACCAAAAGACAGCAGGCAGAACTAGAGGTTGCAGAGATGAAGATGTTGAGGTTCTCTTTGGGAGTGACCAGGATGGAGAGGATCAGGAATGAGTCCATCAGAGGAACAGCACATGTTAGATGTTTTGGAGAGAAGGTCAGAGAAGCCAGACGGAGATGGTTGGGTCATGGACAGAGGAGGGATAGAGAATATATTGGTAGACGGATGCTGGAATTGGAGCTGCCAGGCAAGAGGTCTGGAGGAAGACCAGAGAGAAGATTCATGGACGTAGTGAGAGAAGATATGAAGGTAGTTGGTGTGAGAGAGGAGGATCCAGAGAATAGGGTTAGATGGAGAAGGTTGACTCGCTGTGGCGACACCTGAAGGGAAAAGACCGAAGGAAAAAAAGATTTAGATTTACATTTTAGTTTTAGATTCAGATATACATTTTAGTTTTACATTTTAGATTTAAATTTTAGTTTTAAATTTTTTATTTACATTTACATTTTGAATTGAGATTTACATTTTAGTTCTAGATTTAGAATTTGTTTTTTGATTTTCGATTCTTAGTGGCTGAGTGGCTCAGAAGGTCTAGAGATTGTCTTAGGAAGTGAATATTCTGGCTGGATTACCGACTCCTTCTAGTGTGTCCAAGTGCTGTTGAGTAACATGCTGAAGCCCTTAGAGCTACTTTAGATTTAGATTTTAATTTTGGTTTTGGTTTTCATTTTCATTTTGATTTTTAGATTCACGATGAGATTTTAGATTGAGTTTTACGTTTTAGATTAAGATTAACATTTGGATTTATATTTTTGATTTTAGATGTAGAATCAAACGGGAGATTTGTAGTAAAGTTGCTGCTTTGCTTTGCTTTGCGAGGCTTCTGCCTTGGAGACTGGCGTTCTCCTTGATATCGGCATCAGTTCAGGTTCATTCGGGGCCGGAGTTGGAGGCGTCCGAACCCGAACCGTCAGCTGAGGGTGACTTCCTGCTTTCTGACCAGGTGGAGGATTTTTGAGTCCGAGCGTCGAGCCGCAGATGGTTCGTCGTATCTGGAGCTGAGCTCTTCCGGACTAAGACTTCACGATCGGTGGTCCAGTCCTCCTGACGGGGTGCTTGGAGTTCTTCTGATCGCTGATCACGCGGACCAGGACTTCCCACTCCTGTCTGTGGGAGCATCCAGGGCTTCACCATCTTACTGTGCAGTGACGGTGAAGGCTGTTCTTCTGATTAACGTGGGGCGCTCACGTGTCACTCACTACTCCTGTGAGGATCTCTCACACACACACACACACACAGCCACACCACACACACACCAGACACACACACACCACACACCACACACACGCCAGACACACACACACCACACACACACACACACACACACACACTCACACACATACATACACACTAACACACCACACACACACACTCACACACACACACAAACACATACACACACACACACACACACACACACACTCACACACACACACACACACACACACACACACACACACACACACACATACATACACACTAACACACCACACACACACACACACACCACACACACACACACACACTCACACACATACATACACACTAACACACCACACACACACACACACACCACACACACACACACACACACACACACTCACACACATACATACACACTAACACACCACACACACACACACACACACACACACACTAACACACATACATACACACTAACACACACACACAGAGTCTCATCTTGAATCCAGTCAACCTTCTGCCCCGGGCGTTCCTGTCCATGTGTTTTCTTCTGGTTGTGTTGCCGGCGCCTCGGGCACCAGAGGCAGGTGTCACGCAGCCTTTCCCCGTCCAAGACGTAATCATTGAAAACCAGTCTCACTCATTTTATGTAACCGGTGGAAACCTTCCAGATACATTCCTCAGAGGGTGGAGCACAGAGTCACATTTTATCCGAATTTGATTTTGAAAAACCGGTTCATCTTTGATTACAACTCATTTAGGTCCCTGTAAGAATTCTGCGCCGCCGAAGCTATTCTCCAGACCCCGAAGCTAAGCTGGAAGCAGAAAACTGTTTCCGTCATCCATCCCGGGTTCCTCTGGATCTCAGGGCTTCAGGATCCTTCTCCACTTTGGCTTTCAACACTCTTTGTGTTGGTGTCTCCAAAGTGTCTCCAAAGTGTCTCCAAAGTGTTCAGTGTTTCAAATCCTCTTTGGTTCCCTAAGTGTGTTTCTTCTTCAACGTTCACAACTTTGAGCTCTTTGTTCTTCTGAAGGGGTTTTAGGTGAAAATGGATTTGAACAGTCTGAGATTCACCTGTTCATCTGCCTGTCTGTCCAGATAAGTCAGAGAATAAGGGAATATCACACACACACACACACACACACACACACACACATGCACAACCAGGTGAGGTGCCATATTGCCAGGAGACATCATAAATAGCTGTGGTGAGAAAGTGGCGCTGGAGGAATGTGAGCAAACAGGACCTTCACTAATCCTTTTATGTAACTGACTCTGATATTGTGGAATGGAGGCTCCGGATCAGGCGATTAAATATAACTAGCAATCTTTCAGACGACCATATTTCCGAATCCCGGGGCTTTGCTCCGATCCCTTTCTTTTCTCAAAGTGTAGAAAAGTTCAGCGAGTCAATCTCCGCTCAAACATCGGGTTCCAGGAATCTTCTGCGAGGTTCTGGCCGTGAAGGTCCCGGCCGGCGCTTGACGTCGTGCCTGTCAGTGAGTTCAGGGGTGGAACATCAGAGGTGATGTTTGAACTCCGCATCCGCCTGCGCCCACAACCTGCCGTCCATCAAACACCCGCGGCCCGGCGAACACTCGAACCCAAGTACCTTCTCAGAAGATGAGAAACATCTTCGGGAAAAGAAAGGAGTCCACCTGCCACAGCAGGAATGCTCCGCTTCGGAGGCCCCGAGCGGCGAGGCTGCGTCGGCTTCTTCTGTTCTTCTGTCAGCTCCTTTTATTTTGTCTTTGCAGAAAACAGCTTTCATGTGACCGCCGGGAGTGAGATGTTCCACCGAGTGGCCGCTGACCAGGATCCTCGAGGCGTGGGCAAACACTTCCTCCGTGTTTTAGGCAGCCGCTTCGGGGGTCCGGTCGAAGATCAAACCTCCCGCTGTCGCTTCCACTCCTGTCGTCTCCGCTCGAAGCCGGGTCAGGATTCAGACCTGGAACCTCCTCTCTCCACTGAATGCTTGCTCCTTCAGGGTCTTCACAGCTTTCTCCTTATTTGCCTCTTTTAAACGATGCACTGTGCTTCTGTGGAGATCTTCTGCCGGACTTGGGGAGCAGCTGGCGACAGGTGCTGCTCCCCTGGGGTGAGGTCATGTGACATTTTGGCTCTCCAAACTCCACCGGTGTTTTCACCTAATGTCTCAGCTGAGGATACACCAGCAGCTCCAGGTCCCGATCCCGGTTGTGAGCAGATGCTGCCTTTGGCAGTCGTATGTGGTGGAGCGTCATTCTTCTCCGACGCGTCCCGATGGTGAACCTCCCTTACCTTCAGTCATTTATTGTCCCAAAAACTCTGACCTCAGAAGAGGAGAGGCCTTTTCCTCCTCCAGAATCTTCTAAGCTGGGCAAACCCAGAGGCCGCTGCTCTGAGCTGGGGATCGACAGGAAACCTAATATTGCTGTTTTGGCCTCCTGAGGTTTTATCAGAGCTTTTGGCCTCCTGGGCCTTGAAGCCTTGCCTTCACGTTGCACTTCCACATGGCCACCGCGGACAGCTCAGGCCCACAGTGTCTTCTGTCCTCCCCAATGAGGACGTTTCAGAGTGGGCATTTCATTTTGTGGTTTTTGTCATGTTTGAGAAAGTGAGGCCAAAGAGGCTCAAGACATCGGCGAAGACGCTCCTACGCTCTGTGAAGCATCAGATAGTTTTAGGGCACATGCGGACAAAGAGGAAGACATGTGAGCCACGCTGATACCGAGGGTTATCTGAGGCGTCACGATGCTGCCTGACGCATCTTGATTTTCCTGTTGGGTCCCAGTTATGTCCTCTGTGATTCAGCCAACAATACATGTCTTACATCTTGGCTGTGCAAACAAATTCCTGCTTCAGAGGCCGGAATGCGCAATCAAAATAACATTTTATATTCATAAACCATGGATGAGTGACAATCCACATTATATAACCTGCTGAGGTTACTCAACTACATAGTTCTATCACTAATAATAGACCTTCATCTCAGCAGTTCTTGTCCTCCAGAACATTTTCACTTCAAGGTGATGTTATGGTCAAAACCTACTCTGGGAAGTTCCTCAAATATCACTGATTGACGTAAACGTCTGTGAAGGTGTTCAGTCCTCCAGGCTCCGCTTCCATCTGGTTCCGGACCCCAAGTCCATCTGAACTGGACTCGACCTTGAGTCTGTGAAAGTTCTCAGTCTTTCAGGTTCTCGTTTGTTGTCAAATCGAAACGGTGGAATTGTTCCATTCTAAAGACCGTTCGCCACTTTTCTGAGACGGTTCTTCAGTTCTATCAGACGTGCCTACACAGAACGCCGCAGCTGTTGTAACTGAAGAACCTCTGTGAAGATCCGGTCGGCTACACAAGACCGTTCGACAAACTTGGGGAAGCTGCCTTGATCCCATAGTGATGGGGTGATTGGCCAGAGTCTGCATGTTAGCAAGCAATGAATGTTTTCTGTGCATGTGTGTGTTCTGCGTCTTTGGAGAATGTTCTGCTGCCTGTAACATCCACCAGTGAGAGCGGTTTGGCATTGGGTCAGTGATGGAGCGGGGTGGCATTTCTTTGGGGGGCCGCACAGCCCTCCGTGTGCTCACCAGAGGTAGCCTGACTACCATTAGGTACCGATATGAGATACTCCAACCCCCTTTGAGACCATATGATGGCCCAATTGGCCCTGGGTTACTTCTAGTGCAAGACAGCGCTAGACCTCATGCGGCTGGAGAGTGTCAGCAGTTCCTGCAGGATGAAGGCATTGATACTTTGGACTGGCCCGCCTGTTCCCCAGACCTGAAACCAACTGAGCACATCAGGTCTCGCTCCATCCAGCAACACCGCGTTGCAGCACATACGGTCTAGGAGTTGGGAGATGCTTTAGTCAAGGTCTGGGTGGAGATCCCTCAAGAGACCATCCACCACCTAATCGGGAGCATGTCCAGGCATTGCACGGAGGTCGCACAGGCATGTGGAGGTCACACACACACACTACTGAGCCTCATTTTGACTTGTTTTAAGGACATAACAGAGTTGCATCAGCCTATATTGTTTTTCCACTTTATTTTTGTGTGACTCCAAATCCAGACCTCCATGGCTTAATAGATTTGATTTCCATTGATCTTTGTCTGATTTTGTTGTCCGCACATTCAACTCTGTAAAGAACAAAGTCTTCAATAGGAAAATTTTGTTCAGATCTGGGGTGTGTTCTATTTGTTTGAGCAGTGTGTGTTTCTGACGTCAGATATTGCACTTGTCACAATAGGACATTTTTGGCACACACACATTGAATTATGAGATAACAATTACGCTGCCTCTGCCAGCATTCTTTCTTGATGACTGGAAATGCCTTCTGTTGTCTTTGAGTCTCACAGTAACTATTGATAGCTTGTCCTTTTCAAGCATTTAAAAGGAACTGTCATCTCTGAACTCAACTGGTCCCGCCTCCTTCCTCTCAAGCGAGCTCAAAGGCGGCCATAAAAAGTTGGTTGAACCCACCCTGTATTCACACTGCCATCCACAGCCGCAGCCTCACGCCTCCGTTCAGCATCCAGGTGAGTACAGTTCATCGGCCCGACCTGGAGGCTCAAACTGAACCTTTTAGAACGAAGCCAACCAAAAGCCTTCGAATAGGATTCCGTGTCTTTGTGAGGTTTATAGGACAAGTCCAAGAGCAAATACGTTCGCCCACTTTTTGTGGAGGAAAGATTTCCGACCTGTTACGCAGGCAGGAATCGATGATGAAAAACGTTTTTTTTTTTTTTTTTTTTGTTTTTTTTTGTAGTTTGAGAAGCACCAAGACTTTCTGCTTTGGACTCCTTCAGGCTTTCATGGCAACGCTCCACCTCCTGATCTACCTGCTGCCCCTCTGCCTCCTGCCAGGTAAGATGTCGGATTTGCGGGATTTACGACTTACAGAAAACCCTTGAAGAGGGTTTGCGTCTGCAGAAAAAACACTCCAAGTTACAGAAGAAAGAGGAGCTGGAAAAGTTTGTTTGTGCTAATTATTCACTGACCATGGGGATATCTCAGCGGGGTCCCAAGTCACTCTGCTTTCAAACAAAGCGGTCAAAAAGCCTGACCCTGCCGTCAGTGCCAACCTGGACCAGGACTGACCGGCAAGCGGGTTGTTGTCAGTGCTCCTGCGTGACGACGAGACGCCCCGTTGGCCCGCATGAGCAGACGGGCAGGGAACCCTGACCTTCCCTCCGCAGGATGTTCACGTTTCGTGCTTCCAGGCGCTGTGGCCCAGGTGGGAGATGACTTTGAGGGTTCGGGCTCTGAAGACTTCGCTGGACCCAGAGTGCTGGACATCAGCTCCTGTCCCATCGCCTTCTATGGCCAGACCTACCAGCAAATGTTTGTGAGTAGATCGATCCGAGCTCGGCGGCGGTCTGACGGAGACCCGGCTGACCGAGGTGACCCTGTACTCTTCTGTTTACAGGTGAGCTTCCCCGATGGAAAATTTGCCATCTGTTTCGACGACTATTACAGCTCCGCCGCTTCCGACAACTGCATCCTCGGGGCCTCCTTCGACGAGCCCTACGGTCAGCTGACCATCGAAACTGACGTCACTGATATCGATGACATAAAGGGGAGCCTTTCCCGCATGGAAGGTCCTCCCAAGTGCGCCGTCAAGCTCTCCGTAGACGACGATGTACGTGGAGATCTGAAGAAAATTTTCTAAACCTCTTGACGGGCATTTCATAATTCTCCTTAACCTTCTGACAGGCGTCCTACGCACTGTACAGCTTTGGCCGACAAACGGGTTTCCATTTCTCAGGAATCTCTGCCGACGACGGAGAGGAAGTGAGTAAAACCTACGGGTCATGAGAAGGTCGATGGTTGATGCATTACTACACTTGAGCAGATGAGCGAGAACCTGCTGACCTTCACTTATCACTGCTGTTTGCACCTCCAGACCATCGCCGTCCAGGGGAATGGCACCATTCTGGAGCTGCGTAACCTGAGTGGTGACAACCTGACCTCCTCCTTCTTTGACCTCAGCGGGTGTTCATATGCAGGTTTGTAGATCCTGTTTGGGGTCGTGCAGATCTTTAAACCAACCACAACATCTCCAAATGCTTGCCCGCTAAAAGGACCCATTCGTCTTTCAGGGTTTGTTTATGCACCTGGATCAGAGGTACAAGATCCAGAATCCTGTTCCACTCTGACCTGCAGCATCACCTCAGAGATGAACGTCACTGGCTGCGGCGCCATGGAGCGTTGTCGAGGCGACAACTGGTAATTATTTTTGCAGCGACGACGACACATACTGTCCACATGTGACTCAGACACGTTCGCCAAAAAACTGTCGGGGCTTTCGAAGACCCCCTGGCTGACATCGGTCCTGACCTGAAACCGATCTCCACCCTCTGAGAAAGGCGTTCTCTGTCCGTCTTCTTCAGGTGCGTCCCGTACAGAAGCTGCTCGGTATCCGGCTCCTCCATCGTGGATTTCAAAGGCACCGTGACCGAAGTTCCCGACCGCTGTGCGTATGAGCTGATATCCCTCGACTCCGTGACAAACTTCAGAGTGGCCGCTACTTTCCGGGAACGGCGCCGTCGTGATGTCAGCTTTGTGGAAACGGTGACTGTGACGAGGGGCGGGACGGATATCCACCTGGGACCTGAGCGAAGGGTTCTGGTAAGATTTAACAACTCAACTCTTGGGACAGGAGTTTTTTCTTTTGGAGGTCGGGGTGGGACGATGTTTCCGACTCTCGTCCTAGAGGAAGCTCTGATTCCGCTAGGATGAGGACAGGTTCTGCAAAGATAAAGAATGTGATCAACTTGCAACCGGTCCAGGTTAAGCCCTGCCCCTTGCCCAACGGCATCTGGGATTGGTTACCTTGCCCTTGAGTCCGAATGACAATGAATGAACATCACAACTGCAGATGTCCTGTCTTTGTGTCCGCTGGTGCAGTTGAACGACACAGAGGTTCTGGACAGTTCTACTCAGCTGATGGAGGGCGCGGAGCTCTCCAAGGACGATACGGGAATCACCGTTCATATATTGCTCGATGACGACATCTACGTCTACATCTTCTTTGATGGCGACTCCGTCCAGATCAGATTGGAAGGTAGAGAACGACTCATAGGCAGAGATGACCTCCAAACATTGAACCTCTCGGTTTGAGGACAGAGTCCTCCGGGCGGGCCTTAGACGTGTACAAAGCAGCTTGTAGTGCTCAGAGTTAAAGTTCCACAAAGCCTAACCCTGACCCTGCTCCAGCTGCTACTTGTCCAGCCTTTACTCCAGGTGTGACTGACTGACAGCGGTCCTTCGCTGACTGACCTCCTTGATCTAATTTACCCAGGGGAGGACACTGTTATGCTGGGTTTGTGCGGGGACTCGTCCGCCTTCGCAGACTCTCTGATGACCGAGGACAGTTCTCCAGGGTAAGAGCCCCCAGAAGCTGCCGCCCCTCGGACTGTGTGTGGACAGTTAAGAACGAGGTAACACGTCTGACCTTGTGCTCTTTGGCTCCTAGGTGTGACGCGATCTACGTCGAGTCAGACAACGTCACCATCGACTGCGGCGCAGCCACCGAGCGGTAAGCGGCCGTGGAATTCCCGCTGTGTGAAAAGGTCCGACCCGAGCGGCGATTCACTGTGGTTCTTTTCTTCGTCTCCGACGGTGCAACAGGTGTAATCTCCTGAGGGCCGCGCCCTTCACCGGCTGTCACAGCTTCCTTGACCCCGAGGCCTTCATCGACGCTTGCAAAAACACTCTGTGCAGCTACCCCAGCGTGGACGGCTGGGACTGCCGCTTCCTGGAGGACTACGCCCGACTCTGCGCCCTGCATGTCGGAGACGCACTGGAAGGCTGGAGGTCAAGCTTCGGCTGCTGTATGAATCATCGTGCCTTCAATTTACAGACTATGGTTGTGGCGATGGGTTTTTAACAGAACTCATGCAACGATAAAATCATGACGTATATGAAGTAGTTTCTGAGATGAGAGCACTTGGTTCACCATGACGTTCTGGACGTTTTCTCCAGTCAAAGTTCCGCTTCCCAATAGCTGGAGAAGATCCAGTGTTAGTAGGTCATGGAAAACCAACATTGTCAACATCTGCTCCTGCTGAATTTTCATCCTGCAACTGAGGAACTGTTTCAGCTCGGAGGCGTTTGAACGTCCCACAGAAAGAGATGCTCGTCTTCCAGTTTTGCTATTCTCCTGACATACGTGTCTATTTTTCCACCTAGCCTCCCACCAGGCGGCGTGTGAGGACCGAGCCTGCGTCCAGGATGAGTTCTGCGCCCAGACATTGGGAGGGGAATCGGCGTGTTACTGCCGGGCCATCTACGCCTCCACGCTCGCCTCCTTGGACCCGTTCGGTACGTCGGCCGACTCGGACGCACTTTGCCAGGGCTGGAAAGCGAGATCCAATTTGAAAAGAGCCTTTTTCCCACATGACGGTGACCTTCAGGAGGAGTGACGACTTGCGACGGGAGCACCGTCTCCATCAGCCTGGCCAGTTGTCTTCTGGCGGAAAGAGGTATAAAGCTGTCTGATCTTCACCTCAACGATGAGACCTGCAGAGGCCAGGAGAATCCGGAAACCCACATGATCATCTTCAGCTTCGACGGCCAATACACCTGCGGAGCGGAGATCACGGTAGGTCTCTCCGGCCTTGTGGTGTTTGATATTTCTGTTCATGAACCACTTAATTCCTCAAAATGTACCCCGGTGGTGCTGTGTGAAGCTCCTTGTTTGGCGGTTTGGCGGTAAGTCACGGAGCGTCTTCAGTTACACCGTGAATCCATTTGCCCTTGCAGGCCAATGGCACCCACGTGAACTACAAGAACACCATCCAGCTATCGCCCAGCTCCTCGAACATCACGCGCCATGACGATGTACAAATTGAGTTCTCCTGCTGCCAATCTCAGTCAGATGAAGACAGTGTGTCCTTCAAAATCAAAGACAAGTAAGAGGGGCCACATTGTGCTTCTGCTGGAGCCTCAGGGGGGGTTTAGTCTGTGTGTCTAAAGTGTGTGTGTGCGTGTGTCTGTGTGTGTGCGTTCCCGCCCCACAGCTCCGTCATTCACCACGTGGCCAAAGGGGCTTGGGAATACAACCTGACTATGACAGCCTACACGGACGCAAGCCGCAGTAAAGCAGTTGAATCGAGCACTGAAGTCCAGCTGAACCAGAAGATCTGGGTGGGGCTTGAGACGGACGGGCTGGATGAGAACATCGTGGCCGTGGTGGTCGACCACTGCTGGGTGACCAGCGAGCCACTGGAAGATGCGGGCCAGAAGTACGACCTCATTACCGAGGGGTAAGAGAGCGACCGAGAACCCGCGGGTCCCTCCAGAACCTCGAGCTCCGATCAAACTCTCACCGCCGTCCTCTGTTTGCAAACAGCTGCGCGAACTCTGCCGACCCCACCGTGGAGCTGCAGAGCAACGGGCAGGGGACCTCCAGCTACTTCTCCTTCAACATGCTTCAGTTCAACAACGACAGGGAAGATGTTTACCTTCACTGCCAGGTGCAGCTCTGCATCAAGGAGAGCCACAGCTGTGTGCCGGTACGAGTCCCTGACCCGCTCGGCCTCCCGGCCACGGTACCCTGTGCCCGGCTTGACCCCGGGGTTTGACTTAAACCCGAGTCTCTGTCTTTCAGAGCTGCGGCGGTGGAGGTCGCAGGCGGAGGGCTCTCCTGTCTCCCGATGAAGATGGAACTTCGGATCTCATCAGCATGGCCTGGACCAGCTAGGTACAGCTGAGAGCACTCCCGACTGGAGTTTGCGGGTCGATTCATCCACAAATGGTCAACCTGTGTCCGATCAAGAGTCAGATAAACATCAAGCTGCCTTGGTTTCTAAATCCACCTCTGCTTTTAGGAGGAGAGACCCCCCCCCTCCGAAGAAAAGGACGAGTGAGTGAAGAGATGGGGTTGGAGTCTTCGCAGAATGTTTGACTGTTGTAAAAAGTACGTAATCACCTTTGTGTCCTGAACTATTTATTGGTGCGTCTGACGGGGACAATGTGAATCTATGTGAATGTGAAATATCATGTATTTAATGTGCTTCAGCTCAAAGCTGCTCCTGATCAAACTGAATGACTGTCCATGTTCCCTTTGATGATGGAATCAGAGTTCCACCACATGTATCGATGTCTATTTCAGTGTATGTTCTCAATTCTAACAAGATGTAGCCCACCATGTTTGGTGCATGTTTATCTGCATTATGTAGTGTGTGAGTGTGTGAGTGTGTGTGTATGTGTGTGTGTGTGTGTGTGTGTGTGTGTGTGTTTATGTGTGGACAAAACTGTTCTATTACGATGCACGTCCGCTGGAGGATATGCATGTTGACAAATAACCTCAGATGTTTGTTAATTTAAATTCATTGGAGGACAAGAATAAAAAAACAATTTATGAGCACAGAGTCTGTCTGCTTTTCACTGACACACACACACGCACACACACACACACACACACACACACAAACACACTGACACACACGTGCACAACCAGGTGAGGTGCCATATTGCCAGGAGACATCATAAATAGCGGTGGTGAGAAAGTGGCGCTGGAGGAATGTGAGCAAACAGGACCTTCGCTAATCCTTTTATGTAACTGACTCTGATATTATGGAATAGAGGCTCCGGATCAGGTGATTAAATATAACTAGCAATCTTTCAGACGACCATATTTCTGAATTCCGGGGCTTTGTTCAGATCCCTTTCTTTTCTCAACGTGTAGAAAGAGTCAGAGAGTCAATCTCCGTTCAAACATCAGGTTCCACGTATCGTCTGTGAGGTTCTGTTAGGGCTCCGCGGCCATCGGCTTCTTCAGCTGTGAAGATCCCGGCCGGCGCTTGACGTCGTGCCCATCTATGAGTCCAGCGGTCGATCGTCAGAGGTGATGTTTGAACTCCACACCCGCTGCCCAAAAATCACCTGAAGGCCATCAAACATTTGCGCAGCTGAATCGGTCGAATCGTCCTGTTGGCCTGAAATGAACCGGAAAGATGGATCCCTCATCTCATTTTTAGAACTTTCCTTTTTTTATGGCCAGATCGATGTAGCTGCTTCCATGAGAGAAAAGGGGGCTATCCTGCCCTGATAAAAGGTTTGTCGCAACCATCAATTTTCTGATTGCGCAAATTCACTCCACTGATTTGAATATGGTTTTTGACATGTTTTGTTGTTTGTTTTTTTTTCGGAAGAATCTGCCCAGAGATATGCTTTGCCCACGTCCTCTGGATGTATTTAAGACAGAGTGAGTCCTGTCGCAGTGTGTGAGTAGAAGAACACCCACACCCTAAAGTTTTTACGTCTATATATTTTTAATTCTGATATAAATCAGTTATAAGCATGTTGGGTTTTTAAGTCAGACTTAATTGGTTGTAGTAAAGTGACATTTAAATACATTGTATTTATGTGATTTATTCCAGCCTCAGGGCGGCACGGGCCGGTGTCTCCCTGACCCGGTCCAAGCTCGGATAAATGCAGGGAGTTGGGTCAGGAAGGGCAACCGGAGTAAAACTTTTGCCAAAACCACACATGCGAATCAAACACAATAATCATATCATACAGGATTGGTCGAGGCCCGTGTTAACAACGACCGCCATCGGTACCGATGACCTACAGGTGTCAGGGTCTGACACGGCTGGATCAAATTGGCAATCTGTGCCAGCTGCCGCTAATCACCCGGCCCCATAAAGAGCAGAGGCATGCTCTGCTCGAGGCTGGGGAATTCACAAGGGATCAAGAAGGCTCGAAGGAAGGATCGACTGGAGGTCCCAGGGCTGAAGGATTGTGGGGCCCTTCTTGTAACCCTGCCAGGGGCCCCTCCTGTAATTCTGCCTGGGACCCTGCTTGAGATCCTGCCGTGACCCTTCCGGTGACCCTGCCCTGCCTGTGACCCTTCCGGTGACCCTGCCCTGCCTGGGGGCCCTGCCTGAGACACCCTGCATCCCTAAAGAGCTCAAACCCTGATTTCAGCCTTGAAAGTGTGGTTCCCTACCCAAGTCCGCCCCGTGGCTCGTGACAACAGGGAACCAATGGAAACTGAGCGACTGTGGGTCAAAGAAGAAGAGTGCGTGTTTGGAAGCAGAGAGAGAGGAGGGACTTTGAATATTTGGACTATGACAGGAAAAGGTAGAGAGTTGGTGGACATGATGCAGAGAAGGAAGGTGGATATACTGTGTGTGTCACAAATCGGGCGGACTCGGGCAGGGAACCACACCACCAGAGCTGGATTTAGATAGTCTCTTTATTTCTGACCAATTCTCGGGGTTTCGCTGGGTCGGAGTCTGAAGGGGGCTCTCGCAGGGTCGGGTGGAGGATCGCAATTGTCCGGCGCCAGGCGGCGCATGCCACCGCTCTTTATGGAGATCTTGATAAGCGGCAGCTGGGCGCTGCTGCAGCTGGCGCTGATCCTTAATTGGGACCCAGCCGTGTCTCCTCTCGGCTGCCGAGAGGAGATCCTGACAGTACCCCCCCTCAACGGGTGCCTCTCGGTGCTCCGTGGAGCCGGCCTGGGTGGTCGCGGTGGAACTGCCGGATTAGTGAGGAGTCCAGAATCCGCCGAGCCGGAACCCAGGACCTCTCCTCCGGGCCATAGCCCTCCCAGTCTACCAGATACTGCAGCCCCCTACCTCGGCGGCGAACATCCAGGAGGCTGGAGACTGTGTAAACGGGATCACCATCCACCTGGCCTGTCTGGGGTTCAATCTTTTGGCGGTCCGCAGGTACTCCAGGTTCCGGTGGTCGGTCCAGACCAGGAACGGCGTCTCCGCCCCCTCCAGCCAGTGTCTCCACTCCGGCGCCAGCTTGACGGCCAGCAACTCCCTGTTTCCCACGTCATAGTTCCGTTTGGCCGGCGACAGCTTTTTTGAAAAGAAGGCACAGGGATGGAGCTTGCTGTCCCCGTCGGAGCGCTGAGACAACACCGCCCCCACTCCGGTATCCGAGGCGTCGACCTCCACGATAAACTGACGCAAGGCGTCTGGTTGAGTGAGGATTGGGGCGGTGGTGAACTGAGTCTTGAGGGTCAGGAATGTGTTGCGGGCGGCCGGGGTCCATGAGAAGCAAATCTTGCTGGAGGTGAGTGCGGTGAGGGGTGCGGCAATTTGGCTGTAGTTCTGAATGAAGCAGCGGTAGAAATTGGCGAAGCCCAGGAACCGCTGCGGCTGCTTGCGGTCCTCTGGCTCCGGCCAGTCCCTCACCGCCGCTATCTTGGAGGGGTCCATCCCGACCGCCCCTGCAGCGATGATATAACCCAAGAAGGACACAGACGGCACGTGGAACGCACACTTCTCCGCCTTTACGAAAAGGCGGTTCTCTAGAAGGCACTCCAACACCTGTCTCACGTGTCGCCGGTGCTCCTCCTCGTCGCGGGAGAAGATCAGGATGTCGTCCAGGTAAACAAAAACAAATCGGCCCAAGAAGTCCCGCAGGACGTCATTGACAAGATGCTGGAAGACGGTGGGGGCGTTGGTTAAGCCAAAGGGCATTACTAGATATTCGAAGTGCCCCAGGGGCGTGTTAAAGGCAGTCTTCCATTCATCTCCCTCCCGGATCCTTACTAAATGATATGAGTTTCTTAGATCCAATTTAGTGAAAATCTGGGCCCCATGGAGGGGGGTAAAGGCCGAATCAATGAGGGGGAGTGGGTACCTGTTCCGGATGGTGATCCTGTTCAGACCCCGGTAGTCCACACAGGGTCTGAGGCCTCCGTCCTTCTTCCGCACAAAGAAGAACCCCGCCCCGCCCCGTCCGGGGAGGAGGATGGTCGGATCAAGCCCGCCGCCAGGGAATCTCTAATATACCCTTCCATGGCGGTCCTCTCGGGTCTTGACAGGTTATAAAGTCTACCTCTGGGTAGAACTGCGTCCTGCTGTAGGTCTATGGCCCAGTCATAAGGTCGGTGAGGGGGGAGGGTCAGGGCTTGGTCCTTGTCGAAAACCGGGGCAAGGTCATGATAATCGGGAGGGACGCCGAATAGGTCTGGGGCTGATAGTCGCTCTGCTGGGGCGGAAGTCAGACAGGTTACATGACGTGCTTCACGTCCGGATTTTACCGGCAGCCCAGTTGATAGGAGGATTGTGTAGCTGTAGCCAGGGGAACCCAAGCACCGGGGGGAGTGAAGTCCCGACAGGATGGCGAAGGAGATTGACTCTGAATGGTTACCTGAAATCTGGATGCGGACTGGGACGGTCTGGCGCTGAACCTGGGCCAGCCGGTGGTTGTTCAGGGACACGGCGCAGCGGGGCGGTTGAATAGCTGTGGTGGGGATGAGGAGTTCTTTAACCAGGGCCTCGTCTATGAAGTTGCCCTCTGCTCCAGAGTCTACCAGTGCCGTAACGGAGCGCTGGTACATGCCCCACTCTAGCGAGGCCGGCACCCGTAGGGGAGGAGATCACCGTACGGCTCACCAGGACCACTCATCCCTGGCGGGCCCCGGCGTTTCCCTTCCTGGCCGGGCAGGTGGTGGCGTAGTGGCCCACCTCACCGCAGCGGCAGCTGGGCGCTGCTGCAGCTGGGCGCTGATCCTTAATTGGGACCCAGCCGTGTCTCCTCTCGGCTGCCGAAAGGAGATCCTGACAGTGTGTCCAGGAGACCAGGTGGAAAGGTAGTAAGGCTAGAAGCTTAGGAGCAGCTTTAAGTTGTACTATTATGGTACTGACAAGAAGAGAAATGGAGTAGGAGTTATCTTGAAGGAGGAGTTTGTTAGGAACGTCTTAGAGGTGAAAAGAATGTCAGACAGACTTATGAGTCTGAAATTGAAGGTGTGATGCTCCGTGTTGTTAGTGGCTATGCCCCGCAGGTCGGATGTGAGTTTGCAGAGAAGGAGAAGTTCTGGAATGAGTTGGATGAAGTGATGCAGAATATTCCCAGAAATGAGAGTGGTAATTGGTGCAGACTTCAATGGACATGTTGGTGAAGGCAATAGAGGGGATGAAGAAGTGATGGGCAGATTTGGTATCCAGGATAGGAATGCAGAGGGACAGATGGTGGTAGATTTTGCAAAAAGGATGGAAATGGCTGTAGTGAACACTTTTTTCCAGAAAAGACAGGAACATAGGGGAACTTAAGAACGGAGGTAGGAACACTCAGGTAGACTACATCTTGTATAGACAAGGTAACCTGAAAGAGATCAGTGACTGCAAAGTAGTTGTAGGTGAGAGTGCAGCCAGACAGCATAGGGTGGTGGTTTTTAGGATGACTCTGGTGACAAGCAAGATGAAGAGGACAAAGGCAGAGCAGAGGACAAAGTGATGGAAGCTGAAAAGGGAGGAGTGTTGCATGGTTTTCAGGGAGGAGTTGTGAAAGGCTCTGGGTGGTCAGGGAGAGCTTCCAGATGATTGGATGACAGCAGCTAGTGTTATCAGGGAGACAGGTAGAGGAGTACTTGCTGTGTCATCTGGAAGGAAAGTAGATAAGGACACTTGGTGGTGGAATGAGGAAGTGCAGGAGTATGTACAGAGACAGCGGTTAGCAAAGAAGAAGTGGGACACCAAGAGGGCTGAAGAGAACAGACAGGAGTACAGGGAGATACAGCATAAGTTAAAGATAGAGGTAGCGAGGCAAAGCACAGGGCATACAATGACTTGTCTGCTTGGTTGGACAGTAAGAAGAGAATGATCTATACAGGTTGGCGAAACAGAGATACAGATGGAATGGACAATGTACAACAGGTCCGCGTGATCAAGGATAGAGAGGGAAACGTATCGACGGATGCAAGAAGACTGATGGGAAGATGGACAGACTACTTTGAACAGCTGATGAATATGGAAAATGAAAGAGGGGCAAGGGTAGAAGAGGTGACTATTGTAGACCGCAAAATAGCAGAGATTAGTAAAAGTGAAGTGAGGAAGGCATTGAAGAGGATGAGTGGAAAAGCAGTTGGTCCTGATGATATACCTGTGGAGGTGTGGAAGTGTCTAGGAGAGGCAGCGGTAGAGTTTCTGACTAGATTATTCAACAGGATCTTAGAGAGTGAGAAGGTGCCTGAAGAATGGAGACAAAGTGTGATGGTGCCCATTTTTAAGAATAGGGGGGGGGGGGGGGAAGTACAGAGTTGCGGGAACTATTGAGGGATAAAGTTGATGAGCCATACAATGAAGTTATGGGAAAGAGTAGTGGAAACTAGACTGAGAGCAGAAGTCAGCATTTGTGAATAGAATGTAATACAGTCATTTGGCAGATGCTTTTATCAAAAACAACTTACAGTGGAGATGCCGGGGATTGAACCCAGGACCTCATACATGTGAAGCCACTGAGCTACATGTTCACGCACTTGTCATGAACAGCAGTATGGCTTCATGCTTAGAGTCCTGCAGATACAGTATCTGCTTTGAGAATGCTTATAGAAAAGTACAGAGAAGGCCAGAGGGAGCTGCAATGTGTTTTTGTAGACCTAGAAAAAGCATATGACAGGATCCCATGAGAGGAACACTTGTATTTTATGAGGAAATCTGGAGTGGCAGAGAAGTATGTTAGACTGGTGCAGGACATGTATGCTGGGTGTGAGACAGTGTTGCGGTGTGCTGTAGGGGTAACAGAAGTTAAAGGTGGAGGTGGAACTCCATTAGGGCTCAGCTCTGAGCCCCTTCTTGTTTGCAGTGGTGATGGACAGGCTGGCAGATGAGGTTAGACAGGAACCTCCATAGACCATGATGTTTGCAGATAATATTGTGATCTGTAGTGAGAGCAGATAACAGGTTGAGGGACATCTTGAGAGGTGGAGGTATACTCTGGATAAGAGAGGAATGAAGGTTGGTTGCTGCAAGACAGAATATATGTGTGTGAATGAGAGGAACTCAGGTGGAACGGTGAGGCTACAGGGAGTGGAGATCAAGAAGCTGGAGGATTTCAGGTACTTGGGGTCAACAGTCCTGAGCGGGTTCAAGCAGGTTGGAATGGGTGGAGAAACGTGTCAGGGGTACTAGGTGATAGAACACTATCAGCCAGAATGAAAGGAAAGGTGTACAAGAAAGTGGTGAGACCAGCAATGCTGTATGGACTCGACATTAATGACGTTTCAATGACAAAAAGACAGGAGGCAGAGCTAGAGGTTGTTGAGATGAAGATGCTAAGGTTCTCTTTGGGAGTGACCAGGGTGGATAAGATCAGGAGGAACATCAGAGGAACAACACATGTTAGATGATGTTTTGGAGAGAAGGTCAGAAGCCAGACTGAGATGGTATGGGTTATGTACAGAGGAGGGTAGTGAATATACTGGTAGATGGATGTTGGAATTGGAGGTCTAGAGGAAGAGCAAGGAGAAGCTTTATGGATGTAGTGAGAGAAGATATGAAGGTAGTTGGAGTGAGAGAGGAGGATACAGAGAATCGGGTGAGATGGAGAAGGTTGATTCGCTGTGGTGACCCCCGAAGGGAAAAGTTGAAAGGAGAAGATTGCAGTTTAACTTGTAAAAACTCTCGCTTGAGTTATTCTTGTATCTAAAATATATCAAACTGATAAACTGTTATGATATCTGTTTTGTTTCGATGTTTGTTTGTTTTTTTTTGCAAGTCTCTTATTTAATAGGTCGGTCATTCGTGCCATATTCGATCAGTAAATACGCCCTCAATTGGGCTTGATTCTTATTTTGGGACACACTGTCATCTAGTGGTCATCTGGCAGAAGCACCAAGTAAGTTGCATGGACAGCGGCTTGAAGAATCTAAAGGTGAGGCGGAGTCCGCTGATCAGAGCCAGCCGTTAGGGGTGGGCGATACTGGGAATTTTGGTATCGATCCGATACTAAGTACATACAGGGTAGTGTCGGCCGATACGATACTGATACTTTTTGTTTGGAAATGTCATGATCATTGAATAATTGACCCCCTCCCTTGAGTTAGTTTATTATAATTATGATAAACACAGCACGAAGATTTTAGGCAATGAAAATGTTTTATTCTTTATTAAATAACTACAATGCAAACTAACAGTATCAAAAAAATAAAATATGTCTACTACAGCAACTGTTACAGAACAAAAGTCAAGAGGGTCAACCAAAAGAGGCCGCAATATAACGAAAATACAAATGTAACAATGTCAACATGACAACTATAATACCTTCCATTGCACAATATTTTGAAAATAAAGTCAATAGTGCAAATAAAGTGTAAACACAATTGGCTCTCATTCCCAGCCTTTGGCTCTCTGCTAAAAGGGAAGAATCCCTTTGGGCTCTTTTGCCATAGTGACAACGGATTTACAGGTTTTTGTTCAGGAACAGTAACATGTTTACATTTTTCCCTTTTACTGCACTTCTTCTGAGTCACTAACTGTCCTGCTTTTGAGAAAATCCTTTCTGCAGGTGCTGATGTTGCCATTAGTCCCAGCTGTTTCTTTGCAGTCCTGCTCAGACAGGGAAATGTTGGCAGAAGGAGGAGCTGAAAGTGTGCCTGAGTCACTCAGGCAGAGACTCAGAGAGCAGCTGTAGCTGTAGCAGCTGTAGCTTCTAGAGCCAGTTCAATCTTTGTAGTTACTGCTAACAATTAAGACAATTCATGTTTCTTATTCTTCCTCCTTTCTACTATTATCTATTACTGTTATGTTTTTTACTTGAAACTCTGGCACAACAATTTCCTTCGGGATTAATAAAGTTGTTCTCATCTCATCAGTTGTTTATGGCGTTCACCTCCAGCTGGCCCTCGTCCTCCTGCTGGAACTAATGAGTTTCAGCTTGTTTTTATTGGGAGACTCTCAGCTGGTTGAAGGCAGAGTGATCGATCGATTGATTGATTAATGGATGTATTTTATTTGCTTTCAAGTCTTCTTCTGCACCGTCACAGTTCTAAGTGCCCACCAGATCTTTCTACTTGTTTTCCTTTTGTTTTTTACTCCCTCCCCATGTATACAGTGCACACACACAGATGTATTGTACTGTCTGGTGCTATACTCAAATGTTTCAACTTGTTTTCACGCAAAACAGAAAAAACTCAAACAAGGAGAACTCGAACGCTTTTGGTTTTTGTCTTTGCTGAAACATCAAACGTCTCGGAGGAGCAGCGCCTCAAAGTCGTCGGCAGGAACGTCTGAGGAACCCAAATGGAACCGATGCCGACGTCTCATGTTTACTCTTTATCTATGGAGACCTGTGTCCGTGAGAAGACCAGTTGTTCCTTAGAAGATCTCAGAGTGATATCTCTACGATGACCTGGATCCTAGGGAAAACACCCTGGAGAAACCTGGAGTATCAGAGGTTTTCTGAAACTGAAACCAGGCTGACGAGCAGGAATCGAGACCAGAGCCTCTAGGGTCATTCAGGGGAAAAAAGACCTTGGTTGAGGAAGGAGTTTGTTCATCCACAAACTTGATTCTTCTGATGAAGTCCATGTGTTTAATCCTCGGATCCGTGAAGCTCTGAGTTTGAAGTCCACAGTCAGAAGGTTCTCCTCTGTCTGAGGACTTAATACGTCAAGCATTGAAATGCTGTCTCGTCGCCTCGCAACCACAAAGAGTTTACAGTAATCGAGCCGCTTTGAGTTCAGTGGTTCAGAAGAAGATGAGTTCCCAGCGGTCTCCCTTGAGGTCAAAGGTCACAGATCCTCAATGTGTGCTGTCACTCAAATGGTTGAATAGATATTTATCTTCTGTGTTTTATGAATAAAACTCATATTATAAAGATGCCACACCTGTATTTGTCCACCTACGACTTTGTTCCAAAGAACGAGGAGACGTGACCTCCGCTGTGCCTCCAAGGTTTGTCTCAGCGAGCAGCAGGTTCCTTGTCGATGTTCTCTGACTGATGCAGGAACAGGAACATAGAGCAGAACCTCCTTCAGCAGCAGCCTGCACTTTGCTTTCATTCAGCAGACATCTGTCTGTCCAGATCCTCCCGGAGCCTGAAAGCTCTCTGAGGAGAAGCACGTTGTACATGAGCTGTGACATGAATCTGCCAACAATAGAGAGAAGAACCTGGAGCTCCTACAGGGTTTTCAGAAGAGGTGCAAAAAAAACAGACACATGTTGCCTAAGCAGCGCAGTCTTGTATGGGAAAGGCATATTGGAGTTGCCAGTTTTCTAACCAGCCAGAGGAGTTCAAAGGTACAAAGGTTAGATTGGAAATTTATGTCAGTTAAATGATCTGCTGGTAGGGAGTACAGCACCTGTAGTTAGAACAGAGAGCAATTGGAACCCAAAGGAGGCAGTGCAGCAAGTACAGGCAGCACTTAGACATGGGCACATCATAGATCAGGTACAGCATGGGCGTGGAGGCTTAGAGTTCAGTGTAGGACATCCAGTGTGGAACAAGGAATTGGTCATAGAAAAGAGGAAAATGGTAGTTGAGGAAGTACATGGACTAGAAGCGGCAGTAAGATGTACTAAGGCAGTGTCGCAGGCAAAGCAAGGACAGTGGGTGAACTGGGACAATGTTGAGAGGAGAAAGTTGAAGTGGAGAAAATTGTGAAGCATGGGGGGGCCAATAGAATTAGGTTCATCATACGTGCTACGTAGGATGTGCTACTATCTCCCTTGCATCTCAAATAGTTGTTTGAATGGGGATGCTGCCTGCCCATTGTGTTCTGGTCTATGTACACTTAGGCATATATTGTCAGGTATAAGTTCAGTTTTTCCCATGGGTTAGGTTAGGGTTAGGGTTAGGGTGGTACACTTGGCATCATAACCAGAAACTAAAATATTTTGCAACAGCAGCTGAGGAAAAAATTCTAAAGAAATTTTGTTGTTACTGATGGGGAGGCAAGAACAATTAAATTTCTACATGAAGGAGAAAAGGTTAAACCGTTTATGTTCAGGCACAACTCAGGGCAGCTAAGTGTGGGCAGGGCTTGGGAGTTGATGGTGGACCTGAATAAGCATCTGGTTGTCCCAGCATACATAATTAGCACCCGGCTGTGGACAGATATGTTACCCTGGTCTGTGGTGGAACAGAGTCTGTTTTATTGAACTTTAGCGTCCAGCGAGGTATGCTGAGATGGCAGCAGATTTAGAGCAGCAAGGTTGGAGGGCTTGGTGTGGCTTGTAAAGGCGGGCTGCTGTGGAGTCTGTCATTGGCCCACAAACTGATTTGGGCATTTAGGTCGCAGCCTGAAACTTGCAGTCAGCAACGTGTCTGGGAGCGAAGGAGCAAGTGAGTGGTTGTGGTAAAGGAGGAAGCATGGTAGCTGTTGAGGTATCCAAGGTAGGGTTGTCATGCCCTCTTGAGGTTTTGTGGCCCTAACTGAACAAAACATTGATGAAGGAATGTGCTCATTCGAAAACCCAATAGCATGCTGCAGACTGTAGTTGGCTAGGGTAGGTCGCTGGTGATGGTATATTGTTTGTGGGGTTGTTAGCTTGCTGGTAGCTTGTCTTTTATTTGTTGTAGTTCTTGTTAGCTTCTTTACAATCTGAGTTGGGCTTTTAAATGAGTTGTGCCTTGGATTTTGGCACAAAGGACAGTAACATCTTGTCCTGTCTATTAATGAACTAAAGTGATTCTTATGTATTTGAACAAGACCAAAGCTCTTATCCGCATTCATTATAAATGTATTTGCTATTTGGGTGCAACTATCATCTTTTGACACAATTCAGATTTGGTTGGAGGGTGATGCACACATACGGGAACTCCTAATAGATCACAATAAAGGCAACCCAGCAGGCGATGTTCATGCTTGTAGGTAGTGGGTCTTATGAGGTTGTGGTTGTTGAAATTCTCAGATCATGTACAGCCTGGCTGCTGAGAGGAGCGAAATTTGGTCTCAGCATGTGAATGGATTTTGCCTTTATTGTTAGATCATACAACACTTATCATCACTGGACGTATACAGTTCTTCTGAGGTCATTAAACATCTGTTAAAAGTAGTTCTTGGAAAGAGTGCTTCTTCTTCTTCTTCTTCTTCTTCTTCTTCTTTCGTCTTTTCCCGTTAGGGGTCGCCACAGCGAGTCAACTTTCTCCATCTAACCCTATTCTCTGTATCTTCCTCTCTCACACCAGCTACCTTCATATCCTCTCTCACTACGTCCATAAATCTTCTCTTTGGTCTTCCTCGAGACCTCTCCTAGCTTTTGAGTAAAGGCACTACTCTTTCATGTCTATGGCGGTCCTCAGTCATCCAGGTCATGGTTATTCCTGGTCCTGGGCAACTGGGCCTCAATTTCTTCCCATGAAGATGTTTCACCTCCCAGGAAGCTTGTTCTGTTTGAGTGGATCTTGGGAACTTTTCTTTATAGAATGACCAGGGTTGGGGGCTGGTCTAGGTGGGGATGCCTTGTTCAGTTGTATTGGAAAGTTGTTTTCAGAAAGTAGGTTAGCTGGGGTTGTTGTGTTACATGGGGAGTTGTTAGGGGGAGAAAAAGTGAAACTTCTGGGGACTTGAGTCAAAATTTAAATCGATACAGCTCAGATTCAGATGTTGGGAGACCAAGAAGAGAAACTTGTCTGATCACTGACAAAGGATCAGGCGGTAGCCACCAGGGCCAGGTTTTGGTGGATCTTCCTGGGTGATTGGGAAGGTGCACCCTCCTAATTTGGAGGGTGCACCCTCCAAATCGCTCTGTAGAAGATTCATCCCTGAAACTTGGCCCCACTGAGCACCGCTTAAACAAATAAAAATGATCTAACAAGTTTCTCCCTGTCTCACACGACCTGAATATCAGCTGTGACTGTTCAAATTGTAACTCAGACAATTCCCAGGATCAAAGTTGTGTTTAGGTCAGTCAGGTATGTATGAATAAATGTTTAAAAGTAGTTGATGTAAACCAGCTCTAATATATCTTGAGATGGATGTCTGATCGGTTCCTGGAATTCCAAAGCTCCAGGCTGATCCATAAATCTTTGCCACTGTGCTGATGAAGCGGGGTGAACTTTGGCTAGTTTGTTTGGAGCTCACAGAAGCGCCCTGGTCCGTTCAGCCTAACCTGATGGTTCTCACGTGTCTGTCAGCAGATCCTGGCCACGGCATTGATTGCTAGCCGGCAACGTGTCAGCCAATCAGAGGGCGGAGGGGCAGAGCCTCCAGGTGACTCCTTTTATCCCAACCTGATCAGAGGACGCCAGTTCTTTGAAGTCAGAAAACAGCATGAAGGATCTAAGAGTCACGGAGGATTTTCAGAGGAAAAGACTTTGTGGAGGCGGCAGAAGACCGAGGAAAGACGGCAGAATTCGGGGCTGTCGGCCGCTGCCCGCGACTGCTCTATCAAGGTAAGGTGTGAGTTTTGTTTTTATGTCTAAATGTGGGTTGAAAGTAAGTCGGTCCGGACCGCCTCTGCGGACCGCCAAATCAGTGGCGGGACGCGGTAGCGGGAACATGGGAGAGCGGCAGCCGACCGGACAGACCTCATTCAGAGGCGGTTACGGATGCATCCAGGGGCGAAAAATAGATTTTCTTGCAGTATGCAGTCTTGAAAACAACTTTTGCTCGTTGAAATTCCCTTTTAACTCCTTCGTCCCTGCTGGACGGAGCCGTGGCCGGGCAGTTAGCTAGCCCTAACCGTACTGCTCCGCACAAATGCTGACTTTTGCTCTCCATCTAGTTTCCGCTACTCTTTCCCATTACATTGTTTGGTTCTTCAACTTTGCCCCTCTATAGTTAATGCAAATTTGTACATGTCCCTGATTAAAGATGCGCATCCTTAGAGTTCGTCTCAATTTCTCAGGCATCCTCCCACTCTCCAGCCTTTTTCAATGCCTTCCTCACTACACCTTTGCTAATCTCTGCTACTTCATGTTAGCCCCCTCCTCTACCTTGTGTTGCTTCTCTCTGTTCTCCTCAGTCCACTCAGTGTCCCACTTCTTTGTTAACCTATTGTTTTGTGTGCTGTTATAGCTGCTCTTATTAGTTGCCCCGTGTTCCTGCCTATTGTGGAGGGAAAAATATACTCTAACCGGCCATTTCCATCCCTTTTTGCAAAGTCTAGTACAGGGTGGGGCAATTGTTTTGGCACTTCATTTCAAATTTAAAATCATTCATGGTCATATACAGTACATGTGTTGACCAGTATTTTGTATGTAATCATCCATGAAAAATTAAACAAAAGGAAAAAGTGAGGAGTTTCTTAATTCAAGATTGATTGGAAATACTTTTTAAAATATCTGGCGGGCCAGATGAAAAAGAGAAACTGGCCGTAAAATGCCCAGATCTAGCTATTCTGTCCCTGTGTTCCTACAATGGATATGGGAAAATATAATCTGCCCCTCACTTCTTCACCTCTTTTTATCATGCCAACATGTGCATTGAAGACTGCAACCCTCACTCAACTCTGGTTGTAAGTAGAATTGGGTTGTGGTTTGGCTCATGGTTTGTTTACATAGTAGGGTCAAGTATTAGTGTCTAAGTGGTAAATGGAGTTTAGGGCAAGGGGTTAGTGTTTTGTTTCTCGGTTTGAGAAATGTACCGTGTGTACAATAACGGTCAGTACGACAGTTCGAGCGGGTGGGTGATTTAATGGCAGAGCGTTCTCGAGAATCCCAATCCAGAATCCCATAACGGGTCGGTTGTTACAGCTTAGAGTTTACGTAGCATTGACATAAAAGCATCAACATATTCCCACGGAATATTACATCCCCCTTCTTTTAAAAGAAAACGATACATCTTTGTGGTAAAGTACCTTTTGCTCGCTTTAAGGGATCTCAGGCAAAACTGTTCTCAGTTCTACTACCCCAGTGGTGGAACAAACTTCCGGAAACAACAAGACTAGCATCATCTATCTCAACCTTCAAGAAACAGGTAAAAACTTTTCTCTTTTAGGACTTTTTACTGCGCTGATACCCCAGATCAGGTTAGGCACCAAGTTAGGCTATGCAGTGTGTGTGTGTACGTTTGTGTATGTCTTTGTCAAAAAAAAACAACTCACTAACCCAAGCTTACTGTTCTGTATATTTCCTGTGCATCGTGTACTTGCAGTCCCTATGTCCTCTATTGTAACTCGCTTTGGATAAAAGTGTCTGCCAAATGCAATGTAATGTAAAGCAGACTAATGATAAATGTAATGTAAAGCAGACTAATGAACAGAATAGAGTAAATTTGACCTGTATACAACATTAAACGAATACCCATCTAAGGTGACTTTAGGTTTGACCTCACGGCCAGAACGAGTGCGGTAGTTAGTAGTTGGTGGTGACTTTCGAGTTCCAGTCAGTCTCTTCAGGTGCATGCTGAACTTCAAAGTGGTCACCAGTGGGAACGGTTTCTTTAGAGTTGATGAGGTGGAGACGATTTCTCCTGTACTGTACTCCGTCTGGTGTTTGGAAGTGGTATGATCTGGCACTGTCTGCTGTACTAACAACAATAGCTGGTTTTCAACGTCCATTGTCCCGAAAGCGAATCCTCTGTCCTTGGTGAAGAGCTGAGAGTGGCTTTGAGGATCTATCATAATACTTTTTCTGATAGCTTTGGCAAAAACCTTTGATGTGAGTAGCTTTGTGGCTTACCGGTTTTGGTTTTAGCTGATGATGGGTGCTTGGAAGAATTGAGTTAAAATTGTCAACTGGTGTATTGTGATAGTCAAGTAGGCTCAAGTATGGATCCTTGTGATCAACTTTGGCCTTTTCCATAAGTGTCTTGGCGATGGGGACAGCTTTCTCTGCAAGACCATTGCTCCTAGGGTATTGTGGACTTGAAGTTACATGTTTGAACTCTCACATATTTGGAAATGACTCAAAGTCCTTGCTTGTGTATTGTGGTCCATTGTCTGTGATCACAATTACAGGAATACCATGCCTTGCGAAGGATGCTTTGAGTTTGTGTATGACTGTTGATGAAGTAGTGCTGCACAGTTTGTCCAACTTAAAGTATCTGCTGTAGTAATCAATGGTAACAATGTAGTTGTCGTTGTTCCAGGTGAAAAGATCAGTTCCAACTGTTTGCAATGGCCTGTTGGCGATTGTGTGGCTGATCATGGGCTCCTTGGTGTTTGCTGATCTGTGCTCCAAACATACTGGGTAGTTCGCAACCATGTCTTCTATTTGTATATTCATCCCTGGCCAAAACGATATGTCACAGGCTCTTTGCTCACACTTCTCTATACCCTTGTGGCCTATGTGCATTTTGGATAACATTTCCAGGCGGAGTGACTCTGGCACGATTATCTTTTCCCCTTTAAAAAGAATGTTGTTCATCTAAGACAGTTCGTCATGATAGTTCCAGTATTCGGCAATGGGCTGAGGGCACTGTTTCTTCTCCTCAGGCCATCCATCCTGAATTGTCCTTTTCAGAAGTGTAAATTGAGGGTTCTTTTCAGTTTCTTCTTATAAAAGTTTCAGTTTTGTGTCACTGACGGGTAGGCTGTGGCACACTGTATGTACATGCAAATCTATACCTTCCTGGAGGCTGTCATCAGGGTCAGGCAGTGATTTCCTTGAGAGAGCATCTGCGAGAGGAATGTCTCTGCCTGGTGTGTGAATGATACTGAAATTGTACCTTTGTAACTGGAGGATCATTCTTTGTAATCTTGGAGGAGCTGCAGTAAGAGGCTCAAATCAGATCTGACACTGAGCAGTCTTTCTCTCACTCTGGGTGAGTGGATGCCGATAACAACACAGTCCCTTATCAGTTCATTGCTGTCAATAAAATTACAATCTTGTGCAAGTAGTCTGAGGTGCGTTACAAACTGTTCAAATGGTTTGCTCTGTCCCTGCACTCTTTTGTAGAACTTGTAGCGTGCAAAGAAAATGTTTGTTTTTGGCATAACATAATCTCCATCTGGTCTGCAGGAACTTTGTGGGAGGCCATGAAGAAATGTAGAGAGGCCCCTCATCGTCCAG
>NC_141318.1:7500-105000 GCF_037954325.1 Fistularia commersonii
CTAAGCTAAAGGAAAACCGCTCAGCGCCACATGGAATTCATCTATAAGTAAAGGTAAGAGATAAAAACTTTTTTTAATGTACTTTTTATATGCTACAGGTTGTATATGTAAAGAATGTTGATATATTTTAAACAAAACACATTAACTGCTGTCAATAAAATGGTGAATAAGCTACTCTGTAGGGTTCATATCTTTGTAAATCTGGATGATGACATCAGTGCCTCACCAGCCATGAACCTCACCGTACGTCACTGATACATTCATATATATACAAATACATACATATATATATATATATATATATATATATATATATATATATATATATATATACGTGCACACACATACATATACACACATGCTTATGTTACAGGTCTCAAGTGTGATGACCGCAGTAGCAAAAATGTTACCTGTGTTGAGCAGGTGGAAGGGCGGAAGTCAAGAAGCGTGTACTTGTTTCTCTCTCGCATCGCATCTCATTTATTTAACAACACAGATCTACAAAATAAAACAGCATTAAATGTCCAAACAAAGTTCACCGAAACAATGCTTGACGAAATACAAATAAAATCTGTTCTCAAAGGGTGATTTACTAACCTGTGTTAAGCAGGTGGAAGAGCGGAAGTCAAGAAGAGTGTACTTGTTTCTCTCACATCACATCTGAGGACACAGCAGAAGTGCCCACCTTTTATTGCTCCGGTGCAGCGAGAGAGGAGAAAGTTCCACCCCCCCACTTTTACAAAGAAAAAAATATTAGAACTGAAATAAATCACCCAATAAATGTGCTCATCCTATTTTAGGTGTGCAACACTTACATTTATACACACATATATACCTAAAAATATACATACGTATTTGTATAGGTACTTAAATAACATCATACATACATGTATGAACACATACATATCTACATAAATAAACATGTACATACATACATGTATACACACATAGATACCTAAATAAATACACACACATACATACATACATGTATACACACATGGATACACATACATGCAAATATACATACATACATGCATGTATGAGTGAATGTGTGTATTCATGTTTGCTTTTTTCAATGCATGAATGCATGTGCATGTGTTTATACATGGACATTCTTGTGCGCATGCACGCACCCACACATACACGTATGAATTCATGTGTGACATGCACTCAACTGTGCGTGCATACACGCATGCATGCAATTTAACACTCACACTTTCATGCATAACCGCATGCACACAGACATTTATGCACTTTTGCACTTATGCATGCACACTTGCATACCAGCGTGAACACATTCATACCTGCACACACACATGCATACCGGTATGCAGACACATAAGCACGCATGCATGCACACATGCATACACGCCTTCATGCACATATGCATGTGCGCACACATGTATGCATTCAGCCAGGCAAGTATGCACTAATATATGCAAGCATGTATGTATAAAAGCACACTTACGCACATATATACCTACATATATATAGATGCATACATGTATACACAGACACATACCTACATGAATACACACATACATAAGTATGTGTGTATATATATATATATATATACACACACATATATCTGCACAAATACAAATATACATACATGCATTTGTGTGTGTGTACATGTTTGCATGCATGCACATACACATGCATACATGCATGCATGCCTGCAGCCAGACATCCTTACATGTGTGTAGGCATGCATGCATGCGTGAATATGTGTATGCATGTTATCTTGTTTCAATGAATGTATGCGTGTGCATGTGTTTATACATGCACATGCCTGTGTGCATGTACGCATACACACGCATAAAAACACATGCATGCACACGAATGTGTATGCATACACGCATGCTCACACACAGTTCATGCTCTGACACATACACACTTCCATTCACGCTTGCACATATTCATGCATGCACTGACGCATGTATACTCACATGCATACACTTACACATTCAGATGCAAGTCCTCATCCATGCACACAAGTATGCACTCGTCTATGCATGCATGCCTGTATAAATGCTGACATACACACATATATGCCTACATCTATATACCTACATCTATGTATATACACTGCTCAAAAAAATAAAGGGAACACTTAAAAAACACATCCTTGATCTAAATGAATGAAATATTCTTATGAAATACTTTGCTCTTTACACAGTTGAACGTGCTGACAACAAAATCACACAAAAATTATCAATGGAAATCAACCCATGGAGGTCTGATTAGGAACCACACTCAAAATTAAAGTGTAAAAACAAACTCCAGGCTGATCCAACTTTGATGAAATGTCCTTAAAACAAGTCAAAATGAATCTGTGTTGCTTCCTGAGTGGACACTATGATTTCACAGAAGTGTGATTGACTTGGAGTTACATTGTGTTGTTCAAGTGTTCCCTTTATTTTTTTCAGCAGTATATATATATATATACTTGGATGTATAAACACATTGATACCTATGTACAAACATGTGTATATATGCATATATATATATACATACACACATACATGTATACACAAATATTTATACATACATATATCAGTGGCGGGCCGTGTCTTTTACACCTAGGCCTTCAGTGGTGCTCCGAATCATTAGGGTACTAATGGAAATTGGGCTACTGTGGGTCCAAGAACAAGAAGAAGAGGAGGAGTGTGTGTTCAGAAGCAGAGAGAGAGGAGGAAAGGAAAGAGTCTGGGACTGAGAGGAGGGACTTTGAATATTGGGACTATGACAGGAAAAGGTAGAGAGTTGGTCGACAAGATGCAGAGAAGAAAGGTGGATAAACTGTGTGTCCAGGAGACCAGGTGGAAAGGTAGTAAGGCTAGAGGCTTAGGAGCAGACTTTAAGTTGTACTACTATGATACTGACAGGAAGAGAAATGGAGTAGGAGTTATCTTGAAGGAGGAGTTTGTTAGGAACGTCCTAGAGGTGAAAAGAATGTCAGATAGACTTATGAATCTGAAATTGGAAATTGAAGTTGTGATGTTCAATGTTGTTAGTGGCTATGCCCCGCAGGTGGGATGTGAATCTGAAGACAAGGAGAAGTTCTGAAGTGAGTTAGATGAAGTGATGCAGAATATTCCCAGAAATGAGAGAGTAGTCATTGGTGCAGACTTCAATGGACATGTTGGTGAAGGCAATAGAAGGGATGAAGAAGTGATGGGCAGATTTGGTATCCAGGATAGGAACGCGGAGGGACAGATGGTGGTAGATTTTGCAAAAAGGATGGAAATGGCCGTAGTGAACACCTTTTTCCAGAAAAAACAGGAACATAGGGTAACTAATAAGAGCGGAGGTAGGAGCACACAGGTAGACTACATCTTGTATAGACGAGGTAACCTGAAAGAGATCAGTGACTGCAAAGTAGTTGTAGGTGAGAGTGTAGCCAGACAGCATAGGATGCTGGTTAGTAGGATGACTCTGGTGACAAGGAAGATTAAGAGGACAAAGGCAGAGCAGAGGACAAAGTGGTGGAAGCTGAAAAGGAAGGAGTGTTACATGGTTTTCAGGGAGGAGTTGAGAAAGACAGAAAGGGTGGTCAGGGTGAGCTTCCAGATGATTGGACAACAACAGCTTGTGTTATCAGGGAGACAGGTAGAAGAGTACTTGGTGTGTCATCTGGAAGGAAAGTAGATAAGGAGACTTGGTGGTGGAACGAGGAAGTGCAGGAGTATATACAGAGAAAGCGGTTAGCGAAGAAGTGGGATACTGAGAGGACTGAAGAGAACAGACAGGAGTTCAGGGAGATGCGGCGAAAGGTAAAGATAGAGGTAGCAAAGGCAAAACAAAGGGCGTACGATGACTTGTATGCTCGGTTGGATAGTAAGGAGGGAGAGAATGATCTATACAGTTTGGCGAAACAGAGATAAAGATGGAAAGGATGTACAACAGGTCCGGGTGATTAAGGACAGAGAGGGAAATGTATTGACAGATGCTAGACGAGTGATGGGAAGATGGAAAGAGTACTTTGAAGAGCTGATGAATGTGGAAAATGAAATAGAGGCAAGGGTAGAGGTGGTGACTATTGTAGACCACAAAGTAGCACAAATTAGTAAAAATGAAGTGAGGAAGGCATTGAAGAGGATGAAGAGTGGAAAAGCAGTAGGTCCTGATGATATACCTGTGGAGGTGTGGAAGTGTCTAGGAGAGGCAGCGGTATATTTTCTGACTAGATTATTCAACAGGATCTTAGAGAGTGAGAAGATGCCTGAAGAATGGGGGCAAAGTGTGATGGTGCCTATTTTTAAGAATAAAGGGGATGTGCAGAATTGTGTCAACTATAGAGGGATAAAGTTGATGAGCCATACAATGAAGTTATGGGAAAGAGTAGTGGAAACTAGACTGAGAGCAGAAGTCAGCATTTGTGAACAGCAGTATGGCTTCATGCCTAGGAAGAGTACTACAGATGCAGTATTTGTGTTGAGAATGCTAATAGAAAAGTATAGAGAAGGCCAGAGGGAGCTGCATTGTGTTTTTGTAGACCTAGAAAAGGCATATGACAGGGTGCCAAGAGAGGAGCTCTAGTATTGAAAGAGGAAGTCTGGAGTGGCAGAGAGGTATGTTAAACTGGTGCAGGACATGTATGCTAGCTGTGAGACAGTGGTGCGTATGCTGTAGGGGTAACAGAGAAGTTCAAGGTGGAGGTGGGACTCCATCAGGGATCAGCTCTGAGCCCCTTCTTGTTCGCAATGGTGATGGACAGGCTGACAGATGAGGTTAGACAGGAATCCCCATGGACCATGATGTTTGTGGATGACCCTGTGATCTGTAGTGAGAGCAGACAACAGGTAGAGGAAAATCTAGAGGTGGAGGTATGCTCTGGAAAGAAGAGGAATGAAAGTTAGTCGCAACAAGACAGAACATATGTGTGTAGCACCCAACCCAAGTAACTAGGAATTAACCTCTTAGTTAATGCAGTGATAGTACAATGGGTGGGGCCCTGGGAACGTTACTGAGGTGAAATTTTTAGTGGTAAACAGGAGAAACAATACTACTTATTTTTTTAAACTTAAACTTATTTGTGCTTTTTAATTATGGCAGTGCCTCCATCTCCTCAGGAGAAAATATGAATTAAGACAAAACACAGATCTCTTTAAGTAAAAGTTAAAGTTTAGTTTCACAAAATTAAAAGAAAGAAAAATGAAATAAAATTGGTAGTGCGTTCATTTGAGATTTTGTCGCTTTGCAACTACATAAACATATTCAAAAACCATGTAAATCCCTTCAAGTTCAGTTCAGTTCAAAAACCATAACCTTAAAGTCCTTTTTGTTTTTCTCAGAAAGTTCAATCGTGGCCTTTCGATTGGCCTGATTCGATGCTCGGGTTCGTTGGACCAGAGAAACAGAAAATGGCCGTTTCACTTGTTCACAAGCCCCAAAATAAAATGCACGTGCTTTGATGTACTCACAAATCCTTTTGGTTTCGAAGCAATAAATAGTAAAACGTTGTCCATCACCATGCGATTCCCTCCCGGCAAACGGGTTGGCAATGACTTGGCATCATGGCATTATGAAGTGTACTCGGTGAAACTCATCGGTTAAGCCTCAGCAGAAGAGTGCAGAGAATTCCTCTCGGTCCACTGAGCATTAAAAGTCTCCAATTCCAAGCTCATATACTTTACATACAGAGTATGAAATTAACTCGCGGTAAAATGCTAACAATGCTAACGCTCGATTAGTATCGCATATGTGCACTTAAACATGTCGTCTAAGCATGAAAATCATATACATCGAGTACTCACTCATCACAGGGTTAACTAGTCGAAAACAGCAACGTAGACTCTGCATCCACAATGTTTTATGACCATTCTCCTTTCAGTTTAGCTTCACAAACTTCCCTCGGGCAAACGCAGCAGTCGAATGCCTCGCGCCAAGATGTCTATTACACTTCCTCATTCCGATCCCGCCCTCACGCATGGGATTGGACACTAAGTTTACATCAACCAATACAATTAAAGAAAATACCACAGTGACACTTACCAAGTTCGGATGCAAACAAAAGCACATGTTGAGCCGTACGTTTCACACAAGCTTGCAGCGATTAAAAGCACGATTCCCAAATAAATGACAATAACCTTAGATAAGATTAAACTTTGTTTTAACCATTTATGAACACATTTTAAACATGAAATATTAAATGTTTTACTGCCATTTCAGTCTTATTTAATTTTACTTAAATGTTAAAACAGGGTTAGCCTGTATGGTCTGTAATGAAATTTTAGACCGGGCTACATTATACATGTACCATACAAACTAAAAATGTATGCAGTGGCATGAACAGTAAAATTCCACCATGCACTTTTGTAGTGAAGCTGCTGACTAACATTAAATTGCACATTTTTGCTAGCAATTAGGTAGCTGGCTTTTACCGCTGCTTTATGGACTTCTCAGCTACCTGTGAAAGTGGACTGCTGTTCCCTAAGCCGCCAGCAATTCGTTAATCTTATCTTTTCTCAGTTGTCCTTTCAAGCTGTCATATTTTTCAGTGAGTCTGCAGTGGCACCGAATATTCCTTAAATACAGAAACTTGTTACAAACACACCGAGCACAAAGGTTTCCCGTGCGTCTCAGTAAATAAATAGGACGTAGTCCATTCATTTAAAATTCTGCCCTATCTACTTTTCTGTATTGATAAACTTTTGGCTAATGAGGGAGTAGCAGGGAGGTAGAGAACAAGGTAGAAACAGAACAAGCAGCAGATGGCGCATTGATACCATCTTCCCAAAAAAGGTCAGAACGGCAGGGTCGCTGCCCATCTTTCTCCATGAGCTGAAAACATACCTCTTCACCAAGCACTATCATACTAATCGCACTTAGCCAAAAAAAAAAGAGTATGTATGTTTATGGTTCTGAGATGGCTATTTGGTCAAGTGGTCACTTCCGACTGCTGGTACTTTGGATCTTCGGTGACTGAATAGCACTTGTAAGTTGTTTTGGTTAAAAGCATCTGCCAAATGATTGTAATGTTATGTCTGCTGTTTGGTCGATCTCAGTGATGCAGCTTGTCTTCTACTCTGACCAAAACAGTGCGCCCCCTAGCGGACAATTCTTGAATTGCTGTTTAAAAAATTAAATCTATATCTTTTATACATTTCTTCACTTTGCAAGTGCTTTCATTTGCATAAGGGCGAGTCACAAGAACATTTTCGAAATGTCGATGTGGCCCAGTGAATATCATCCAGTGTATAATTACAGAGCTGCAAATTTCACAAAATAAAAAAGAAAGAAGACTTGAACAGGGTTAAAGATGAGCACATTTGTGTGGGGTTTTTTTTGTATATTTTGAACTTTTGAAAGCATAAACCCTGTATGTCTCATCACAGAATGTATACAAGCTAATGACTATTAAAAAATGAAATTCAAAAAGAATGTTGCTCGTGAGTTTCAGGGCTTGTTTACGTGATTTAAAGGGGATCACGAGACACACAGCACATTCCTCCCACCACCTTTAAAACGTGCTCCTCAGTTTGAGTGACTACACAAGATGAGTCAAGAGCACCTGGTTAAAAGCCCTATGCCGACACAATACAAAAAGGTTTATAGAAACCATTTAGATCCAAAATAACTGAAAATAATTCCATATACTAAGTTGATTTGCTGCTGAGAAGTCTCAGTTGGTTTCTTGTATCAATCTAACACACACACATACGCACTCGGTTATTTTGTTTATAGTGTAACAGTGGGGGGACGGGTGCGACTTTGAGGATTTTGTGCTCGCTCAGGGTTAGGGGTTGGAAACCATTCCAACGTTTCATGACGATTGTTTGCGCTCCTCTCCAGTCCAGTTCGATATCGATGGCGATGGTGCCATCACATCTGAAGAGCTGAGGAGTGCCCTGAGGAAGTTACTGGGTGAACAAACCTGCAAAAAGGAAATTGAGGTTGATGTGAGAGAAGCTAATAACGATGGAGATGGAACTGTTGACTTTGAAGATGAGAAATAAAAATATAAACATAGACACATTGAGTTTTCTTGTTGTTTTTTTTTTAAAGTTCTATAACCCACCCCCAACAAACTAAAGATCCCAGTCTGCCACTCACTCATTCAAACAGCATGTTAAACCAGATCACTACTGAGATTGTCCGCAAATGAAGATGAAAGAACTAAAATTGAAAAAACCCTTACATACAGAAACTACCCAAATGGTAGGTGTTGCCATTTTCTGCAGGAGATTGTTCTGTCGAGTCACGTTCCCTTGCGTTGCATTTACCTCATTCTTATTGGTGGAATCAAATGACAGATATTAATCTCCTCTGATAGTTGCACTGCTCCTTTGGACCAGCAGATAACAGCTCATCATCTCCCAAGATCTGCTCAGGTCACACCTGTGAGGACAAGAACCAGGAACACATTTCACTGGTTGTGGAGCGTTTGTTGGGAATTTTTATTCCTATGTAAATTAAGTACGATAGCATGAAGTGAATCCAGGAATTTTTGTTATAGTAAAGTGACAACGAAGAGGTCAAACCTGTTGCAAACAAAGAGGTATTAAAGCTAATCATTTTTTCTGATGTGGACCTCAGATCCGGCACTCCTGGGTTAACAGTTGATCATTATCAAAGGTAATCTCTGAGATAGAGATCATGAACCCACTGGTTCTAGACATTGGGCTGACCTTCCTCTGCGATCCATAGATCCCGATCGGGTTTGGCCAGCACTGAACCCATGGCGGCCGGAACGATCACGTGCTGTAAGGGTGCAGCAGCGGAGCACGTTCGTCTTTTGGTGGAAACGAAATATGAATGAGGAACGCTGTATCCGTGCCCCGGTCCTTCTGCGGTCTCGGATTATGACTCCAAAGGGAACACAATAAAAATTTGAACTTATTTAGTTTTTACTTCGTATTTGACTTTATCTTGATGTGTAACCACGGAAACCACAGAAACAAGACGTACAATATTAAATATTAATCATCATTAACCACTGTGAGGTTGGAATCGGCCTCTCAGAAAACCTCCAGAGTTTGAGGGTTAAATTATAAGTACTTGCACAGAAAGTTGGGATTCATGTGCGTTCTCTTACATAAGATTAGACTGATGGCTTGTCAAAGGTTTTATGGAAGAGAGCCAAGCCCGTAAGCATCTGGGGCGCTCTCTTCTTTTATTGCTGATATCTCAGTAACACCTTTCATTGTCTCACTCTGAAGGTCAGGGAACCGAAGAGGAAGAGAAAACCCCGCAGGAGCAACATGTTTTTCAGGACAGTCTTACTTGTCCACCTGTCGGCAGGTAGGAAACACATTTTAACTGATGAAAGGTTCTCTCATTTGGAATGTAGACGTTCAATTGTCTATTTACCACCTGTTCCACTTACGCATTAGGTCTCGTCTACGGGTATGGGATAATCCCTGTTGACCAAGTCCATCGAGAGCCTGGACAGAGCGTGACGTTCCCGACCTCCCACCCACCATTAGCTGGACCAGTTCTGGCAAGAACTTGGAGCTTCAACAAAACCACGGGCATCATCACGTCAACCACTGTGGATCTCGTAGGACACGGCTACGAGAGCAGAATCACCTTTGACAACGTCACTGGGTCTCTGGAGCTCAGGAACCTGACTGCGAGGGACAATGGTAAATATGAAGTGATGATCATTCCTTATGGCGCAGAGCCTCTTCTTGGAACCGTACACTTGATGGTTGTGAGTAAGTATTGTCTGAGAATGTGACAAACATGTCAATGGTTACCTTTTGATAATCGCTGTCCAATTGCAATGATGAAAACTACTCTCTCTTCTTCTGTTTCACACACAGCCAGCGTCTTCAAACCCACCATGGCTTGCCCAGCAGGACCTCTGATCGAAGGTAAAACCTCGGTCAACCTGAGCTGCGATGCAGAGGGATTTGTGACCTGGGTGTGGATGAAAAACGGCAGGCCCCTGGTTTCCAGCGATCGCCTCAGCTTTCATGACGGAAACAGAGTTTTGTCCATCGGCCCTGTTAACAGAAGCGACACAGGGGAGTTTCTCTGCAAAGTCGGCAATCAAATGGGCTCAGAGACGTCCAGCTGCGGACTCACCATCTACTGTAAGTCCTGTTGGTCTGAAAGATAACGTGGGCCGAGGAGCTCAGTTTCATAGCTGATCTTGTTTTCCTGATTTAAACGTGATCTTGTCTTTCTGACATGCAGGATATTTGTTTTTATTGCTTTTCACTGCACAGTTACCCTTTGCTCTAAACAAATATATACTCTAGTTCAGAGGCGACCAACAAGTCGACCCCGATCTACTGGTTGATCACAAAGGCTACGCAATATTGCTGAGCCTAGCCTTTAAAGATAAACTATACCGCACGTAAAAAAATTTACAATAGCTGTTACGCTATCATCCGTCCCCACTATCCAATTGGGGCACTTGCTTGACATACAGTACAGCCAATCCGAGATCTTTATCCGAATACCGTTCCGCCGTGACCGACGTGTTTGAGGATGGGCTACCTGTTTGACTTGAGCCCATTCAGTGCAAGACGTCATCAGATGAAGGCAATGGTCAAAAATGTACACAATAGTATTGTGCCATACATGTTCATGCAAACAATACATATTCTAAATATTAAGTATGCTTGGTGTGAGTATATTTTTATAATTCCATATAAATATGTAAAATATTGTATAAATATCAATACGTATGTCATAAATATATATAATAAATATGCATATACATATGGATAGCATATATGTCATTTTAAGAGTATCTCGCAAACCAGCAAGCAAAAAAGTACGGGCACCCATGTTCTGCATAAACGATCTATCGCCAAATTGAAAATGGAAAAGTTCAAGAATTTATTTAAACCCATAAATGAAGTAAGACCTCTTCCGCCCAGATGGACCGGACGCACCCGTCATCTCTCAGAGGCCCGTCGGCGCAGAGATCGAAGACAGCGTCACTCTGCTCCGCTCTGCCGACTCCCGGCCGGGAGCGAGGTTCACCTGGAGGTTCAGGCACATGTTGATGTACGGCCCTGTGCACTACATCCATGAGATGGAGGAATGGCACCTGGGGAGCTACAACTGCACGGCCCGTAATGAGATCACGGGTGTGGAGGTTTCCACGGTCCACGTACTGCGGGGTACTTGAGCTGCTTCTCTCCGGTATCTCCGATGCTCCTCACGGACACATTAGCTTAATGTTTGTTCTTTCCCTCTGATTCAGACTCCACTGCTCTCATCCATATGTCCCTGACGATTTGCGCTTTCCTGACCTCGGTGGGACTCGTGTTGACCTAAAGACTTGCCCCTGAATCTGTGACTGGAGGTCGTAGATCCGCAACTGCGTGAATGTGGTCTCCTCTGCTTATGATCCCTTCTGTGTTCAAATAAAGCTATGAGAAAATGTCAATAAAACCACTGAAAGACTTCACGGCTCGGACGTACTGCCGCTCTTCTTTTGGGATGCACCGCGTCCGCTTTAGGAAGAGTCCTCATTTGATTTCATTCAACCTTTCAATTTTCATAAAAAGGCCTGAAACTTTGGTCTTCCTTCATTCTGTGGTTTGCATATACAAGATGTTTTTTTAACTCAGGTCGGCATTTGGTCGGTTCTTTTCCAGAAATCTCTCCAATAAACATTAAGCCACTGTTGGTAGATACCTTCATTTGTTTGCTTAAACGCCTTCTTTTTGAAGGGCATCCCCCCCTTCAAAACCCCCCTTCTCCAGACCACCGTTTGAAGGCTTGATTTTGACACACACGACATCCACATCATCTGATCAGAGTGAGGGTTTGAGGGAACATTGCATCTGTCGGGAGAAGATGGCATGGAGGGACAGCTTCCTGTGTGATGGTCAGATCATCCATGCAGAGAGAACAACACCTGACATCTACTGCCAGCTTGGAGACCAGCGCTCATCTCCGGGGCGGGAGGAGTCAGGACCTGTCCATCAGGAAGTCATGAGGTCAGCGGTCCATCGTCCATAATTGTGGTTTTGAAAAGAAGTTTCAGTGGAAAATGAGAAAACTCAGAAAGAGAGGGGAAGAAAACTGAAATAAGAGAAAAACAAACGAACCAAAAAGGATTATGAATAAATGATCAAAGTGAAGTTCATTTGTGAGACGTAATGAAATGTGGGCATCAGTAGTGGCAGGTGAGCATGTTTTCTGTCTCTCTCTCTCACACACACACACACACACACACACACACACACACACACACACACAGACAGACACACACACACACACACACACACACACACACACACACACAGAGCGAACGTCATCCTGGGAGAGACAGGAGCGTATTGCCGAAAATAAATCGTTGCAGATGAAAGGATATGGTTTTGACCCCAAAGGAGGAGAAACTGCAGTAGGACGCCTCTGTGACCTTTGACACCTTGCAAGGAAGTTCCTCAAACTGAAGCGCCTCAAACGCTACCGTTTCCAATCGCTTTCTGTTAAGGTGTTTGATTTTCATGGATCCTGCTGTTGAGGTTCGACTTTGAGGAAAAAACATCTTCAGGATTGAAGAGTTTGCTGTGGTTCGATGGTGATGTAGGAGGCGTCTGTTTCTTGGAGCCATACATTTCCAGCAGATACATTGAACGGCACTAAAGAAGAGAAGAAGGCGTGTCCAAGGTCGATCGAGGTGTTGAGCACCCCCGGTCCAGATCGTGTAACAGAATAAATGCTGTAACCGCATCCTTCAGGTTCAAGCCTTGGAAATGTCCTGGTCTCCGACCGTATAGATGCAGCGGTCGGCAGCTCGACGTTCTTCAAATCAACCCCCAGGCCTTCAGAAACACCCCTCCTGGTCGTCACCTGGATGCTTCTGGACGCTCACGGAAACAGCGCAAATATAATCACCTTCAGTGGCGGCAACACAACGTCACCCTCGTACAGAGACCGGATCACCCTCTTCAGTGCTTCTGGATCTCTGGAGCTCAGGAATCTGACTGTGAGTGACGCAGGAGAATACAGAGTCCTGATCATCAAGGATTCCACCAGCAGACATCGGAGAGGAAGCTGCAGACTCCTGGTCCACCGTACGTCGATGCATCGGTGCAAGAAAAACAAGACAGAGTTATGACCGGGAACATAGAATTCCATCATCATATTGAAGGGAATATTTTTGTCTTTT
The DNA here is from genome assembly GCF_037954325.1 of Fistularia commersonii. Taxonomy (NCBI): domain Eukaryota; kingdom Metazoa; phylum Chordata; class Actinopteri; order Syngnathiformes; family Fistulariidae; genus Fistularia; species Fistularia commersonii. The sequence continues at coordinate 20,588 of NC_141318.1, forward strand.
TGACGTTATTGTTTGACATACATATATATATATATATATATATATATATATATATACACACACACACACACACACACACACACACACACATATATATATATATATATATATATATATATATACATATAGATATATATACACACACAAAATAATGATGTATTTCGTGGCTGTCATTGGCCGAGAGAAAGGGTTCACCCTGGACCGGGTGCCAGTCGATTGCAGAAAAATATTATGTATTTTGTCATTTTGTATCGCACAAGTTATATTTATGAAGTTTTACTATGAGCCCTGAGTCTGCAAACATGCAGCACCTCTGACTATTAAACTACAAACGCTTTAATAAGATTAAATAAAGCCAGACTTTGATCATAAATAGTATCAATTATCAAACTGTTTTAATCGTTTAGACAATAAACCAGATGAAACTAAGCCAGTCTTTGATATGTAACTCATTCACCCCAATGAACCTGAGTTTAGATCTTCTTCATTTACTTCATCTCTACATAAACTGTCTGCTCGGTTAGGGTTGTGAAACTTTATTGCAGCCAATTCTTTCATTGTTTCATAAAACATTCTTCTGAGCGGAGGAGGACCACCTTCGAACGAGTTCTAGCGCAGCAGTGTCTTTGAGACTGTTGTTGTGAAGGAGACCATCCAGAGAATAGGGTTAGATGGAGAAAGCTGATTGGCTGGGGCGACCCCTAAAGGGTAAGCCCAAAGGAAAAGCAGATCTTTGCGACTCCCTATCCTGACAACGTGTTAAAACAAATAATTTCCACTCACAGGTCCAGTCTCCAGCGTGGCAGTGGCCTCCAGCTCCAAAGACCTGCTGGAGTTCAGCAGCTCAGTCATCCTGTCCTGCTCGGCTTCTGGATCTTCTCTTTCTTTCTCATGGCTGAACGGAAGCGACGAGGTCACCGCCGGAGGGAGAGTTAAGATTGTCGCTTCAGAAGGAGGATCCACGCTGACCATCGTCAATGTAACCCGATACGACCGGGGACCTTTCGGGTGCAAGGTGTCCAATCCTGTCAGCGCCGGTGCCAGTGGATCTGTGGACTTGTCCATCAGCTGTGAGTTCCTGTATTCATGAAGTTTTGGGATCGGGTTCAGTTTGGGGTGCAGTTTGTTCATGTTTGTTTGTTTGTTTAGAAGTTTATTAGGACAGTGTACAAATACATCAAGCACAGAGGCAGGGATGTTTGTACCAGATTATAGCTTATAGCTAATTTCCATCTGTAGTCCTGGATAATACAAATATAAAACTGTATAAAATAGATAATATATATAAAATATACAGATAGGCAATAAAACAACTGTACAATATATAAACAGGCAATAAAGTATGTATTTTGCAAGTTGAAAGTGCTATTGTTGTGATATTGTTACTTTGGTCATCTGGGGGCCATCAGATGTTACCCAGAAGGGAGAAGGGTCTCCCATCAACCCTAACCCTAACCCTAACCCCTAACCCTAACCAACCCTAACCCCTAACCCCTAACCCTTAACCCTAAACCCTAACCCTCTGAGTGGATTGATGAGATCCACCAGACTGTGTCTGAATATCAGAAGGAACCAGAAGAGACTTTGAGGTCAATGACTTTAAATGCATGAACAATCTTCAGTAAAAGTAGCGCTAGATCCTCCTTCTCCCTGGCTGAAGGTCGGGGTTGCAGACTTTCCAAAACTCCACTGAGATGTCAATGGCAGATGAGATGTCCAAGAAGGAGGATAAGGTGTCCTTACCTGATTTTACTTTAGAAGACACTAGTCCATTAATGGAGTCAGGACAGCCCATCCTGGCTTCTGGGGGAATCGGGGAGACAACACTCAGTCCCCTCAAGAACCTTCTGAAATCAATGGTTAGAAGTTATTTGACGGAGTCTCACACTGGAGCAGAGAACTGGCTTGGAATCCATTTTATTATAACAAATGTAGAAGATCAGGTCATAAGAAAGAACATAACAAAGCAGACAAACATGTGGACCAGGTTATACACGGCGGACAAGCAGTTTCCTTCCGAATTATCATGAGGTAAATAGGAAACCAAACTCCAGTCATTGGCACCACCGTCCTCCCTTCTCCTCATCCAGCGGACAAGCAGGTCATCTACTGACCTCCTGACACACAGACGTGTGCTCTCCATCTCCAGCCACCATTCAAAGTCCCTGACATCCGGACCGGGGCCAGCGTGAGGAGAATGTGATGAAGAGTGGTCCAAATGTTTTTACTCTACAGATCCTCCTCACCTTTCTCCAGCTGGAGGTCCAGTGCAGCAGCTTTCCTGCCAGGACCTCCTCTGAGCAGATGCGGCATCCCGGGTCCGACCTACAAAATCCCACTTTTATTTCGTTGTGTTTTTGCACTTCATTTCTGGAAAATGACTAGTTTGGCAGAAAATAACTATCAGTAAGTTTACTGATGAAGTTATTGATCAGGAAATTGACAAAGACTTTTTTCAAAAGTGTTTTTCCTAAATTAAAAGGCAGCGAGTACTGGGTTGTTTGGCTTTGAATTAAAACCACAAGAATAGTGCTTCAGAATTTTACACTTCTGTGTCTTCAACGGCCACAACACTGGGCAAGCGCTGCAGCAGCAGGAGGATGAAGACCCGAGGAAGGACAGGGACCTCCTCCCGGCGCTCAGAAGAGGTCGACGGTCTCCGAATTTCCTCCACCGTGTGGGACCTGAAGTTCCACCCGTCTGACTCCACCATCTCGCCTCGCCAGGTCCTACCAAACTCCCTGCAAGGCAGGAGGGTCAGAAAGCCACGCAAGGCCAAAGAGATGCCTGGTATATTTGCCGACGCTTAGAAAAAGCCTGGAGGTATTTTACAGCAGAAACTACAGATTTACACAAAGAGCTTCCACAGTCTGGGTTTGGTTCGTCACTTATCTGTCCCAAAGTCATAAGAGCTCCGCCCGACCTGGAACGCCGAGGCAGCTCTTCGTGCGCAGGACGAGCCGAGGAGCAGAGGACAATAAAAAAACAGGAGGGTTCAGGAGGACGCGGAATTTACAAAAACATAATACACTTTACATCTGGCTGAAAAACACAACAGATAAACGTTTAGATATACAAAAAATACATCATTAAAAAAAATAGAAGCACAAAGGTCTAAGGTTATAAGAGGAAGCTAGACTAGATTATTGTTATTATTATTATTATTATTACTGGGAGGAGGGACGAGAGTGTCGTTTTCTCAGATACTGACGGCAGCAAACAGTTAAAATAATTATTATATATGTTTACAATGTACAAATACTACTCTATGAAAAGTGATTCCAGGGAGGCAACATTCATACCTTCATGGAGGCTATGTACAGAACACCGTAGAAAAACGGGAATGGGTTTGTTCTTCACCATCAACACACACACGCGCACACCCGCACACGCGCACACACGCACACACGCACACACGCACACACGCACACACGCACACACGCACACACGCACACACACACGGGTGTCTGAGGGCCTATCCTGTGAGCCACTGCTTCTCCAAACCACAATAAATAACTGACAAACTGAAAACAAACACTGGGAGAAGATGTTTGAGAAGATGCCCGGAGTTTCATGTCAGTTACGGAATGATTGACAGTCAAATTCCCAAAGACCCACGAGGGACCTATCTGTGGAGACAGTGCACGCTGGAGAAGACCTCCAGGAGGTCCCGGTGTACGGAGGTGGAACACGGCGAGCGGAAGGATCCTCAGCAGCCCTATGGGACATATGATTGACAGGGACCCGTGTCCTGTTAACTGTCACTCCAGGAAGGTGGTCTTTCTCAGTGCCGGCAGATCGGTGTCTAAAATGATCAGGAGAAGGACCTGCAGATTAAGAATACTAAACTTCCTTTTAATTGTGAACCTTCACGTTCCCTCAGAATTCCCTTTGGTTTCGTTGTCCTCCTCTACTCCTCCTTCAATACCCATCCCTTTGCCCTCCTCCATCCTCCTGCTGGTGGAAGCAGAAGACCACCTTGAGATCCACCTCAACAGGGGCGTGACCTGAGGGAGGACGAGGGGAGCGGGTTTACCGCCAAAAAAAACACACAATGGGGAATTCCCAGTCAAGGAGGTTTGGAAAGTGTAGGGCCTCCGTTCCATGAGCCCACGTCTTCAGAACTTCTTCCATGCAGGAGGGCCTGAGATTCAAAATTTACTTGAGGTGTTTTTTTTGTCTTCTGCAGAAGAACTTTTAAGTTCTCCGCTGGGACTATTAGATGGAAAGATGGTCACAGCGAGGGGACAGATCCTTCCGCTGCGATGTTACACACCACATGCCATCAAGCACTGAAGATCTAAACCCGTCGCTTGAGTGACAGTCCTCAAAGCTCACGGTCCTCCTGGACCCGGCAGCTCTTTGAGCCGGGATCCACGTCAATCAGAGACTCCAGATCCAGCGGGAGGATCCTTCCTTCCCTTCACCTCTAAGCTACACCTGACCTGCCGAGCCGTTGGCGTTCACTGAGTCCTGAAGTGTCAGACCGGCGGTCGGGTTATAAGGTGGCAGCGCCTCCAGGAAGCGTTGCTGGGGAGGAATAGTTAAGTTACACCATATAAAAATACCATACCACAACATGACTCAGTTCCCATTGGTCTTTACAGTTGCTCGTTATTGCAGACGTAATCCACCAGGTCCGTCACTCCCAGGAGGTCGTCCTCGTCCTCATCCTGCGCCGCCATCTCCGAGGCCGCCAGGCCGTTGGGAGGGGCGGCGCCGGCGTTCTTGGCCGTCTCGGCATGTGGGGCGGGACCCGGGGATACGAGGCCGTCTCGATTCTTGGCGGAACTCTGTCCATTCGCCGGCGGCGCCTCCACCTGACCGTCCAACGAGTTTGCTCCCTTGGAGATAATGCCGTCGCCCTCTTCATCTCTCTTCTCAGACGCTTTTTTCTCCTTCGGCTTCTCCTCTTCCTCCTCTTCCTCCTCGTCCGAATCGATCCGGTTCACCCGCTTGCGAACGGGCCGGTCCTCCTCTGACGAGTCATCCGACGAGTCGTCCGAATCGTCCTCTTCGGAGGCTCTTCTTCGCTTCAGGGCGAGTCGCCTGCGCCGCTGTCGGGAGTCTTCCTCTGACGAGTCGGGCCTCCTCTTCGTCCTCCGCTCCCTCGACTCCTCCTCCGACTCTCTGGAAAAACTCGCTGTGGAAAAAAAGATGCATTTGAGCTTTATTTTGTAAAATTATGAAACCCAAAGGGATAAGAAACATCTGATCCCTGTGAAGCTCAAATCACCAGCAGACACACTTCCTGCATTCCAACCTCTCAAAGTAGAGCAGGTGGTGTAGGTCTCATCTGGTAACAGATGTTCAGCCCTCATTTCCAGAGGCAGGGAAACAGGAGTGTCTTCTGCTTCTTTTTCATCATCTTTTACTCGGGCTGAGCCCTTCAGCTGCCACAGCCAATCACCTGCCTCTATCTGACCCTCAGCCAATCCCCTGCCTCTATCTGACCCTGTCCTCTGTAGCTTCTTGTCCCCCTCCCGTCCATCCATAAAGCTCCTCTCAGGTCTTCCTACAGACCTCCTGCCTGGCACCTCCACCCTCAGCATCCTTCAACCCAGATCTTCTCCATCCCTCCTCTGTCCATGTCCAAACCATCTCAGTGGGACTTTTATCTCCAGAACATCTAACATGTACTGTCCCTTCTTTTCCAGACAGAGAGAGTGGAAAGTATGACCTCTGTAAAAGTGAGGGGGTCAATATTAATAGCTATAAAACCAGAGTAAACATCTCCTTCTTCTTGTCTTCACCTTTAACATGGTGTTTGTGTGTGTGTGATGTAGGTCCGTGCTGTGTGTGTGCGTGTGTGTGTGTTGATTTTCCTCAGATCCCTGATGATCCTCGAGGTCCCTCAGACTCACGCTCGCTCTCTGACGTCTCCAGGCGCCGTCGCGGCTTCAGTTTGTCTCGGTTGGTTTCGGCCTGCGAGCCTTCCGACTCGGACGTCTCGCAGTAGTTCACCTGCTTCTTCTGGCTGCGGCGAGAGCGCCGGCGGCTCATGTCCAAGTCGCTGTCGCTGTAGTTGCTGGAGCCCTCGGTCACTGGAGACAAAGACCACACTCAACCTCAGGAACACCAACGACAACTCCTCAAGGTTCCACCTGCGTTCTCCGTAAGACTCTGGCTTCACCCAGAGGTGGATGAGAACCAGGAGGAAACTTCTATCTGCTCAAAGCTTTGATGAAAAAGGCATGGGACCCATTAGACAGTGTTTGAAAGGAAAAAAGGAAGAGGCGTGAAAGTGACAACAGAACAACTGGAGAGACGAAGAGTTAGGATTAGGAGAAGGAAAGTGTGACTCAAGGAGAAATAAGAAGAAATGGGTGAGGAGGACAGAGAACGAATAAGAAGAAGCTGAAGGAGGAGAATCCAAAACCTTGGAACCCAGAAGACACTATGCTTTGACGGTGGATGAGATGCAAAGGCAGATGTCTACGGACCTAGTTCATCCTCTTCATCTTCCTCGTCTGACTCCTCCTCCTCATCGTCCGAGTAACCTCGTGGTCTCCTCTTCCTTCTGGAGCTCCTCCTTCGTTTCAGTGCCTTCCTGGTCCAGGAATGTGAGGAGCGGCGGCGCCTGCTGCCGTCGCTGCCGCCATCGCTGCCGTTGGATTCACCTTCTGACTCGGCCTCTGACTCGTTATCGGTCACTACGAAGTCTTCCTCGGAGCTGCAAGGGAGGGACACACACACAGCTCTGACAAAGCTGCTCCTGAGCAGCCATGCCTTCTAGGAGGTCCAACCTTCTACCTTTCACTGAGGCAGAATTCCTCCTCGCTCTCCTCCTCGTCCACCGTGCTGTCGCTGTCCAGGTCATTGAGGCGCCGACGCTTCTTCCTGCGCTGGCCGGCGCTGGGCCGCGGTGGACGGCCGTTCTCCTTCCCTTCCTCGGCCTGCAGGATGGTGGACATGTCCTTACCGCGGTGTCCCGTGATGTTGGCCATGTCCTTTCCCCGGCCAGCTCCTGGAAACAATACAGCATCTGTGTCACCTAGAGGACCTGTCCACCTGGAGGTTGGCTCTGGGACCAGACCTGCCGTCTCCCCGGTTGGACCTTTTAACATCAACACCTGGGTGTCTCCTCACTCTGACACCTGCATTTGACTCCTTCGTCTTCTCCTTTGGTCTTTTCCCCTCAGGGGTCGCCAAAGCGAATCAACATTCTCCATCTAACCCTATTCTCTGTATCCTCCTCTCTCTCTCTCTCTCACACAACTACCTTCAAATGCTCTCTTACAACGTCCAACCATCCTCTCTTTGGTCTTCCTCGAGACCTCCTGCCTGGCAGCTCCAATTCCAGCATCCGTATACCAATATAGTCACTATCTCTACCTTGTCCATGACCAAACCATCTCAGTCTGGCTTGTCTGACCTTCTCTCCAAAACATTTAACATGTTCTGTTCCTCTGATAGACTCATTCCTGATCCTCTCCATCCTGGTCACTCCCTAAGAGAACCTCAACATCTTCATCTCTGCAACCTCTAGTTCTGCCTCCTGTCTTTTGGTCATTGGAACAGTTTCTAGTCCAAACATCATCATTGGTCTCAACACTGTCTTGTACACCTTTACTTTCCTTCTGGCTGATGTTCTTCTATCACATAGAACCCCTGACACTTTTCTCCCCCATTCCAACCTGCTTGATCCCGTCTCTTCCCCTCTTTTCCACTCTCTGTTGCTCTGGACTGTTGAGCCCAAGTACCTGAAATCCTCCCACTTCTTGATCTCCACTCGCTGTAGCCTCATCGTTCCACCCACGTTCCTCTTTTCACACGCACATAATCTGTCCTGCTGCAACTAACCTTCATTCCTCTCCTTTCCAACACATACCTGCATTTGACTCCACCACCTAAAAATCTACATAGTTTTCCTGAAGTCTGGATAATTCATTAGAGAAAATAACAAACAGGTGCTCTGGAGGTTTAGAAGGTTGTACTTTAGACAGGTGAATAAGCGCTGGCTCCAGTGAAGGCCTCTGGAAAGTCCCTCTGTGGTTCTTCGAGACATTACACGTGCTTTCTCCTCAGGTTTCTTCTGTCCTGCTGATCTTAAACCAAACCTGTCCTCTTTTGCAGGTGTGTATGGAGTGGATAAGCTCATGGTTATACACTGAATGGGGTGGTCAGAGCTAAGCCCTGATATGTGAAGTCACTGGGCTGATTGTTTGCAGGACCTTTCGGATGGCTATCAGCAGAGAAAGGTCCGCATGTAACTTTGGCCAATGCCAGTAGGGGGACCAGTGAGCGATGGCCTGGTGAAATTTGTGTGTACTGTGTTCACACTCACTCACTCACTCACTCACTCACTCACTCACTCACTCACTCACTCACTCACTCACTCACTCACTCACTCACTCACTCACTCACTCACTCACTCACTCACGCTCCTACCTCCTCCTTCTGCCTCTTTGATGTCCTCCTCGATGGCCTCCTCGATGGCCTCGTCAAATTCATCGAACCTGATGGAGACATCAGAATCAGAACCCTGCAGTCATGGACCGGACAGAGAGCACACATTCTACAAGAAGAGCTACACACAACCAGTGAATACGTCGCACGCTAATGACACGAGAAAGACGGGCTGAACATAAAACGGCCAACACCTGTAGCTGATGGTCTTCTTGGCCCTTGTTGACCTTCGACCCCAGCTCTTACTTCGCTTTGCTTCCTTCTTCTCTTTGATTATCACCTCTGGTTTTTCCTCCTCCACCTCCACCTAGAGGAAGTCAAACATCCACCTTACATCCCAGCGGCTTTCATTTCCAAGACGTGAGCTGAACTCTCACTTACAGAAGGTGTGATGATGTTCTCCACACTGATTCCAACGTAGATCAGACGCTCTTTCCTGGAGAGGATTGGATATTTAAATCACGTGACCATTGCGAAAGATCGCACTTGAGCCAGGACATCAAGAGCTGCAGAGCGAACCCTGTTCTGTACACTGTGACATGCTGGACACGTGGCCTGGAAGCCTCTGGCCCAGGTGTCACGCTCCCCTTTTAGAACGAATGAAAGCCAAACCAAGATTTGGTGGCTTAAAAAGAAACATGGAGCTTCTATCCAGAGTCCTAGGATGTTGTGGAATTTCCTCGTCCTCAAGACCCTGCCCTTCGGAGCAGAAGCCCTTGCTTCTGTTTTGGACTGAAAGTCAGCGTGACCTACAATGGAACAGACAACACCTGCTGAGGCCTCACCTCCTCTCGGCTCGTTCCCTCTTCTTCAAAGCTGCATCCAAGTTCTGGAGCTGCTCCTCTAGTTTGTCGCAGAGCTGTTTCTACAGAAATCGATCAAAGACACTGGATCAGGTTTGACTTGCTCCTCCTGGTGTTTCCTCTAGGTTTCCTCTGGTCTGTTCAGTACATACGTGTTGGCAGGGCGGGCAGAACCACTCTCCATCTGGGATGATCATGAGGGGCGGCCTCAGGCAGGCGGTATGGTAGCCGCTGTCACACGAGTCACACAGCAAGATCTGTAATACAAGATGAGAGTTACTGTTTGTCAAACAGCGGGCCTTGGACTCTGAGTGCCCGTCTGACAACCAGCCTGCTTCTGAGGGCGGCGGTACGAGAGAACCCACAAGGAACCTGCAACGGTGCAATAAGTCTGAGAGCAAGATCCGACTAACTGCTGGAGAAGAACCAGCTTCTAAATTTCCAGAGGGGAAAGAAACAGACCAGATGAATAAGAGATGGACACCAAACATTAATGCTGCTCTGGCGAGGTGGTGACCTTCAGGTTATCAAGAGAAGGAGGCACACTCCCACCTCGCACCTCTACAAAGGGGCAGAAGGTGCCAAGAAGAAGAAGAAGAAACATATAATGGCTGATTTATCTTTCCATCCATCCATTATCTACCGCTCATCCTGCAGTCGGGAGCCTATCAGCATTCTTTGGGCGAGAGGCGCCACTCCATTCAGAGAGAAGCGCAGGGTCATTCACTCTCTCCTTCACATGTCAAGGAGATTTTTCCAGTCTATTCAAAGTAACCTCCTGCATCTTTTTGGAATGTGGGAGGAAACCGTAGAACCCTGAGGGATTCTACGCAGACACAGGGGAGAAAATGGAGACTGCACACAGAAAGGCCCGCTGCGAAAATCCAACCAGGGTTCTTCATGCTGTGAGGTGGGAGGATGAACCCCTGCGCCACCGTTGATTTATGGGTTAAGCCATTATACAGATCTTTTACCTGAAACTTCCAACTCTGGACTTCAAAGTAACACCATGTGGACCATGACGGGTAAGGGTCCATATTCAACAAACACTATGTTGTCTGACTGGCCTCCATATGTGCACAGCCTTACTCCATTCGTCAGGAATAAAATACTGACCTGTCAACCTCTCCCTTCAAGGCCATGGTCCACAACGTTCACCCACGCGCTAAGTCAGAGGGGAGCTGGTAGATTTGCCTGCATCGACCAATCACTCTAATAAAAACCTTTTTCACGGAATGAAGACCCTCCTGATGTGAGATCTAGAGAACCTCGACAAATGCTTGCTGAATGTGTCCACATCTTAACAAATCCCTTACTCTGGATCAACTCTTAGTACTCTGAATCTGCTCTGAGAACTGAAGGGATCAGGTTTGTCTCTCCTCTAGGAGGAGATGAATGGCCCCAGAGTTCCAGCCAACATCCTGACATCAACCTGACACTTGAAGGCGGCACCCACCAGTTCTGGGTGGTTTGGAAGCCCACAGTGTTTGCAGGGGTCATCGTTGGGAGGGAGGTCTTCATCAGAGGATGTTGAAGAGTCCGAGCTTCGTCTTTCTCGGTTCCGATTCCGCCTTTTTCGGCTTCGCTCAACCTTGTAGTCTTCGTCGCTGTCATCCTCCTCCTCGGTCTCCTCATCCTCAGTGGAGCCGTCGTCACTGTCGTCTTCATCTTCGGAGCCTTTCTTTTTACGGCGGGTTCGAGTGTTGGACCACCGGACCTTCCTTCTCTTCCTCCCCTTCAAACACCAGAAGACATTGATTACAAGTGGTTTCATGTTCAGCAGCACAGTCTCAGGTCTACAGAAGGACCTGAGTTAGCCTCTACAGATATCTTCTCCTCACCTTGGCTTTGGGCTGACCTTCCTGATCAGCCTTTTTCTCTCTTGGCTTCTTTTGAACAGCCTTTACCTCCTCGTCTTCCTCTTCTTCCTCATCCTCTTCTTCCTGTTCATCTTTGTCAACCTTCTCAGAGAGGGGAGCTGACTGAGACTTCTCCAGCTTTCTGTCATTGATCTCAACGGCTTTTGGCGTAGGTCTAGATATCCTGGGAGATCTTCTCAGAGACCTTCCTCCGATGTTTGAATCAGACTCTGAGTCTCCCTGTCTCTCGTCCTTCTGCAGCTCCGCCGTCCTCCGATGAGAAGGGCGCTTCACTTTCCGCCGGGAAGCCAATGCCTTAATGTCTGGAGATGCCTCTCCACCACTTGTCTCATCCTTCTTTTGGAATTCCTCTTCTTCACTTTTGCTTTTACTTTCTTCGTCAGTTGGCTTGTCTGGATCAGGTTCTGCACTGTCCTTTGGGATAGAGGCTGGTTCTGCGCTCTTGCTGTGGTCAGCAGCCTGTTCCGAATTCTCTTTCCGGTTGCGCATGGGTTCTGCGCTGTCCTTTCGGTCAGCCACTGGTTCTGCAGTCTCCTTCCAGTCACCGACCGTTTCTGTGTTTTCTTTCTGGTCAACCACTGGTTCTACGCTCTCCTTCCGGTCGGCTGCCGGTTCTACGCTCTCCTTCCGGTCGGCTGCCGGTTCTACGCTCTCCTTCCGGTCGGCTGCCGGTTCTACGCTCTCCTTCCGGTCGGCTGCCGGTTCTACGCTCTCCTTCCGGTCGGCTGCCGGTTCTACGCTCTCCTTCCGGTCGGCTGCCAGTTCTTTGCTCTCCTTACAGTCAGCCACTGGTTCTGCACTGTCCTTCCAGTTAAAGGCCAGTTCTGTGTCATTCTTCTGGTCACTCACTGGTACTGCAGCATCCTTACGGTCACCTGACGGTTCTGCCCTATCATTCCTGTAAGCAGCCTCTTCTGTGCTGTCCTTCAGGTTGGCCACTGGTTCTGTACTCGCTTTCTGGTTGGTCGCTGGTTCTGTACTTTCTTTCTGGTTGGCAACAAGATCTGCAGTCTTCTTCCTGTCAGTGGCGGGTTCTGTGCTCTCCTTCAGGTCTCTGGCTGGTTCTTTGTCCTTGTTCACCTGCATCGATTCTTCGTCCTTGCTCTCTTGGACAGCTTCTTTCTCCTTGCTCTGCTCGACCGGTTCTTTCTCCTTGCTCTCTTGGACAGCTTCTTTCTCCTTGCTCTCTTGGACAGCTTCTTCCTCCTTGCTCTGCTCGACCGGTTCTTTCTCCTTGCCCTCTTGGACAGCTTCTTTCTCCTTGCTCTGCTCGACCGGTTCTTTCTCCTTGCTCTCTTGGACAGGTTCTTTCTCCTTGCTCTCTTGGACAGCTTCTTTCTCCTTGCTCTGCTCGACAGGTTCTTTCTCCTTGCTCTCTTGGACAGCTTCTTTCTCCTTGCTCTCTTGGACAGGTTCTTTCACCTTGCTCTCTTGGACAGCTTCTTTCTCCTTGCTCTCTTGGACAGCTTCTTCCTCCTTGCTCTGCTCGACCGGTTCTTTCTCCTTGCTCTCTTGGACAGGTTCTTTCACCTTGCTCTCTTGGACAGGTTCTTTCACCTTGCTCTCTTGGACAGGTTCTTTCACCTTGCTCTCTTGGACAGCTTCTTTCACCTTGCTCTCTTGGACAGCTTCTTTCACCTTGCTCTCTTGGACAGCTTCTTTCACCTTGCTCTCTTGGACAGCTTCTTTCACCTTGCTCTCTTGGACAGCTTCTTTCACCTTGCTCTCTCGGACAGGTTCTTTCTTCTTGCTCTCTTGGACAGGTTCTTTCACCTTGCTCTCTTGGACAGGTTCTTTCTCCTTGCTCTCTCGGACAGGTTCTTTCTCCTTGCTCTCTCGGACAGGTTCTTTCTCCTTGCTCTGATCGACCGGTTCTTTCTCCTTGCTTTGCTCTACCGCTTTGTATGTCACAGTCAAAGCTTTGCTATCAGGTTCTTTGGTGATCTTCTGTTGACACGTTTCCTCTGTTTTGTTTGAGGACTTGTCATCTTTGCAGGGCAGCTTCTTACTTTCCTGTTTGGATTTTGAGGGTTCCTCTAAAGTGTCACCTTCACTCCACCTCTTACCTCCACAGGTGCCTTTCTCACCAGCAGGGTCTTTCTCACCAGTGTTTTTATTGCTTTCCAGTGATTGATGATTGGCCTGAATTTTGTTTGGCTGTTCTTCAGACCCCTGTTGTTCTGATTCATTTTCATTAGTTTTTTTGGAGGAGGCCATGCAGTCAGTGAAACAAGATGGTTGATCTTTCCCTTTAGATGCTTCCTCTGCTGTTTTATCTGCTCTTACCACACCTTCCTGTGTCAGATCGTATGCTTGTGTCAGCCTCGGAGCTTTGCCTTTTGAAAGACCATCAGTCGACTGCTGGCCACTGCAGACATCTTTCTGAGCGTTCTTGAACTTCTCCATATTTTCACTGTGAGTGGTGGAACCTGCACTTCCTTTCTCAGCCGCCTTTTCTGAAAACGTACACTGATCCAGCTTCTTAATAACAGAGGGCCCTGGATTCTGCTTAGTTTCCTCTGTTCTCTGCTTTGACAGTTCTTCTGTTGTGGCAGTAGAACTGTGTATAATTTGGTTACAATCACCCTCTTTTGGCACTTCAGTCTTTCTCTGAGAAGATGGGGATGTTGCTCTTTCATACTCCCCGGGTTCCCCGACAGGGACGGTTTCCTTCGGTGCAGCCTGATTTACCCTCTCACGATTCCTGGGTTCCTCACTCTGACTCCACTCCAATGTATCAGATTCAGCACACAATGCTTTTTTCACAAGTTCATCTGATTCTTTTGATGTGCCTCCTTTAGAAATGACCTTGTGATGTACTTTTTCTTTAGTTGTCTTCATAGTCATATTGGTTTCCATGAACGTGGTCCCCAGGTGTGCTGCTTTGGATTCCTTTGCTTCTGCCTGACTGAACAATTCCTTGGGTGTTCCCAGAGTGCTGGGAGGTTCTGGCCCTTCTGTTTGTGCTATGCTATCTTTTTCTGGCCTCATATTTAGATCATCGCCGTCCATATCTGCTGGGCTTGACTTGACATCCACTTTCACCTTCTCCACACAGCGAGGTTCTCTCTTCTTGTCTGTCGTGGTGTCCTTATTGGACGCAGACTCCGTTTTTCTGGGTGCTTCTGCTGTTGGCTCTTTGTCTTTCACAGACAAAGACTGCACTTCGCCATTGACGTGGTCAGTGACGGTCTGCACCTTCTTTGCCAGCTCTGGAGTCACGTCCCTGATAGGACCAATCACTGGGTGTTGCACAATCATGGTGCTGCTACATCTGTCTTCACTGAACTTCATCCCCCTCTTCTTCAAAGGGATCTTGGCCTGCTGGTCATTCTTCAGGGCCTGTTGAATCTCCTCAGCGCTACTCTTTTTTGCCTCCTCTGCTTTTTCCACCTTCAGCACCACAGAGGCGGGAGGCGGGTCGGTTGTGGTGCCGGAGGCCTCGAGGGGCTCTTCCTTGATGCTCTGGGGTTTCATAGTGATGACGTTGTCCTCAGAAGGCTTTTCGATAAGTGCTTCAGTTTTACCTTCTATGACGCCGTTCAGTGGCAATTTGGACTCAGAACCTTCTGCTTTCAAGTGTTCCCTCGGAGCGAGGCTGTAGCTCTCTATCCTCGGTGACCCTGGTCGGACCACCGTGTTGTAGTCTTTGCCTTCTTCATCGGATGAGCTGTCATCCTTTTTGACTTCGCCTGTGATGGAAAAAGAAAAGAGAAGGTGAAGACGGGAGCAACATAGTTGAGTCTATCCAGGTCAGATACTGATGGCAATTCACCCAGGGTGGATTTTTATTTTTTTAAGTTTTGAAGAAGGCCTAAACCAATTTGGGAACGTGCTGCCATGTCCTGCCTGGGCGAAGCACCTGGAACGGATTCTGAAATAAACCAGGATCATCCATCCATACCGACCGTGAAGGTGATGGGTGGTAGGCTCTGACCTTCAGGGTGTGACGTGTTGACATTCATGACACGAACACTCTGGACCTTTGCAGTGCTTTCGGAACCGCGTTACAAGGGTTTCATGAAAGCATATTAAGGTTCAGACAAAAAGGATGTAGGAAACCTTTACCTGATTTTTCTGGATCGCCTTCCCCGTCCTGTTTGGCGTGTTTCTTCAGTAGCTCGGGATCAATTTGTGTCTTGAGCAGAGCGACGACCTCTGCCAGATCGCTTCGGTCTCTAAATGGAGAAAGAGAAAAGAAAACTCTTGGGAATTAAGACATACCTTAAAGATCCCCATAGGGGGAATTCTTGAATTCCCCTTCTGGTCGCTACTGCTCGTTTGCCCCAAGCCACGTTTCTACCTCACGATGCACTTCCACGACGACCCGTCCAGATCATCCTGCTCCTCCACGTAAACACGCACGTTGTTGTCCTGGTCCAGTTGGAACCAGTACATCTGGCCGTCTTTGTCGCGGCCGATCGGCTGCAGCCGCATCTTATCAGGATCCTCCTCATTGATGGCCGTCTTAAACTTCAGATTGTCGTCAAACTGGCATTCACATAGATACTGGAGAAATAAGCATAGAGAAGATGTATGAGGAGACCGTGGCGTCTAACAAAGACAATGACAATCTTGTGTCAATGACTTTCGCTTTGCGCTGAGAGGCCTCTTCTGCAATTTTCTTTCTTCAACTGTTTTGAGGAAACATGGAGAGATGACAACTGCGTCATCGTGACAGCCACAGATGTCAATCTACAGCACCAGGAGCCTCCAGTGTGCTACACTTATTGATGTCAATGATCTTTAGTACATTGCCGGAGGTCCAAACAATAAAGGCAGCCGGAAACGTCTTCCTCGGATACTTTTCTCCTCTTGGGTCTCCTAAACAAGCCCGAACCAATTTGAAGTTTGTCAGAACAAATATGGTTTCCGGCTATTTCTTATGGAGGCGGTGTTCTCCTCAAAGCTTAGGGTCTTTCAGGACAGCAGAGAAGACAGAGGTGGATGTGTCAACCTTCCAGACTTGCACCTTCAAACTCTTCACCGGAACAAGGAATAGAGATGAAGCCTGATGAACTGTTACGCTGCTGTGATGAAAAGCATTTCCCCAATGAGGATCAAAAAAGTTTATCTTATCTTATTACTTTGAGAATCCCGGTCTTGCACTCGGTGGTCAGACCCTTGTATCCTTTCTCCTCCAACTCCCAGGCCCAAGTGGAGTTGACCTCCTGGCAGACCTGCGGCAGAATCAGAAGACACACCACACATGGATTGAGACCCGACACGTCTTCTGACTGGCAGCATCTGACCGCTTCAGACTCTAATCAGAAGCGATGCCGAAGATCAGGAGGACTTTGTTAATTGTTATTTTTATTATTGTTATGATTTCTGTGTTCGATCGCACTGACCACAACTGCTACGGCTCGCTTTAAAGACCTTCGTTTGCATCACTCTAGAAAACTTTTTATTTGTATGACCATCATCTTCTATGTTCTAACCCACCCTGATGTTCAGCATTTCTCTCCCCCATCATGAAGGGCTTCCACCCACTCGGAGCCATGGCTGTCTGAAAATATATATATATATATATATATATATATAAAATATAAAAAATTCTTTGTTCTTGGTGTCCAGCGTGGTGGACTCTAGCAGTATCCTCAGAAGCAGCGGCTGCTGTGTGTGGAGATGTTCAGGTTTCAGCAGTACCTTCACCAGATGCTTCTCCCATCTATCCGCTGACACGGACTTGCCGATCTTCCTCAGCAGCTTGACATGAAGATCCACCAGAAGCTTTGGGGCTGGAGACACATCCAGACAATTGCGGTTAACTCAGCGGGGCACTAGATGCTCCTTCCAGAGTTGAGGAGGAAACCTTCTCTCCTCAACACTGAGGCGAGAACGGATTCTACAACCTGTGCTTGTAGATTTATCAAACATGCACACACACACACACGCACAGCGGAGGACCTCGAGTAGTTTCCATCCTTTAAAATTGAGGTTCACCTGAGAAAAACAACTTTTGATAGCTAGTCATCTAGTGCTTGTCACTCAGAACCCAAAGTCATGTGTTATCACGGATTCGTGGACTGGAAAACCGCAGAACCTGAGAACATGAGCTTGCAGGCAGAAGAAGAAGGCAGGTGAGGATACCATTTGAAAATTGGAACCAGCGAGGGACAGCTGATGGATTGGGACAAACATCTGATGGCTAATATTAATCTTCTGGGTTCTCCGGATGTCCACATGAACACCGTCTCATCACGACTCCATTGATGACGGTCCGAGGTGCTTACGTCGTGTTAGGAGCGTTGACCTTCTGATTCTGTGACAATGATCTCACAGAGGCTGAGAAGGTGCCGTGTTTTTCCTCGAGTTAGAAATGATGGTCCACCAGCAGCACGAGACCAACAACGGACACACAACCACAGGATGAAGGTCTTCGTGCGATTTGAGGGACATCACGAGCTGAGCGTGACCTTCGTAGGCTCCTAACCCTAACCCGGGCAGACATTGAAGAGCTTCTCTCATTGTGAAGGAGTCAAGAACAACCGAACATTCACACATTTCACACATTCTCACAGGTTTGTAATCATATCGTCACCTTCTTCTCAGCTCCAGAAAGCTTTTTTCAGAACCTTCTCAGTGACTATGTGATTCTTAACTCCTTAAGACATCATATGAAAATACATGGTGACATCTGCTAGGCTTTGGAGAGCACAGGGAAACATCTTCTGAAGGTTCTGCTGTTTCGGTCGGTTGTCCGTCCTTTCCATAAACTGACCGTCCTGTTTGGAAACTGGAATTATCCAGAGTTTTTCAAACTCAGACGGTTTGGCCACGAGCAGAAGAGGGACGGAGAAGACGTGGACAGAGGGGTGCTAAGTTTGGAGCTCCCAGGCAGGAGGTCTTAAGAAAACCCAAAGAGAAGGTTTATGGATGGAGGGAAAGAGGACAGGAAGGTAGAAGGTGCGGGTTAGATGGAGGCAGGTGATTGGCTGTGGAGACCCCTGAAGGGAGCAAAGAAGAGGGAGAAGAAGAGTTTGAATTAAAAAACACTCAAGAGGTGGTCCTCTGGTGAAGTTTCAAGGTGGTCCTCTGGTGAAGCTCAGGTGGTCCTGTAGTGAAGCTCAAAGGTGGTGCTCTAGTGAAGCTCAGAGGGGGTCGTCTGGTGAAGCTCAGGTGATCCACTAGTGAAGCTCAGAGGTGGTCATCTAGTGAAGCTCAGGTGATCCTCTAGTGAAGCTCAGAGGTGGTCGTCTAGTGAAGCTCAGAGGTGGTCATCTAGTGAAGCTCAGAGGTGGTCATCTAGTGAAGCTCAGAGGTGATCCTCTGGTGAAGCTCGGGGGGGGGGGGCACGCGTGAGCGGAGAAAACAGAAAAGCCCCAAAAGCCCGTCAAGCTAGCAGCTGTTAGCGGATCTGGGAGTCCAGCGGCTCTGCTGCAATTGACCCCAAACAACACGCACGGGGATTCGCATGTGTGCGGATGCGTGTGAAGAACCCGTGCATGCAGATAGGACGCTCCGCGTGCACGGTTTTAAGAAAGACCCCTCACATTGGAGGGGGGCGTCGGAATGAATGCGCGGACGCCCTTTATTTTGAAAGATCCCACCGGAAGCTCCGCCAGTAGCCGCTGAGCCGACCACTACTGGGCTAAATATTTTAACTGTGAATAAAGTGTACATTTTGGAGCCCGTGTCGGCGGGTGTCAGCTGCTACGGACAACGATCCGTGTTTTCGAGGTGTTTGTCGTGCGGCCGTCCCCCCCGCCAGCCCGGAAGACGTCCGACGGCGCGCATCTCAGCCCGTGTTGTTACGAGTCGCTTTTCGGCAGCAAATAAAGGCTGCCTGGAAAAAATTAAGCCCAATTCAAACGCTCAAAAGTGAGAGAAAAGCATTGATAATTCGGTGGGCTCGCACGAAAGAGGCAGTTAAATCAAAAGTACGTGCATTTTCCAGCCCGAACGGCGCCACTGAGGGGAAACAGACGAATATGTAAGTGAACAAGAAGGTTAGAAAAGCACACAATAACACAGCCCGGGCTAAGTTAGCCGCTAGCAGGCTAACGCCGTACCATTATGGTTAACGGTGGAGTCTCTGCTGCTGGCTGCTGGCCGCTGGCGGAGGACCGTCTCTGGGACCTACCTGAGGACGTGTCCTGGAGGTACCGCTCCAGCTGTGGAAATGAGAGCTCCGGCAGGTCCAGGAGCGCTCCGTACCGGTCCAGGAAGGAGCAAATCACGGCGTAATTTGGACATAAACCGGGGGAACAACTCGCCGTTGCCGCCGAAGCAGCCATCTTTTCCACACAAGTGTCAAGCTGCCCGGGTTGAGATGCGCGACTTCCGGTATTGACAAAATAAAACTGAGGAGTCGAAGGACAAGAAACGTCCCTCAACAAGAGGGTTTGGAGAAGCAAAGTCAAATTCCAGCGAAATAAAGCGACGACTCAGCTTTTTGAAATGATTTTACTTGAATGATTTGAGCAGATGATTAACATAATGCAAAACGACTCCGTTGAGCAATAAATCACACATACACACACACACAAACACTCACACACACACATACACAAATATATCATAAATATAAATGTATATATAAAATCTATTGGTCCTAAATCATTTCATTGGTAAGATTTATTTTATAGGGTTAAATTGCGTACACATTTACTATCAGGCTTAAAATGATCCGTTTCGTGGAATATTAGATCAGGTGTCAGGTTTGGGGATTGATAACCGCAAAAACACAATAGTGAAGCGAGTCACAAATGTCGGGGTTTATGCTGACGCTTGTTTTCTGTGTGATTTTGGGGTTACTGTGAATGACGTGGGTGTGGTTTGGGGTGCAATGAATTCTGGGTTTTTTTTACCTGGAATTGAGCGGGAAGAGTTAGTTGTATTGCAGGCTTTTGGCCAACAACAGCTATTGCTCCTTAAACAGACGTTTTTACCGTCACCCGGGTGTTCCCTTGACTAAAAGGCTACAACAGTTTGGATTTTGTTTGTTTGTACGTTGTGTAGTTTTCCTTAATCCGTGGACTAATACCTAATATAAGACATTCCCCCTCACTGTCATGAACATGGACAGTTTTGTTACTTGAGTAAAGGATTTGTGAAAGGACACTTGAAAAGTTTTCATCTTCAGTCCGTTTGCGCTCCTCGGACCGTGTATCCGAGTACATTCTGATGCCAGTTACTTCCCAGTCGCGGTCCATGTGCGTCTCATCCTTCCTCCGCCCTCCAGGAGAAGAGGGGAAAAGCCAGTGAGCCGGAAGTAGCGCGGTTTAACGGAGTAAAAGCCAACGGCCGCCGCTCTCCGCGGAAGGAAATCGAGTCATTTGATGTAAAGAAGAGCCGGGACAAGTCAGCGATCGATATTATGCTGTCCACATGTTTGACGTTTGGCAAAATGAAGAAAATACGTTGGACTTTTTCTCGAGGACGTCCTCCTGTTGGATCACTTTCTCCTCCGGGATTCCAGATATTTCACTTATTTCTAAGGCGTGCGGAGGAAGTGCTGTTTTAATGAGGTGGAAATTGACCGCATTATCAGAGAAACATGTAAACAAACGCGCCGCGGGGGGCGGCAGAGCCTCCGGCTCCTCCGGTGATGCGTTCGCGGACATCCGGGAGATCACGGGGTCGTGAAGCTGCTCGCTCCTGGGAGCTGCGGGTTTCACTTGACAGATTCCTTCAAAGTGAATCTTTTCGAAGTGAAAAGGAAAAAACGAAACCCAAGCTCCAGATGTCAGCGCGGCGCCTCCGAGCCGTCAAAGTGCGTGTATTACACTGTAATACACTAAATGCGTGTAATACACTGCGTGTGGCACTTATCACACGCAGATGGTCCCGGTGGAGGGTTCTTCTCCAAGCCTGAGGAGAACAACGGCCTCTGGAGGCCAAAGCGTGTTCTTATTCCAGCGCAGTTATTGTTGACTTCATTTGGTCGTTTTTTTGAGAGTCGGGATCCGACGGAAGCCTTTTCTTTCTTCGATTGTTTGGGTTTCTGCATCGACAAGACGAATGTTTTTGCCGAGGAAAGACGAGACCGAATTTCTCCAGATGTTGGGGATTCGACGGTTTTCAGGGAAAAGGACATTTTCACCCAACGAGAAGGCTTCACTCAGACTCGTTGATCAATTAAAGCACAGGGCATTTTTTTTGTTGATATTTTTTGAATTTATAACTGGGGCCGTCAGACGATTAAAATGATGCTTCGATCGCATCAATCGGATTCATTCCAGTGCCGCACTAGATTCACTCCAACAAGCAAAGGTGAAAAAAATATAAACATATATTTAAATATATATAATGCAGCCTTGGGGGGCCAGAGACTCCCTGAGCCGCTCCAAAGCCCAGGTAAATGCAGAGGATTGCGTCAGGAAGAGCGTCTGGTGTAAAAGTATGCCAAAACCCAATAGGCGAGTCGAGCCTGCGACCACGGGTTCAGACGGCCGAGGCCCGGGTGGACAACCATCATCAACAGGGCACCAGAGGAAACCGGGCGGCTGTGGGTGGAAGATGGAGAGTTCAGACGCAGAGAGACAAGAGGAAAGAGTCTGGGACGCTGACAGGAAAAGGTAGAGCGCTGGTTGACATGATGCAAAGAAGGAAGGTGGAGATACTGTGTGTCCAGGAGAGAAGGTGGAAAGGTAGTAAGACTAGAAGCTTAGGAGCAGGTTTGATTCAAACTACTTTATTTCACAAGTATTTGTACAGAATAAATATTGAGAGACGCCTCCGCTGTGTACGTCTGGGACTGGGTTCCACATGCAAGCTTTACTGAGCCTAAACCAGAACCAGGACCAGGACCGGACAAGATCCAGGACCAGGTTCACCACCACTTCTCCCATCAGGAAGGAGACGTTGGCCTTCTAAAGCGTTCGAAGCGAGAAGATCAAAGCAAACTTCCAAAATAAGTTTGACTTCTTTCAGATCTCCAGGAGATCAAGGCTGGAAGATCGCTCCTCCTCTGATTGGACGTTACAAACCTGTCCACCTGACTTGATGTTCTCCATCCAAGTCTGTAGATCTCACCTTCAAACTGTGGACCCTCCAGGATTCGGATCGAGTTCATCAGAAGAATCTACTGAGACTAAAAAATACAAGAGTGGATAGGAGTATTCATGCCCTTATATCTGGAAAGAAGAAATACTTGAAATGGACGGACGTCCGCCGCAGATGGATACTGGCTAAGAAGAAGACGAGGAAAGTGCTTGACGGTGCCAGCAGAGGCAGCAGCTCAGGATGGTCTCCTCTTCAGATAGAACCCTCAGGGTGAATGTTCTTCCAGGCCTCCCGGGCATCACACCAACACCTCTGAGGTTAACTGGACCACAAACAACGGTGTTTGTACTTCGTCCAAGTGACGTAGAGGCCGGGAGATGTGGGGCAGAAGGTCCAGGGTCTAGACCGGCTTCGCCACTGTACCCCCGCCGTGGCCTCTTTCCCTTTCGCTGTAATTGGAGAACCGAGGGGGCAGAACCAGCCCCCCCTCCCCAACCCCTTCTGAAGGGCCAGGAGATCTTCAGATGGTTGAACAAAAGGCAGGAGACAGGAAGTCAATTCGCTTTGATATCAGGATCAAAGGAGCTGGATCTGCGCTTTGTAGAAACCTTGAAGACATTGAACTCTTGCCTGGTGGCAGAAGATCCCTGTTGGATTCCCACAAGAGAATCTCCATGTTCTCCCACTGTCTCCGTGGAGGTTCATCGGCGACCTACACTGTCAGACGGGTGAATGGTCGGATGTCTCTCTGTGGCCCGGCGATTGGTCCGGGGTGAACCCGTCCTTATCCAAACACGGCCGGGACACAGGATAGGCTCCATCCCCACCCGAGAGTGTAAAACATGAACTGAACCTTCAGTTTCAAGGTACAAACTGAAGCTGATCTCAGTGCTTCAATTCCACTCCTGGCCAACAGGGGGCAGCGTCTCCATCTGACATCTTCGGGGGCGGACGTCTTACAAGCTGAAGGACCTTCTTCCCTGAACAGAGTTCCATCGTCCCAGATGTGGCAGCTACTATTTCCCTCTACGGCCACCAGGGGGCGCACCGAGCGAGTTACTCTCCTCCAGCTGTTTCCATGGCGATGACAAAGGAGAACTACTTTAAGAACACAGAAGCTGCTGAGGAAGATGGACGGGGCCCCCTGGAGGCAATTTAAAGGCCCTGTCCAGGCAATGAAACGGCTAAAGAGAAAAGGCACCAGGTTGTCCCTCCCAGAGTCCAGGGGGCACCGTGGAGGTCAGAGGGCGCTTGAAGGTCAAGCAGAACAACGTTGAGGTCATGGAGGACAACATGGAGGACAACATGGAAGTCAGGGAGGACACCATGGAGGTCATTTATGACAACGTGAGGGTCGGGGAGGTCAAAGGTCCATGTTGTGGAGGTGATGTCAAATGTCTGAGCTTCTGGGGGTTTGGGTCCAGGTCAAACCAGCGTGATCTCCACCTCCTCCCTCCTCTTCACCTGGCCCCGGGGGTGCTGCTTCGGAGGGGGGGGCGCGGCCCGGACCTGCGAGCAGCAGCAGGGCAAAGGTCAGCAGAGACCCGACTCACGGTTCAGACACACAGTCTTCCAGGACACTCCCAGGACACGTCCACGGGTTCATCAGGCATTGCTCACGGATCGGATTTCAGATGACAACCACACACTCACCGGTCGGATGCTGCCCGCCCCGCCGAGGTCGGGGTATTTGGGTGGCTGGGCGGCGCCTTGAACTGGACCTGAAGTCGGAGGTCAGAGGTGACGGGGTGATCAGATGTCGGTTTTTTGATGTTACCGCGACCGGCGGATGGGAGTCTTACTCTGGAAGGTGCCTTGGAGGGACGCCGGCGGTGGCGGCGGCCGGTGGTGTCCATTGTGGTAGGAGGGCGGACGGCCCAGCGGGGAGACGGCGGCACCGCAGGGGCTGGACTGGGGAGACGAGCCGAGCGGGGTCTGCAGGGGGCTGCTGTGGAGAGGCTGGAAGGGGCTGCGAGGGGCCGGAGACACCTGGAGACACCACAGTTGAGACATTCAGGAGGTCAACAGGAATTCCAACCCCACCGGAGTCTGAGCGGAAGGTCAGCTTCTGGTCTGGCCGCTAGTACCAAAGGACCAAACTGGGCAGTGTTTTATCTTTCTTACCGTTCTCCATCATAGTTTCATATGACCTTTAAAAAGGGCAGAGGTTCTTCAGCTGTTTGGTTCTTTCTCTCCATGGAGGCTCTCCAAGTTCATCTTCTTTCTGAACCTTCATGTTTTACTCTTAAATTTTAACATTTAATTGAGCCTTTGGAAAGAATCCTCGGCACCGATGAACCAATCAGGTGCTCCCAGGCGTCAGGGCCGGGGAGCGGGCAGGATTCGGTACCTTGCTCAACAGCACTTCGGCAGGCCAGGAGAACCTCGGAAATCGCATCAGGAGCTTTCAAATCCCAGACGACAGCTATGCCGCCTGAGCCACGCCCCTCTACCGACGAGCCCCACGCCCTTCAGCATAAGCCACGCCCCCACCACCCGGCCCCACGTATGTCACGCCGCTCTACCGCCCAAGCCCCACCCCCTTGCCCGTAGGCCACGCCCCTAGTCTAAACCGCACCCCTTCCACCCAAGCCACGCCCCGACCCATCGAGCCACACCCTAACCACCCGAGCCGTCCTGCCTACTTCCCGGCTTACCCTAACCCTAACCCACAGGGACAGACGGTCTTCATCTTGCGCAGTGGATCACCTGAGTTCTGTCCCTCTGTCCATTCCCATCCTCGCAGGACATGGTCAGATCTTCCACCAGAACGGCAGGAAACACGCCCACCGCGCCGTTGAACTCGCCCTCCCAGAAGCCGTCATCTTCGTGGGTCTCCCGGCTCAGGACTCGGATGATGGCGCCCTCTGGGAAGGACAGCTCATCGTCCGTCTGGCCGGCATAGTCGTAGAGCGCCTTGGCGAAGGTCACTATCATGAGGGGGAGGAGGAAGAAGAAGAGGAGGAGGCTGGGACTCGACGCACTGAACCAGAAGGACCTTGAGGGTGCGATGAAGATCTCTCACCACTGGAGTCTCCGTTCACAGACCCTGTGGGGAGTTCTGTCTCGGGTTCAGTGGAGTTACTGGAGGAGTGCGATCGGGCGTCGAGCGCCGCCAGAGACTGGAGCATGCTCAGAAGGCTGTTGGACGACGGCAGCTGCAGGTACTTCTCAGGAATGTAGCCCACCTGTCCACCACGGTTTCTGGCCTGGGAGGGGTGAGATGAACAGAGGACATCGAGCCGGTCCATCAGGCGATCCTACTCTCATCAGCCCACACCTCCAGACATCGACATCCACATATTCAGACATCAACATCCAAATATCCAGAGGTCAACAGCCACACCTCCAGACATCAAGGTCCACACATCCAGACTTCAAGGACCGCGTTAAATGTAAGCTACATGTTGCTCAATGTCAAGTCTGATAAAGTAGTATCGAAGGATCTGAGACCAGCAGATGGTCCGGTACCAGGCTTGATTCCATCTCTGATGGACTTGTCGTTGGTGAATAAACTGAAGTTGGTACCTTCACCCAATCCTCCATGTCCCCATCATCGATGACCTCCAAGATTTCTTGCTCCTCGATGGTCAGTTCATCGGGCTGCGACGCCTGAGAAGGAGGACCGAGAGGTTGACACCACCCTCAGCTTCACCATGGTTCCACAGCTGCGTATCACTCAACAATCAAACTCTGGGCCACCACACTTTCCTGGTCTTTTTCACAGCTTCCCCAGTTCCCGCTGTCATGTAATGGGTGAAGTTCAAAGCGATCAAGAGGAACTAGGACCTTTGACTTTACCCTAGAACCTGAGGAGCAGCACTTTTACCTTGTAGGAGTAAAGCACTTTGCAGGTAAGAGGATAGTTCTTCAAGGTGCTGGATGGGCTGGAGCTGCTATCGTCCAGAACTTCACCACTGTCCTCTGTCTCCTCCTCATCCTCACGCTCCAGATCTGCAGTTCCCTGCCAGAAGAAACCACCAAGTAACAAAAGGCTTCGCAAATGAGGCTGCGAGAAGGACGGGGACAAACGTTCAGCCTGATGGCCCTCAGCTAACATCACCAAATACTTCTTAGATCTTACAGTGAGTGAGGGATCGTGGTTGCTCAGGTTGTTCCAGCGCTCGTTCTCCAGCTCCTCCATCACCTGGTTCATGGCGCTCTTCAGCCAAGTTTCCACCCCGACTCCGGCCTGCCTCAGAAGGTCCAGACGCGCTTCAGCCTTCACCTTCACTGTCTGCAGACACCAAACCGCCGTCCGTCAACAGAGGTCCCGCAGGCTGGTGGAACAAACCCCAACTCTGATTTGAACCCCGACCCTGATCCCGATTATAATTAATCCTAGTACGAGTCCAAGTTGTAATCCCGGAGACCTTTAGACAACAATGTATTCCCTCTTTGGGTTTTGGGCTATATGAGCATTTGGGTTCGTGTAGCCTCTGGATGAAGATCTAGGAACGAATGCAGCAAACCTGGAGTCAACCACTGGACCACTGCTCCAACCTCCAGATGGGTCCTTTCGCTCTTCCACCAGTAGGTGGAGCACATCGGCCACCATGGGTAATTGAGAAAAAACACACACACACACACACACACACACACACACACGCATGTACATGCACGCACGCACACACGCACACACAGACACACACACACACACACACACACACACGGATCACCTCTGCTCTACGTAGACTCTGCCTGGCCACCTCCATCTTTGTCTCCAGATCACTGGTGTTCTGCTCGGAGTTCTCCTGGCTGCCAAACTCCTCCAGCGCCTGAAAACCAAAGGCACGTGACTGAGATCGACCTCGGGTCGACGCCAGCAGCTGTCAATCGAACCCCAGCCGGTCCCGGACGTCAGTCCTGCCCGAAGGCACTGACGACGGTCCCTCATCTTCACCATCATCGTCCTCAGTCACTGGACCATGAAGCTGACATCGTGACCTGGAACGTCCACCTGACCAGGTGGACAAGAGGAACTGTTTGGTCAGTATGGATGATTTATCCTGCTTTAATCTGAGAGGAATCCAGGAGATCAGATAATCCTTCACTGGTCCAACAAGGCCTGACATCTGAAAAGGTCACGCATTAACCTGGACTGAGATGACGGTTCTGCCGCTCCACAAGAAGGAACCCCAGTGTCACGTGTCGAACGGAGTTAACTGCTCTGGTCAGGAGAACCACATCCGGACCATCCGCGTTTAATCGGACGCGGACTCACATGGTCGACGGTTGTATTTCCGAGGAGTTCATGTTGATACACACCTGCGGGTCATTGATTGGAGGTGATCTTGAATATCTGAGGAGGGTTTAGACCTGTTCAGGTCTTACCTACATGTAGAGACCACAACCCACCGAGACCTCGACCTCCATTCACTCCGGATAAACAGTATAGAGGTGTGTTTTTTAACAAAAAAGAGTCAAAGGTTCTAGACCGTGTTGAGATCCTGTCATAAACATCTCATCCACACACAGGTCATCTGCGTTCCATCCAGAGGTAGGGATTCCTTTGGTTCTTCAATATTCCATAAAGCCCTGAAACCTGGAGTTTCAGATTCCTGTTGAACCCGTGACAGTGGAAAGAATGTTGAACATTGAGCTGACGGCCTGGCAGGTACATCTGTTGGCCTTCACCTGCAGACCTACGGCCCCGTCATAAGTGCGTCCCGTTCAACCATCATTCTAACCCTAACTACCTTGTCCTCAGCTCCTCCTTGGCCACACAGTCAGGTTCATAGGTATATAAATATGTGTGTGTGGGTGTGTGTGTGTGTGTGTGTGTGTGTGTGTGTAGAACACTCACTTGCACCTTGTTCTGATGTGGAGATAAACGACCTTTGGTCACAGGATGTTACCCAACAGCACAACGATACATTATGTAATACCAAAGAGATAGATAATACAATCAGGACTAACATGTATGTATATATACATACATGTATTGTATTGTCTGTCTCTTTGGTATGATGTTGTCTATTGTTGTGCTGTTATCCAGAGGTTGTTTACCTCCACGTCAGAACATGGTGGAAGTGTCAACCGGAGCCGAACATCATGTATGGACAGACCAGACCACGGCAGCAGATCCCGGTCCTCCTATACAGAAGACTATAAAAAAAAGATGTTTCTGCGGGTGACGTGATTTCCAAAGGTACTCCGGGTCTTAATGTTTGGACCTTTAACCACCAGGTCAAGCAGATCCGATGAGATGAGAAAACAACCTGATGGATGGGAAAAACATCTCCAGACCGACCTCCGCAGAGAAACCTTTAGCTCCGCCGGAGCCTTTTCAGGCGCAGGTCTGTAAACCCTTGTCGTGGTCTGGCCTGATTTCAGCCCCTACCCCTGAGTTTGGAAGTCATCGGCACGCAATGGGGTCAGAGCAGGGAGGCGAACCAAAAATAAGCTCGGCAGGACGGCCGACCGGACCTTCTAACAGCCACCATCATAAGAAGGTCGGATCCTTACCCTTTGGGTATGGATGATACTCTTGTACTCTCGGGCCACACGAGTCGCCCACTTCCTTGCCTCCTTGTCCAGACCGTGTTCCTCTGTCGGGCCGCTTTCCCTCTGCAGCTGCACCACCTGCAAACGCACAAGCACCACACCACAGACACGACAACGACAACCATGAAATCAATGGCTGACAAAGTCCACGGGGTCAGCATCCATTCCAGTCAATTCTCCAACACTTGGACAACCCCGACTAGATATCCTGGGTGGGACAGAGGTTCTGCTTTTGGAGGAAATGTTTCAGATATCTGTCCCTGAGCCAGAAAAGCCAGGAAAGCCTGGAAAGCACACTTGGAGAAAAGAGGCCATGTTTTTTTTCATTCAAATTCATCCATTCACTAAACTGAGATCCCGTGAGATTCATCCTGGGGTTGAACTCCCCCAGCCTCAGCCCAGGCCCCACCCTGGAGGAGTCAAAGGTCACTTTAAACACCATCTACTACATTAAACTCGACTTTTGCCTTTTCAGCAGTGTGAACATGACCCCCTCTGATGAGCGTTCACACCATTAGCATCACTGGCATCTCTTTTTACCGTCCCATTGTTTTGGCCCTTCACCCTGGTGAATCGTATGAGTCCTGCGTAGATGAAGAAGTGCGTTGTACTTGATGTTCCGGAATACCTGCAGTCTGGGTCACGCGATTCAAAAAAGCCATTTCCTGTTTTTATCACTTCCTACAGGAACAGACTGGTTCCTCTAAAATGAGAAAAAAAGTCCAAAGTGGTCCAGGGTCAAAATGATAGTCTGGTTTAACCTTCTGTCAGCCATGAAGGATGAAGACCAATGTCCAACCACGTCCTCCACTGCATTTGGAACCGAAAACTCGGGGAGCCGGGGTCACCGTTGCTCATCAAGACGTTCGGCACCAAGTTTGTTGTCGATCGATCAGACGTTGTCCTGGTTACGGGTTTCAGGTTCCAGCCTGAACTATTTTGTTTTTAACCGATAGAATCCTGCTTTAAAACGACATTGTACTCCAGGAGCGTCCTTCATGATTGCTCCACGCACTGGACTGGAGGGGACGTGAAGTTTCTTGTAAGATTCTTTTCTACGTCTTCTCCCCATACTAGGACCTAATGTCCGGAACCTATCAGGACTCCGTGTCCTCTGAAGATCACGGGATCAAACAAGATGCCATCTCTCCAGGCTTCCAGCCGTCCAGGTGTTCCGCCATCAACAGCACTGGCTTTAAGTGGGACGACAAGGGGCAGTGGTGGCTCTAGACCAGCTCGGCCTTGATGATAACGCCAGTTATTACAGAGCTGAACCAATGAGGGAAGAACATGACTGATGGATGTTCTCCAAACAGAACCTGCTGCCACTCTTGTCATGATAGTCATCAATGTGATGGACAGATGGCTCACTCAATCATGTGTTCTGTGAAGGTGCCTCTCCATCTCCAAGCCCTTTCTGATGGGTCCTTCACAGGTGGCACGGGTTTGTGACAAAGTAAGACCTTTACAGAGTGGAAACACAAACAAGAGAAGGAGACAAGTCCCTGACATCAGAAGTTCCAGGTATTTCTGGTCAAATGGACCTTTGGAGTCTCCCCATCCTATCAGAACCAGTCCAGACCTAATAAGAAAGCAGATGTTGGCTGGGTTCTTGCTGGCTGAAAGAGAAACGTGAATATTCGATGGTGGTGAGGAGAAGTCTTCTCAAATCCAGGCAGCTGAAAATGACATCACTGGGGAGGCCACGTCACTTGGCACCGATTGGTCGGAGCTACAAAGTCAGGCATGCGAGGAACATCCTGGGCGGCTGCTTGAGGAGGCTGCAGCCTTCTGCTGGAGATGATCAAGTTTCCTGACATTTGAAGGCCGGACCGGCCTTCTTCAGTCACAATTGAAAAAGTGAATAAAGACGTGAACTTCCACATGACAGCATTTGTGTGTGTGTGTGTGTGTGTGTGTGTGTGTGTGTGTGTGTGTGTGTGTGTGTGTGTGTGTGTGATGCACTCTGATGAGGCCCACTCACAAAGCCTCCTTTTCACTGACGGGCTGGCCCACCTCCTCTTGCCCCCCTCCCCGTCCAGCTCTATTCCTTAGCGGATCCCTCTGTCTGGCTCAGGGGGTGGGGTGTGTGGGAGTGGGGTGTGTGTGTGTGGTGGGGGGTGTTGGCGGGCAGAGGGGTGCCGGCTGGGGGGGTGGGGGGTGGTCTCCCCTCCGTTAATGTTTTCCTAGGAACAGGCTGCTGCTTGTTTGACTTCCAATGAAAACAACGCCGGCGTTTGCGGCTCGAACAAATTGTCCAGTGTTGTCCGAAGCAGCTGGCCCAGAGAGGAGGAGAGGAAGAGAGGAGGACGGCGGACCAGAGGGACGCAGAAAGAACGACACGGGACAGAGACCCTGGTCCTTCTAGAAATCATCGGTTTTGCAAGGAAGGTATGATGAAACGCGTCTGGATCTCAGCTCACATTTAATGTGGTTTAGGCCGATAAAGTCTCCCAAGATCAACCTCTGCAAAGGCGGAGGACGGACAGGACCATGACGCCCAGGGGCTTCATGCAGCGGTATGCAGAGCAGGGGGCACCTTGGGCGGGGCTTAAGCCTGAGTTCAACCCAGTTCTGAGAAGTCACGGCCCCGCCCTCTGGGATGGAAGGGGCCACGGTATGTTTGGCAGACTGGAAGCTGCTCGAAGACTCTGTTTGAAATCAAGGAGAGATGCTCTATGAGGATTACCCTCAGCATTAGGTGGAGGGCTTGATGGGTGCACAGATTCATAGCCAGACCCCAAACATCCCAAGAGCTGCCGAGAAAGCCAGGACTCTGACATGACCCCAAGCCGTCAGTGAATTGAAGGCTAGGACCAGTATTTCCACGGAGCCCAAAGGCCTGGAGTGACAACCTGGTCAGCTCTTTCACAGCTGATTGTCACTGTAGACTCGGTCCCAGCCAGTCTGACACGAGTTTTCATGCCCTCCATTGGTTCGGTCATGCTTCATGTCCAAAATCACTGCCAGAAATTCTGGTGAAATTCATTCGGGCTTTTTGGCTCTTCTTTCTTGAAACTGAGAGATACTCAAATCCTTCCCAGAGATCGAAGTGAGAAGCAACATCCACAACACTTGTTGCCATGGACACAAATATCGCCATTCTCAGATGAACCGACTGGCCATTTCAAACAGGGGTCTGGGATTGGATCGTACCATCCAGGCATCCTGCAGAGACCTTCAGAAACAAAGACGACCTCTGTGGAGAATGCTAACGTCTCAGTGGAGTTCAGCACAAGAAAAAATCCGTCTTCCGCCGATGTGAAGAAGCCAGAAAGGAAGACCAGCACAGGTCCTATTAAATACCGACTCACAACAAACCACCCCTAGGACAAAGCGGTAGAGGGAGGAGGGAAAATGTGTCACACGAAGGTGAATGGAATGTGGATGCAGAGGCACCTGGTTGGACAACTGGTCCCGGGACAGCTGCCATCACTGAGGACTACTTCCTTCAAGCACTCAAGAGTCCTGAGGCTTATCAGCTCCTGGAACACTCGAAGCTGCTCTTTGAGCAGATCAACGGTTCCAGTAGCCAAGTCAGCGCTTCCTGTCCAAGTGAGCTTGCTCACCTTCTAGCTACCTTTGAACCTTCCTAGAAGGAGCTCTTCTGTTGCCAGGGTCAAATTGTTTGCTGGAAGACTGAGAGCAAAGAAGGAGCAGTGCTACCAGGTCTGTGGTCTCACTAGACGGACAGTGGTTTGTCCTCCAGGTGCCGATGTCGGTCTGGACACAAGATGAGAAGATCAGCCAGTTGAATTTGCCTGCGATGGAGTCCTATAGAGCGAAGCAGGCAAGCCTGCAGGACGATTGGCATTCAGATCTCCCGAGCTCTTTGGTTGGAGCTACTGATTCTTCCCTTGGTCTACAGCAAATGCCAGTAGATGTTTGATTAGTTAAGTAGGCTGAGGTGTCACATCCTGAGACACAGGACGAAGCTCACACTGAGGAACCTTAAAATATTCAAACCCACACTGACTCCAGGGTCCAGACGGACCCCCGGGGTCTCAACCTGAACACCATGCAGAACCTGCGGTGCAGTCCTCCAACAGACCCACTAATCTGCTGAAGAGTGATGTTTGAACTTGTCAGGCGGCAGAACTTACCACATCCGACTCCAGGGGCTGGAACAGGAAGTCCGGTGCGGGTTGGAAGACAGGGTTTTTCTGCACAAACAGCTGCTGATGAAACTCCTGTAGAACCTGCACGAAAGGGTTCACAAAAGGGATGGGAGGAACATTACAGCTGCGTCACAGACAGGGCTCCTGGTCTTTGACATGGTGGGGTGTTCGTCTTTATGAGTGAACTGATATTTGAAACTGCCCCTCTCTCCTCAGTCTGTCAGAGATGCTCCTTCCTTCTCCACATCAGACCAGGGGTCTCGAAAGGGGATGAAATGCAAGTGGACAGAACAGTGTCACTAAAGCAGTGAGAGAGCTTCCGCCAAGGTTTGATGTCACTGCAAAAACCTTATGTATGTTGGAACCACGAAGGAAAGTCTTCTGCCAGCACACAGGAGGACTCCGGAGTACCAGGTGGAGAACTGAGCTCCGGGCCATTGTGATAATGGGCCATAAAGAAGATATTTTCCCTCAGGAACGTCAGAGTGAATTCAGTAAAGTTGCTAACTGCAAACACGTTGAAAGGGCCATTTCTTACTAGCTAGCTGGAGGTGTTGGTTTGAAGCCATACCCCGTTTGAGCTGCTCAGGAGCTGGTTGAAGGCGTGGTGCGCAGTCTGGTAGGCCTCCAGCTCGATCTGACACAGCGACACCAGGTAGTCCCTCACCTGCTCGTGAATCTTGCCATCCAACACCTGCAGAAGAAGCAGCTCTGGTGACTGGTGGCGTCCAAAGGTTGGTTGGAGCAAGGCAAACCCTCACCTTGATGCAGTCCGTCAGGTCCGTCTCGTAGTAGCGCTGCTGGTGAGCGTTGGTGGCCGCCAGCGTGAGAAGGTAGTCATTCCTGGCGTGCGTGGCTCTGGAGTTACACTCGCTCCTCTTGGCCTTCAGCTGGAAGGAAAGAGGGGAGCTGATAATTGCAGAAGAAACAGACCCAACAAAGACCTGGTGGTCTCTCCATGAGCTCCTACCTTGACCGTGGCCCTCTGCAAGCTGGACTTGGACTGGAACAGACTCAGCTTGGACCTGTACACAGAAGGACATTGTCCTACGTGAAGAACTGGCGTGTTCCTTAACTAGCTCCAATCCTGGTCTGCTCCCCTTCTTTTGGACCTATTTGGACCTTTTGGACCCCCTTCTTTTGGACCTCTTTTGGTCTATGGTCCAAGACTCATGAAGGTCTAAAATCCCCATGTGCGGTCTAATCCGGAGCCCCGCCGCTGCTTCCAGGAGCGGGACCCGGACTAGTGATGTCACAATCATGTTTCAGCACCAGCTAATGTCAGCCCTGAAGAAGTGGAGGTGCTTGTGGTTCCTCTCTGAGTCATAAAGCCTCATCTGAAAGCAGCGTCGACTTCTAAAGTGAGTCCTTGTCGTCAAACGAGTTAAAGACACTGTTCTGTTCTTCAGATGTGGGCTCAGATGTTCCATTGAAACATCACAGGACACAGGTGTGTTTGCTGCACCGGCTAAAGAACGTTTGAGAAGCTACAAGCCAGCACCAATAAATGTTATCTGCGGCATGTTTCTGAGACTTCTCTGGAGGGAGCTCAGAAGGCAGCAGTGTTGGGAGGTTCGACTCTTCCCCAATCAGTGATGCACTTTGGGAGCGGCAGATTCACAACTGGTCCATCAGCTTCCTCCGCACTCCAAGAGACGAACTGTGTCATTCATCTGAAACTGCAGGAGGTTATTTTATTATTTCTTTCCCTGAACAGGAGAACATCTGCAACACTTGTCTTGGAAGAAGCTACTTCCTTCTTAATGGATTCAATAATACATGAGCAATATCATAACAGCCACACAGTGCCCCCTCTGAGCAGAGGCCCTCACTCCAACACCTTCTCGGGCTATGAGGAACTGACTGCTGAGATACTCCTGAAGGCCTCAAGACTAGTTTTCACCCTAAAATTGATCACCTTCAACGCCTGATCTCCTCCAGAATGGACTCTGTAGTGTGTTTATTGGCTCCTGTTGCCTGACTGTGGGTTGGACCATTTCCAACCTCTGGACTTTTAATGAAGCAGGGTCATGTGTTAGATCTGAACTACAAGCGTCTGGTTTCACCCCCAGAGTTTGGAGAAGCAGAGGCCACCTGTGATACCGGGCCTCTAACCCCTGCTCCAGCAGTGGACAGGAAAAACCCGAACCCGGGAGGCGGAGAACAGGATACAGGCTCATACTTGGCATCCAGCTCGGCCTTCTCGCGGACAGCCTGAGCCATGGCCTCAGCCTCCTGGTACTTCTTCCTGCTCTTCGTCAAGTCCTTGACCGACTCCTGGAGCCCGGCCTGGACGGCGGTCAGCTGCTCCACGCACTAAGTTGGCAAGAAAACATAGGATAAGGATGGACACCATTATTTAATAGCACAAAGTCAGAATAAAAACATAGGGCAGCATGCTAAGCTAACAGCTAAAGGGACTGTTCCTGGCCAAAGAGCAGCATGCTGAGCTAACTCCAAAGGAACTGTTCCAAAGAGCAGCTTGAGTTGCTGACAAACAGAAGGTCTGGTCCAGGAGTCCCGGATTTCAACGCACACTCCAGCACCGGGCCCTTCTTTTAGCAAGAACCTGGACGGATCCCAACAGGAAGCAGTCCTTCCAGTGGAAGGTCCCAGTGTTCCCAGTGATCTGGTCACATGACCCACTACCTGCTGGCACTCTGAGTACATTCTTGCTCTTCTGTATTTCCTGGTCTCTCCCCCTGGCTCTTCATTTGTGAACATTTTGGCTGATTATCTCAAACGAGGTCTTTGTATCAGAGAACAGAAAGGCAAGGAGTGTGGAGGTTAGGAACCGGAAAGCAGCTGGGGTCAGGTTCCGTTCTCAGCATCCTCAGACCAGACCAGAGGACAGAAACCTGAAGCCTCAGGAACCATATCAGAGAAAGGTGCCCGATTGTCGGTCCAACCGCCAACAGCCTGTTAGGAACTCTGGATGTTGGCTTAAGGGTCTGAGGTTTCTCCTGCCCACGCAGGGAAGGAGCCACTGAAGGACTGAGCATGTCCTCACGTTGGGAATGAGAAGAACGAGACCTCTCTGCTCTTGTGTCTATTCCAGCAGCCATCAGACCAACGGTCCACATGCAACCTTTACGCGCTAAGCCGAACCCCCAGGACAGACACTGACCCTCAGGCCCCAAGATGTTCTTTACCTTCCGTAGCTGATGCTCCTTCTGGACACGGACTGCCTTTGCTGGCTCTGACACTTGGACCTTGAAGGTTTCACAAGCGCTGATCCGAGACTGGCTCACCTGGACAGTTCCTTCCAGGTAGGCCCGCCAAACACAGTACATGTTCCTAAACACCCCAACCCACAAACACAAACCATTTTAAAAGTGAGGACAAAAAGAAGATATTTGAAGTCTTGATGTTGCATTTCAGAATTGATTTATTTTCCACTCTGCGAACCAGAGGGAAGATCTATGGATGGCAGGGGAGGACAGGAGGAAATGGCAGGAGAGGAGAAGATGCGATGGAGGCAGATAATTGGCTGAGCATAGGATGGCGGCAGGTGATTGGCTGTGGTCCCTGAAGAGAGTAATCCAAAGGAGATGACTTCCTGTTCAGCTTCCAGGAACGTATGAATTCATTTCTAATTTTCAGAAAATATGATGGTATCTTCAGAAGAATGACTGCAACATTATTAATGACTGCACTCTGATCTTCAGAGTCTCCTTCCCAGGACTTTTGGAATCTCATAAATTGATTCCTAATACGTGAGTGTTTAGCTGGTTGTCTGTCTCCTGCATCTCCAGAGGGACTTGTGCTGTTGGTCTGTGATGGAGAGGGGTTTCTCTGAGGGCTCTGTTGGTGTTCTGTCTTAAGGTCAGAACTGTTCAAGGAAACCCCTTGAAATGAAGGCTAGAACGAGCTTTGGAACAAAGTTCCGAGCTTCTCCACTGTAGGCTCCCTTCTCAAATCACCGCCTGTTGTACCGTGTGCCTCCCCTAAGGGACTTACCTGTAATCGTCCGGTTCTTCTGAGGTGCTGTCGGGCCATTCCCTCTTCAGGTACTGATTGGCTAACTTCTGGAGAGCCTGAAAGACACAGAGCAGGGGCGACCTTTGACCTCTGACTCCAGAACAGGTGTCTGCTCCGCCCCAACCCGCCCACAGTCACATCCATGTTGACCTTTAACACCAAGGCTGTAACTTGTTTGAATTTGTGTAGACCTGGACCTTCTAGTCTCCTTACTTGTGAACTCTCTAACCTGGCGGAGGCTTCAGAAGGGATGGTGGGCTGTTTTTAGAAGATGCTGGTTTTTCAAACCACAATCCCAGCTCAGGGTTATTTCAGGGCGGGGAGGCCGGACCTCCAAGGAACCCAAATAGAATCCAGAACAAACACGAAGGCTCCTGGAGCTGGGCAGAAAAGGAATAAACATCGGGGTCTGCAAGCAGCACACTGGCTGACTAATGATGACTATGTGTGTGTATCTGTGTGTGTGTGTGTATCTGTGTGTGTGTGTGTGTGTGTGCGTGCACGCTCATGGGTTGGGAGGCAGCGGTCATTATGGCTTTATCTAGAGCCAAGACACTTTTCTGAATTTTTGGTATTGGTGTTACACTCCGGTATCAAATCAATACAGTTATGCTCTTGTACAAGTGGAGTGTTACGCTCTGCTCTCCTTGGAGTGTTACACACTGCTATCTGTGGATTATTACGCTCTGGTGCTAATGGGAGAGTTACAATCTCGTACTAATGGAGTGTTACACATTGGTACTGGTGGAGTGTTAGACTCCAGTACTAATGGAGTGTTTCACTCTGCTACTAATGGAGTGTTACACTCTGGTGCAAATGGAGTGTTACACTGGCACTAATGGAGTGTTGCACTCTGGTACTAATGGAGTGTTACGCTCTGGTACTAATGGAGTGTTACGCTCTGGTACTTATGGGGTGTTACGCTCTGGTACAAGTATAGTGATGCGCTCTGCTCTCTGTGGAGTTACGCTCTGCTATTCGTGGGGTATTACACGCTGCTCTCCCGTGGACTGTTACACACTGCTATCTGTGGAGTGTTACATTCTGGTACTAATGCAGTATTATACTCCGGTACCAGTGGAGTGTTATGCTCTGGTACTAATGGAATGTTACACTCTGGTACTTATGGGGTGTTACGCTCTGGTAGTAATAGAGTGTTCCGCTCTGCTATCTGTGGAGTGTGGCACTCTGGTACTAATGGAGTTTTACACTCTGGTATCCATGGAGTGTTACACTCTGATACTATTAAAGTGTTACACTATGGTACCAGTGGAGTGTTACACTCCGGTACTAATGGAGTGTTGCGCCCTGCTCTCCATGGAGTTACGCTCTGCTATTCGTGGGATTTTACACTCTGCTCTCCGTGGACTGTTACACACTGCTATCTATGGAGTGTTACATTCTGGTACGAATGCAGTATTACACTTCGGTACTGGTGGAGAGTTACATTCAGGCACTAAAGAACTGTTACACTCTGGTACTAATGGAGTGTTCCGCTCTGCTATCTATGGAGTGTTTCACTCTGGTACTAATGGAGTGTTACACTCTGAACCTAATGGAGTGTTACACTCTGAACCTAATGGAGTGTTACACTCTGGTATCCATGGAGTGTTACACTCTGATACTAATGGAGTGTTACACTATGGTGCTGGTGGAATGTTACACTCTCGTACCAATGGAGTGTTAAAGCACTCTGGTAATAATGGACGGTTATGCTCTTGTTCTATTGGAGTGTTATACTCTGGTATTCGTGGAGTGCTACGCTCTGGTAATAATGGACTGTTACACTCCAGTATCTGCGGATTGTTATGCTCTAGTACTAATGTACTGTTACGCTCTGGTACCAGTGGAGTGTTTCACTCTGGTACTAATGGAGTTTACGCTCTGGTATTGTTGGAGTTTTATTCTCTGGTGCTGATGGAGTGTTACACTGTGGTATCCATGGAGTGTTATTCTCTGGTACTGATGGAGTGTGACACTCTGGTATCCGTGGAATGTTATGCTCTGGTATCCATAGAGTGTTACACTCTGGTACTAATGGAGTGCTACGCTCTGGTATCGATGGATTGTTCTACTCTGGTACTAATGGACTCTGATATCCGTGGAGTGTTAGACTCTGGTACTAATGGAGTGTTCTTCTCTGATACTACTAGAGTGTTAGTCTCTGGTATCCATGGACTGTTACTCTCCGGTACTGATGGAGTGCTACACTCTGGTATCCGTTGAGTGTTACACTATGGTATCCGTGGATTGTTAGACTCTGGTATTAATGGTGTGTTACGCTCTGGTATCCGTGGAGTGTTCTACTCTGGTACTAATGGAGCATTACACTCTGGGACTAATGGAGTGTTACAGTCTGATCGTTGATGTGTTTGGAGAACATGTGAACCGCTATGTCCAAGGGGGCCGGCCCAACATTCTTTCAAATTGTAACTCTGCAGTTCTGAAGAAACCGCTGGGTTCCTTCTCTGCCCTCAGCTTAAATGAAGCTGCTCAAACTCAGAGGAGCTTAGCATTGATGCTTTCGCAGATACTGCCCCAGGGCAGGACCCCCTTGCAAAACGGGGCATATTCCTCAAACATGTAATCCAGAGTTTATTGTTGGAAACTAACTGCTGAGTCACTGGGAGGCCCGAGGAGCAAGGGGATCCATCTCGGTCCACAAGTCAAACCACAGAGTAAAAAGACGCCTGACTGGTTGGTCTGATGGGTTGATGCAGAGGCCTCGAGGTCTTCGCTTTCTACTCTTCATCCAGCTCCCCTCTCTCCTCCTCTACCTCCTTTTCTTTCTCCTCCCTCCTCCTCCTCTTCTTTCTCTACCTCTTCCTTCTCCTCTTCCTCCTCCCTGTGAAGACAAGCCCTGTTCTGCCCCCCCCCAGCAGAGCCTCTGAAGTGCAGGTTCTGCTGATGTTGGTGCCAAACCTTGAATGTTCTACAAACACACCATTGTGGCCTGGATGGAGCTTAGGAGCCAGACCCATCTGAATGGGGCGCACAGAGGACAGTTCATGGCCATGTGTGCAGTGAATAGCAATGGCTAACAGCTACAGCAGCTTGCAGGTGTAGGAGACCCAGGAGAAGGCGGGCAGAAAGAGGACGTTTGAAGGAGGAGGAGCCCCAAGACGTCCAGAGACTCTGAGGGGCTTCCATTCAGATGCTGCCACGCACACAGGAACCCTCCAAATAAGAGCCTTTGTACTTCAGGGCAGCAAACAACCATTGGAAGATGGTTTCCTGGAGCTGCGGGTAAAGAGGTGTTTTTCACAACACAGAGGACCATCTGATTCCGAATCCAGCAGACAGGTCTGCTTTCTTCCATCGATATTCCTGTTTCGGCTGGCGGACTTCTCCTTTCAGTTTCGGCTTCTCACGGAGAAGTTACGGGTAGGCGGCCGACCATATCTTCTGTAAAAGCAGAAGAAGTCCTCTGCCGGGTCAGAAGGATCTGCCTAGATGTCCCACCAGGATGGAGGCCCTTTGCCTAGGAGGTTTGGGCGTGCTCCATTGGACGGCGTTCCATCCAGATGGTGGTGGACAAACAGACAAGCCGTCTTCTCAGAGAAGCTGGACATTCCTCACAGGGCTGCCAAGCCCAGGAGGAGGGGCTTTCACACACTCCACGGATGGAGGAGGAAGCTGTGGGTGAAAACAACACGGTGGGGAAGAACCAGACATCCTCCCCCTTTCTGTGGCTGCAGCTGCTCAAACTGAAGATACCTGGACACCTGAGGACTACCAGCTCTCTGGAAGCACATCTCCACAGGGATCCTTCACATGCACTCAACAAGGGAACAGCAGGACATTTATGTTCGACAGAAAGCAGGAGCTGCTGCTCACCTGGGCGTAGTCCTTCTCCACAGCTGCCCTCTTCTGGCTGAACGTCCTAGAAGAGAACACACTGAGATGTGAAGGACCAGCAGAGCCTGAGTTCCATCATCAGAGAAGTAAGACGGGTGAAGGTTGGAGTCCACTTGCAATCAAAGTCCTCACTGATCAACAATCGATCGGAACATCGATAACTTGAGGCACCTTCACAGCTGACGCAGAACCTGTTCAACAAACATCTCAGGAGGACATTATTCATTCATGGGCTGCAGTGTGTGTGTGTGTGTGTGTGTGTGTGTGTGTGTGTGTGTGTGTGTCTGTGTGTGTATGGTGTGTTTTTGTTCTACAGAGACTAGATCTTGTCTTATCTTATCTGAACCTTGGCTCTTCAGAGTCCAGGGCTGGAGCCTTCAAGCCACTGAGGTCTGGTCACCATGACTGGGAACCACTCCTTCTCCACTTCCTGTCCTGGGACCCGCAGCCAATCCTGACAAAGCCTGGTGCCAGGAGGCAGAGCTTAGGACAGAGGGTGGAGCTCAGGTTCCTGTCAGACTTGAAGCCTTTGCTGTGACCTTCATCTGCATGACTGTGGTGTTTGGGGTGAAACCACATCACCTGCAGGCATGAGGAGAACGTGCAGAGCATGGAGAGCATGCAAGCTCTGTAAAGGTTCTGCCCAGCAGGAGGT
The DNA here is from genome assembly GCF_037954325.1 of Fistularia commersonii. Taxonomy (NCBI): domain Eukaryota; kingdom Metazoa; phylum Chordata; class Actinopteri; order Syngnathiformes; family Fistulariidae; genus Fistularia; species Fistularia commersonii. The sequence goes on from NC_141318.1 coordinate 61,749, forward strand.
CAGGGAACAGCAGCTTCATGTGGTGTTCACACACCAGTGGAGGAGAAGTCACCTGGGAGCTTGGGAACGTGTCAGGACTTGACCAACTCTGCTCAGACTAACTATCAGGCCCGTTTCCTGGGAGCTCCCTCCCTCCTCCTCACCCTCTTCCCGCCCTTCATCCACACACAATCTCCCCGCAGCCACTCTGACTTCCCGTCATTCCCTAGAGCAAAGCTTTCCGCTGACGAGGACCTTCAACCCGAGGAACCTCCCACTCCTGGTTCAGCCAATCGGACGACGCTCCATCCATAAGAGGTCCGACGTCCAGAGACCGTTTTCAGTTGAACCCCTGGCCTGGTTCCATCTTCAGAAGTACCTCTGCATTCTGGACTCCCAGATGTGGTACCAGAGAATTTCTTAGCTGGTACCTGCTAATTCTGTTAGTTCTGCTGTTCGTTGTCTGCTCTTGGCCAATGATCTCAGAGGTTCTCATCTCTGTTCCATCAGCGCCTTCAGGATCCACACGGGGTCTGTGGCGTGTTCTGGAACCGTAGCCTGGGTGTGTACTCGTGGCAACCGATTTAGGAGCGACTGTTCCGGCACTTTCTCCACCGCACACACAGATCCAGGAGGTCCGCTTCTCAGGTTCTGGGTCGCAGGTCTTCTGCAGAGTGTCTGCTGAACCTTCAGTCCCTCTTTTACACACATTCCTCCACTTCCTGCCCGAGATGACTTCACCATAATGAGGCTCTGCCTGCCTGTTTACACAGAACCAAACAAGGCCTGCATTCTTTTCCTGGGCCTGAGATGCAGCTTCAAGACGGTTTACATCCGTCGGTCAGGTCTTCCGTCCACCTGGTGCGCCCAGGTCTACCCAGCTCAAGGTGACGGGCCACTGATGAAGATCCGGATCAATCACCAGTTGAGCGACAGTCCAGGGAGGTTGTTACTTTGAGATGTTCTCTCTCAAAGCCTCTTCCAGAGGAGATCTGGTCAGTAGCTGAGGATCAATTAACTGATCCATCAAAGCACCTACAGACAAACACACCTGGAACAAACTGCATCAACAAGGACCTGGGTGGATAAGATCTAACTACTGTGTGTGTTTGTGTGTGTGAAGTTCTCCTCACAGAGACCACGTCCTTCAATCGCAGCGTAGCTTCATACTGAAACGTTCAGGTCCACAGGTCTGGACCAGCTAGAGGTCACATAACCAGAAGTCCAACCTGGTGACCATTGAACCAAGAAGCAGAAGGCGGCAAAGCAGAGACACGGACAATGGACAATACACAATACACATGTTCTGTGTGTGTGTGTGTGTGTGTGTGTGTGTGTGTGTGTGTGTGTGTGTGTGTGCCGGAGTTCTTGGTCCTGGTTGGACCTGCAGGTCTTTCTGATGGCTCTAGTAGGAGCTTCAGATGGGCTGGATGAAGTAAAGTGGGGACTGAAATAAGTGTTTGGGTCGGAATTGAAAAGAATCAGCGACAGATCAGACCAAATCAGGTTCAAATGAGATCAGTGAGATCTGCTGAAATCCCTCGAGAGACAGAAGATCCTGGATTCAGCTCAGTAACATTTAACGGTGTCGGCGTCCCAATGATGGATTTTGAGCCCAGTCTGTGAACGCACTGATGGACCTATAGGAGAATTATATCCACATTACACTTTCTCACCCAAATGTAACTGAAGACTCGGGCAGAATTAGGAGTCCAGTCATATCAAAGGAACAATTGGGCCAGAGTCCAGACTAGGACTAGGGTCAGGGTTAAGATTAGGATTGGGTTCAGGGTCAGATTAATGTTAGGGTTAGCTTTAGGATTAGGATTGGTTCAGATTTAGGGTCAGATTAGGGTCAGGGTTAAGATTAGGACTGGGTCCAGGTTTAGGGTCAGATTAGGGTCAGTCGATCCTCTACGTCACCTCAGCTTTAACAGTCACACAGACCGAGCTCCCAGATGATGATAATGTGATCTACTTCAGTCCAGTGAGCCTTGATAGTTGGCCGGGTCCGGACGAGGTCCTGACCGGGCTTGTAGCACACCTCGGCTGGGTCTGGACCAGGCTCAAACGAGGTCTGGTCCGGGCGGACTCACCTCAAGTCCTCCAACAGGTCGCACTCGGTTTGGTGTTTGAGGTGTAATCTGCTGTTCTGCTCGGCGTGGGTGTGTTTCAGCTCCTGGGTCACCCGGACCTGCGGAGACCAGACCAGACCGGTTTAGAACATCAGGCTGGACCCGAGACGCCCGAGGCCCGGTATCCTCAGCAGCTCCCGCCAGCTGAGCTCACCCTCTGATTGGTCGAGGGATTCGGGGGGACAGAGGGAGGAGGTGTTCATGCGGGCATTAAAACACCGCCATCCACACTGAGGTTCTGGGTGGAGCGCCTCATCAGGTGGTCCAATGGGGTGGAGACTGACCATCCTGGATTATCAATCTCGTTCCTATTCGGGGTTAAAGGTCAATTCCTTTCCTGGTCCCCAGTCTTTGAAAATGCAACTGTCAGCCCACGCGATCATCTGCACTGACTGGGGTTCTGCTCAGTGAAGATCCCAAAAAACATCCAAATTATTACTCGTTTGGTGTTTGATGGGTTCCAGGACCTTCAGGAAAGATGACATCACTGTCCAGGTTTGATCGCTCACATGTTCACATGAGCCTCCTGACCCGAAGCACAAATCCAGAAGAACTGTCATACGTACACGGCACAGGTTCTACGTTTCTGTTTGGAGAACTTTGCTTTCAGGTATCTTCTCAGTTGCAGCTCCATTCCCCCGGTGGCCTTTATTCTGAAGGTCCTGCTTCTGGTGGTGTCACTGCGCCTTCCGAGGAGATGGGGACAACAACGACGATGTTCCTCTGAAGACGCCTCGGCTTCTCCGGTCACTTCTAGATGACAAATCGGATCGAGGAACCACATCTCAGAGATCTTCACCTCTAACCTCAACCACCAGTACTGAGGATCAGAGGATCAGAAGGGATCTTCATCTGGACAGGTCTGCCGTGCTCCTCCTCTCCTTCCTTCTCCTCTTCTCCTCTTCTCCTTCTTCTTCTTCCTCCTCCTCTTTCTCCTCAGAGCGGCTGCTGTCCAGGTGAGTCTCCAGTACCTTCTCATTGGACCAGGGTTAATGACCTGGTTGTTCCATACCCTTTGACCAACAGGAATAGATCTGTGCTCCTCCTCTTTCCCTTCACACTCGGCCTGAAGAAGAAAAAGCTACCGCTACCCCCTGTGACTCAGATGTTAGACCCGGTCACAGTTCTGGTCCCCGACCCGGGTGAGGCTCAGTTCAAGCAGGTAAAGCACCTGAGTGTCTGAACATGAAGCTGACTCCACCTGGGAGCTCAGGAGAACCAAGGAAAACCCAGGAGATGTGTCTCCACAACCCTGACACTGGTGCGTGAACATCCTCCTTCCCTCAGAAACATGTAAGTTCCGGTGGGCATCTTAGAGCTGGAGCCTGGTTCCTGGACATGGAGTGGACCAGGTCTTCCAGAGGTCCTTGTTCTCCAGTTCTGAAGGATCTGCCACCCCGGACGTCCCTCAGATCTTGGGACTCGGCTCAGAAAAACATTCATTTGAAAGCACAGATTGAACATAACTGGGGTTTATGCCAGAGAAGATGTGTTCTTCGGATCCCAGGGTCAGAAGGTCCTGACCACGGGAGCAGAACCTCTCGCGGGCGGTCTCCAGTCAGCTTGGAACCAGAGGAACCAGGAGACCTTCCCTAGAACCGAAGACCGGACCAGAGTGCAGGAGCCAGGGGGTCTAGGAGGCTGGAGGAGACCTGGTAGAGCTGAACAAGTTTTGGGGTTGGCATTGGTGTTGGGGTTCCAGTTTGTGAAGCCGGAGTAGTTAGGGGTGGGAGTTAGCCGAAGAAGTTAGTGGACTTGGAGGAGTTGGCGGAATTTTTGGAGTTGTTGGTGGAGTTGAAAGAGTTGTTGGCGGAGTTGAAAGAGTTGTTGGCGGAGTTGAAGTTGCAGTTTGTGAAGCTCAGGCGGAGATGCTCGGAAACAATGACTGTCTGAACCCCTTTGGGCCACAAACTCGTCCGAACTCGGCCGTTACCCACGCATCTCCCCCCTCCGTCCCTCCACCGGAGCTCCGGATCCCCTCCGCCGGGGTTCGGACCCCCTCCGCCGGGGCCCGGAGCCCCGGGCCGGGGTTCGGACCCCCTCCGCCGGGGATCCGGAGCCTCTCCGCCGGGGCTTCGCACACAAAGCGAGCGTCCCGTCTGGGAGCCGTCGAGCAGCGTTAGCTTCGGGGCTACAAGGGGGGGAACTCACCTTCCTCGGCGGGGGCTGCATCTCCTCTCTTCACTTAAAAAGTGCTCCAAAGTCTGCGGCTCGGCGGGGAAAAGTTCTCCGGGGCGTCCGGAAGCTTCGGCGGCGGAGCGGGCGGAGGCGTCCGGCCGGACTCTGGCGGCCACCGCGGCTCCGAACCGACGCGAGTCCCGGCGATGAAAACACTGAGACTCCGGGGAGACGCGGCCGTCAAGTTGGCCGCCTCTCGGCAAGACCACTTCCGGCTGGACTTTCAACCCAAAGCGCTGTTTGTGGGATATTGCTTCCGCCAGGGACCTTCAAAATAAACGCGAGTGGAATTTCAACCTTTTTAAAACATGTCTATTCTTATATCTGAGTAAATCCCAGCGAGATGATTGAGCTGACAGGGAAAACAAACCCGGTGCGTTGTAATAAATAGTAATAACAGGAAAGGATAGGCTATTCCTTTCAACACCCCACAGTGGAGAAAATTTTTTATCATAAAACAACAATAATGATGTTTTCCACAGTGAATTAACCTCCTCTACCTACCGCTGTTCTCTGTATCTTTTTTTCTCTCAACAAACAATAATAAATCAGACCAGTTTTGTCTAAATTGTGTCTATTTATATTCCAAGTGAAAATAATTACATGTCTTCATCTTTGTTTCTTCTGGAGAATCCATATTCCACCAGCGGAATAGGAGAAAATGACTAAATGCGTATTTGTGTATGTGTTTGGTTCTTGGCCATGGAGATCATTCAGATGTTCGATGAAGATGTAACGAAAGGCCCGTCTGTCCCTGCATAACTAGGACAGGGTGAATATTTAGGGATGGATGGATGGGTGGAGGAGGGGGTGGAGAGGATATTGATTAAATCAATTAAATTAGTTTATTTCAAAAGGGGGCAATGCAATTTCATAAAACACATGTATAAAACATGAGTAAAAAAGACAGAATTAGCCAAAGAGGCTATTTTTCTGACTCCATCAGAAGACATAAACCTGACCTTCTCACACTGATGTCTGTGTTGCTGTCGCCCTTCAGTGGTCATTGTTTGTCCTGCAGAGATTGTGGGGTCAGAACTATTTCAGCTTGTCTCTGAGTTTGACCTGAGTGACTCTTCTGAGGGCCGTCACCACTGCTCCGAGTCCCTCGACCGCTGCTCCGAGTCCTTCGACCGCTGCTCCGAGTCCTTCGACCGCTGCTCCGGGTCCTTCGACCGCTGCTCCGGGTCCTTCGACCGCTGCTCCGGGTCCTTCGACCGCTGCTCCGAGTCCTTCGACCGCTGCTCCGAGTCCTTCGACCGCTGCTCCGGGTCCCTCGACCGCTGCTCCGAGTCCTTCGACCGCTGCTCCGAGTCCTTCGACCGCTGCTCCGAGTCCCTCGACCGCTGCTCCGAGTCCTTCGACCGCTGCTCCGAGTCCTTCGACCGCTGCTCCGAGTCCTTCGACCGCTGCTCCGAGTCCTTCGACCGCTGCTCCGGGTCGACCGCTGCTCCGGGGGCCTTCAACCGCTGCTCTGGATCGACCGCTGCTCCGGGGGCCTTCAACCGCTGCTCCGAGTCCTTCGACCGCTGCTCCGGGGGCCTTCCATCTGAACATGGACCCACCCGGTTCTGCTACAGACCCGTGTGTTCCTCTGCTGACGACCTGGCCAGCACGGGGTCGGCGTCCTGCTCCAGGGCCGCTCCCGTTCCTACAAGTCCCGGTGCCGGCGACGGATCCAAGATTTGGAGAAGAGCTCCAGAGGATCATGAAGAGGAAGAGCCTCAAACTGTGTGTGAAACCACGAGTGGAATTACAAGAAAAGAAACACGACTTTGCTGAGACCAGAACTCCTTCCATGTTCTGGTCACCAGACCTTCAGCTGACCAAGTTTCTACGTTGATTCAAATGAGTGTATCGGTGTTTCATGTGAAGTTTCACTGAAGATGAAGAGTTGGATTTTTTTTTTTTTAATGACGTGATGTGAGCTCGACATGAATGAAATTAAACGTTCACATGCATAAACGACTCAGTGGAAAGAGTTTGTTCGGACAAAATGTCCTCGGATCGATCGTCCGGGATCATCTCCAAGGATGAACGCCTCCGCTCTGATTGGTCCGCCGCGGTCACATGACGAGCCACGGCCCGCGGCTGGGACGCGTCAAGTCCGTGGATTTGAAACGTTTTCGTTGAGTTTTTTCAAAATAAAATGACTCATCCTAACCGACAACTCGATCACTTTGGTAAAATCCTGGTCGGCAGGAGTGACTTTATTTTCAAAAGTCAAACATTCCCTCTTCATATTTTACAAGGGAGTCCGTCGCGCCGCAGGAACGCGGCCGAGTAATCAGAGTACTTTCTGTCCCAGATCGCCTCCTTTCTGTTTGGTCAAGTTATCAGACCGACTTTCCATCTGGATCCACGGGACGCCTCGGACCATCTCCACGGCGGATCCTCGTTTCCTCGCCTCTGCTCCGTCTTCAGGTCTACAGGTCAGTGGACCTGGACCAGGGGATTTCCTGGAGATCAGGCCGCCCGCACCCCCTGGAGGCCCGGAGGGACCCACAGTCTCGGCGTGCAGATGTTCCGTCAGGCGTCGGAATGCGGCCTTTTATTTTGAAGGAGTCCCGCTGAGCGGCGGGCTTCCGGTGTGAAAGACTCCAGCTTGACGAGCCGCCGCGGCGCGTTTCCGGTGCGGGCCGTACGCGTGTCCGCAGGACGCGCTTCTGGGTTCGGCGGTTCGGTTGCGGGTTCGATTCTCCCCTTCTCCCCTATTGGTGTTACACTCCGGTATCAAATCAATACAGTTATGCTCTTGTACAAGTGGAGTGTTACGCTCTGCTCTCCTTGGAGTGTTACACACTGCTATCTGTGGATTATTACGCTCTGGTGCTAATGGGAGAGTTACAATCTCGTACTAATGGAGTGTTACACATTGGTACTGGTGGAGTGTTAGACTCCAGTACTAATGGAGTGTTTCACTCTGCTACTAATGGAGTGTTACACTCTGGTGCAAATGGAGTGTTACACTGGCACTAATGGAGTGTTGCACTCTGGTACTAATGGAGTGTTACGCTCTGGTACTAATGGAGTGTTACGCTCTGGTACTTATGGGGTGTTACGCTCTGGTACAAGTATAGTGATGCGCTCTGCTCTCTGTGGAGTTACGCTCTGCTATTCGTGGGGTATTACACGCTGCTCTCCCGTGGACTGTTACACACTGCTATCTGTGGAGTGTTACATTCTGGTACTAATGCAGTATTATACTCCGGTACCAGTGGAGTGTTATGCTCTGGTACTAATGGAATGTTACACTCTGGTACTTATGGGGTGTTACGCTCTGGTAGTAATAGAGTGTTCCGCTCTGCTATCTGTGGAGTGTGGCACTCTGGTACTAATGGAGTTTTACACTCTGGTATCCATGGAGTGTTACACTCTGATACTATTAAAGTGTTACACTATGGTACCAGTGGAGTGTTACACTCCGGTACTAATGGAGTGTTGCGCCCTGCTGAGCCTTGATAGTTGGCCGGGTCCGGACGAGGTCCTGACCGGGCTTGTAGCACACCTCGGCTGGGTCTGGACCAGGCTCAAACGAGGTCTGGTCCGGGCGGACTCACCTCAAGTCCTCCAACAGGTCGCACTCGGTTTGGTGTTTGAGGTGTAATCTGCTGTTCTGCTCGGCGTGGGTGTGTTTCAGCTCCTGGGTCACCCGGACCTGCGGAGACCAGACCAGACCGGTTTAGAACATCAGGCTGGACCCGAGACGCCCGAGGCCCGGTATCCTCAGCAGCTCCCGCCAGCTGAGCTCACCCTCTGATTGGTCGAGGGATTCGGGGGGACAGAGGGAGGAGGTGTTCATGCGGGCATTAAAACACCGCCATCCACACTGAGGTTCTGGGTGGAGCGCCTCATCAGGTGGTCCAATGGGGTGGAGACTGACCATCCTGGATTATCAATCTCGTTCCTATTCGGGGTTAAAGGTCAATTCCTTTCCTGGTCCCCAGTCTTTGAAAATGCAACTGTCAGCCCACGCGATCATCTGCACTGACTGGGGTTCTGCTCAGTGAAGATCCCAAAAAACATCCAAATTATTACTCGTTTGGTGTTTGATGGGTTCCAGGACCTTCAGGAAAGATGACATCACTGTCCAGGTTTGATCGCTCACATGTTCACATGAGCCTCCTGACCCGAAGCACAAATCCAGAAGAACTGTCATACGTACACGGCACAGGTTCTACGTTTCTGTTTGGAGAACTTTGCTTTCAGGTATCTTCTCAGTTGCAGCTCCATTCCCCCGGTGGCCTTTATTCTGAAGGTCCTGCTTCTGGTGGTGTCACTGCGCCTTCCGAGGAGATGGGGACAACAACGACGATGTTCCTCTGAAGACGCCTCGGCTTCTCCGGTCACTTCTAGATGACAAATCGGATCGAGGAACCACATCTCAGAGATCTTCACCTCTAACCTCAACCACCAGTACTGAGGATCAGAGGATCAGAAGGGATCTTCATCTGGACAGGTCTGCCGTGCTCCTCCTCTCCTTCCTTCTCCTCTTCTCCTCTTCTCCTTCTTCTTCTTCCTCCTCCTCTTTCTCCTCAGAGCGGCTGCTGTCCAGGTGAGTCTCCAGTACCTTCTCATTGGACCAGGGTTAATGACCTGGTTGTTCCATACCCTTTGACCAACAGGAATAGATCTGTGCTCCTCCTCTTTCCCTTCACACTCGGCCTGAAGAAGAAAAAGCTACCGCTACCCCCTGTGACTCAGATGTTAGACCCGGTCACAGTTCTGGTCCCCGACCCGGGTGAGGCTCAGTTCAAGCAGGTAAAGCACCTGAGTGTCTGAACATGAAGCTGACTCCACCTGGGAGCTCAGGAGAACCAAGGAAAACCCAGGAGATGTGTCTCCACAACCCTGACACTGGTGCGTGAACATCCTCCTTCCCTCAGAAACATGTAAGTTCCGGTGGGCATCTTAGAGCTGGAGCCTGGTTCCTGGACATGGAGTGGACCAGGTCTTCCAGAGGTCCTTGTTCTCCAGTTCTGAAGGATCTGCCACCCCGGACGTCCCTCAGATCTTGGGACTCGGCTCAGAAAAACATTCATTTGAAAGCACAGATTGAACATAACTGGGGTTTATGCCAGAGAAGATGTGTTCTTCGGATCCCAGGGTCAGAAGGTCCTGACCACGGGAGCAGAACCTCTCGCGGGCGGTCTCCAGTCAGCTTGGAACCAGAGGAACCAGGAGACCTTCCCTAGAACCGAAGACCGGACCAGAGTGCAGGAGCCAGGGGGTCTAGGAGGCTGGAGGAGACCTGGTAGAGCTGAACAAGTTTTGGGGTTGGCATTGGTGTTGGGGTTCCAGTTTGTGAAGCCGGAGTAGTTAGGGGTGGGAGTTAGCCGAAGAAGTTAGTGGACTTGGAGGAGTTGGCGGAATTTTTGGAGTTGTTGGTGGAGTTGAAAGAGTTGTTGGCGGAGTTGAAAGAGTTGTTGGCGGAGTTGAAGTTGCAGTTTGTGAAGCTCAGGCGGAGATGCTCGGAAACAATGACTGTCTGAACCCCTTTGGGCCACAAACTCGTCCGAACTCGGCCGTTACCCACGCATCTCCCCCCTCCGTCCCTCCACCGGAGCTCCGGATCCCCTCCGCCGGGGTTCGGACCCCCTCCGCCGGGGCCCGGAGCCCCGGGCCGGGGTTCGGACCCCCTCCGCCGGGGATCCGGAGCCTCTCCGCCGGGGCTTCGCACACAAAGCGAGCGTCCCGTCTGGGAGCCGTCGAGCAGCGTTAGCTTCGGGGCTACAAGGGGGGGAACTCACCTTCCTCGGCGGGGGCTGCATCTCCTCTCTTCACTTAAAAAGTGCTCCAAAGTCTGCGGCTCGGCGGGGAAAAGTTCTCCGGGGCGTCCGGAAGCTTCGGCGGCGGAGCGGGCGGAGGCGTCCGGCCGGACTCTGGCGGCCACCGCGGCTCCGAACCGACGCGAGTCCCGGCGATGAAAACACTGAGACTCCGGGGAGACGCGGCCGTCAAGTTGGCCGCCTCTCGGCAAGACCACTTCCGGCTGGACTTTCAACCCAAAGCGCTGTTTGTGGGATATTGCTTCCGCCAGGGACCTTCAAAATAAACGCGAGTGGAATTTCAACCTTTTTAAAACATGTCTATTCTTATATCTGAGTAAATCCCAGCGAGATGATTGAGCTGACAGGGAAAACAAACCCGGTGCGTTGTAATAAATAGTAATAACAGGAAAGGATAGGCTATTCCTTTCAACACCCCACAGTGGAGAAAATTTTTTATCATAAAACAACAATAATGATGTTTTCCACAGTGAATTAACCTCCTCTACCTACCGCTGTTCTCTGTATCTTTTTTTCTCTCAACAAACAATAATAAATCAGACCAGTTTTGTCTAAATTGTGTCTATTTATATTCCAAGTGAAAATAATTACATGTCTTCATCTTTGTTTCTTCTGGAGAATCCATATTCCACCAGCGGAATAGGAGAAAATGACTAAATGCGTATTTGTGTATGTGTTTGGTTCTTGGCCATGGAGATCATTCAGATGTTCGATGAAGATGTAACGAAAGGCCCGTCTGTCCCTGCATAACTAGGACAGGGTGAATATTTAGGGATGGATGGATGGGTGGAGGAGGGGGTGGAGAGGATATTGATTAAATCAATTAAATTAGTTTATTTCAAAAGGGGGCAATGCAATTTCATAAAACACATGTATAAAACATGAGTAAAAAAGACAGAATTAGCCAAAGAGGCTATTTTTCTGACTCCATCAGAAGACATAAACCTGACCTTCTCACACTGATGTCTGTGTTGCTGTCGCCCTTCAGTGGTCATTGTTTGTCCTGCAGAGATTGTGGGGTCAGAACTATTTCAGCTTGTCTCTGAGTTTGACCTGAGTGACTCTTCTGAGGGCCGTCACCACTGCTCCGAGTCCCTCGACCGCTGCTCCGAGTCCTTCGACCGCTGCTCCGAGTCCTTCGACCGCTGCTCCGGGTCCTTCGACCGCTGCTCCGGGTCCTTCGACCGCTGCTCCGGGTCCTTCGACCGCTGCTCCGAGTCCTTCGACCGCTGCTCCGAGTCCTTCGACCGCTGCTCCGGGTCCCTCGACCGCTGCTCCGAGTCCTTCGACCGCTGCTCCGAGTCCTTCGACCGCTGCTCCGAGTCCCTCGACCGCTGCTCCGAGTCCTTCGACCGCTGCTCCGAGTCCTTCGACCGCTGCTCCGAGTCCTTCGACCGCTGCTCCGAGTCCTTCGACCGCTGCTCCGGGTCGACCGCTGCTCCGGGGGCCTTCAACCGCTGCTCTGGATCGACCGCTGCTCCGGGGGCCTTCAACCGCTGCTCCGAGTCCTTCGACCGCTGCTCCGGGGGCCTTCCATCTGAACATGGACCCACCCGGTTCTGCTACAGACCCGTGTGTTCCTCTGCTGACGACCTGGCCAGCACGGGGTCGGCGTCCTGCTCCAGGGCCGCTCCCGTTCCTACAAGTCCCGGTGCCGGCGACGGATCCAAGATTTGGAGAAGAGCTCCAGAGGATCATGAAGAGGAAGAGCCTCAAACTGTGTGTGAAACCACGAGTGGAATTACAAGAAAAGAAACACGACTTTGCTGAGACCAGAACTCCTTCCATGTTCTGGTCACCAGACCTTCAGCTGACCAAGTTTCTACGTTGATTCAAATGAGTGTATCGGTGTTTCATGTGAAGTTTCACTGAAGATGAAGAGTTGGATTTTTTTTTTTTTAATGACGTGATGTGAGCTCGACATGAATGAAATTAAACGTTCACATGCATAAACGACTCAGTGGAAAGAGTTTGTTCGGACAAAATGTCCTCGGATCGATCGTCCGGGATCATCTCCAAGGATGAACGCCTCCGCTCTGATTGGTCCGCCGCGGTCACATGACGAGCCACGGCCCGCGGCTGGGACGCGTCAAGTCCGTGGATTTGAAACGTTTTCGTTGAGTTTTTTCAAAATAAAATGACTCATCCTAACCGACAACTCGATCACTTTGGTAAAATCCTGGTCGGCAGGAGTGACTTTATTTTCAAAAGTCAAACATTCCCTCTTCATATTTTACAAGGGAGTCCGTCGCGCCGCAGGAACGCGGCCGAGTAATCAGAGTACTTTCTGTCCCAGATCGCCTCCTTTCTGTTTGGTCAAGTTATCAGACCGACTTTCCATCTGGATCCACGGGACGCCTCGGACCATCTCCACGGCGGATCCTCGTTTCCTCGCCTCTGCTCCGTCTTCAGGTCTACAGGTCAGTGGACCTGGACCAGGGGATTTCCTGGAGATCAGGCCGCCCGCACCCCCTGGAGGCCCGGAGGGACCCACAGTCTCGGCGTGCAGATGTTCCGTCAGGCGTCGGAATGCGGCCTTTTATTTTGAAGGAGTCCCGCTGAGCGGCGGGCTTCCGGTGTGAAAGACTCCAGCTTGACGAGCCGCCGCGGCGCGTTTCCGGTGCGGGCCGTACGCGTGTCCGCAGGACGCGCTTCTGGGTTCGGCGGTTCGGTTGCGGGTTCGATTCTCCCCTTGGCGGAGATGCTGCCGTGGCGCGGCGGCCTGCGGGCGGCGGCGCGGAGCCGCGGCCTGAGCGGCGGGACGCCGCGGCGGAACGACTTCTTCAAAGGTAGGGAGCGACGCTGTCCGGGACCCCCACCCCCGGTGACCCGGAGCACCGGAGATCCGCCGCCGCTAGACGGTTCTCCGGCGGCTCCTCGGTGACCCGCGGCTCCTCCCGCAGACCTGGAGGCCCAGCTGGCCGCCGCGAGGCGCACGGCGGCCGACGCGCTCCCCGGAAGCGGCTGGTCCCCGCTGGAGGTGAACCCGCAGCTGCCGCCGGAGAGGGCCGACGTGGTGGTGGTGGGCGGCGGCGTGGTGGGCTGGTCCGTGGCCTACTGGCTGAAGGTCAAGGAGAAGGTCCGGGGGGCCCTGAAGGTGGTCGTGGTGGAGAAGGACTCGTCGGTGAGGAGAACACGCCTCAGGCGACCTCTGAGCCGGACCTTGTCGGGTCGCCTTTAACCCTAACCTCCCCGATGTTGTCCTCAGTACAGCCGGGCCTCCACGGTTCTGTCGGCCGGGGGGATCCGCCAGCAGTTCTCCCTGCCGGAGAACATCCTTCTGTCCCTGGAGTCGGCCCGCTTCCTGAGGAACGTCAACGTAGGTGCCCATCAAGCTCCGGCGGGCTTCCCAACCCCAGAAGATCCTCTCTAATCCTTCATCCTTCTCCTACCACGGCCGCCGTGGAGCAGATTCGAGATTCAAAGTGTTTATTGTCCCGTGCGCAGTGGAGAAGCGCGTTTCCCCGCACCGTGAAATTCCCACTTTGCTGTCGCCAGTGCGTTGGGACGTGTGCTGGTAGAAGAGTGTAAACATTGTTAGAAATATGATTGTACGAACGTTAACTGTGAGTAGAAAACAGTATAATGAGACGTTTGCGTGCAGCTTGTTGTGCAAGTCACAAAGTGCATCTGCAAGGAGGAGTGCAGTTTCAGTGACAGTAGGCTTTCCATGTGCGAGGAGGTCCCACCGCCTCGGCCTTCTTCTCGCCGCGCTCCGAACACTCACCCTCTTCGGTCGAGATGGTCCACATTCTCCTTCTGAACGTTGTGGAAGACGAAGGTCCTTCCTGCCGACGAGACGTTCGATGACCTCTGTATTTCTGGGCGCCCGATCGAAGATTGAACTTTACTCTGGCCGATGAGTAAAGTTCCCTCAAATGTTTCCACTCGGCTCTTTGAGCAGAAGGTAGCTTTATGAAGATCCGAGGTCGGGGACTCAGGGTTCTGAGGATGAACCGCCAACCAATCAGAGAGCAGAATCATAAAAACGGGTGGTCGGCGTCACCGTGAACAGGTGGTCGCCATGACAACAGAAGGGTGGTCGATTGTGTGTGTGCGCACACATGTGTACTCGCATGCATTTAAGGGTGTGTGTGTGTGTGTGTGTGTGTGTGTGTGTGTGTTTCATGCTGCCTCCTCAGGACCACCTCTCTGTGGTGAATGAAGATGCCGTGGACCTGCAGTTCAACCAGTCGGGGTACCTGTTCCTGGCCAGCCAGGACGGCGCTCACATCATGGAGGAGAACTTCCACACCCAGAGGTGAGGCTCTCCTGCCGAGGAACCCCTGGCGCAGGAACCGTGGAGAAGTTCGGTTAAGAATAAACGCTATCCGGGCCCTGAGGGAGCAGAGAGGAGGTGAACCTCCGTTTGAACCTCTCTGAGGACACCATGTCAAGCGGTCAAGAAGAAGAGAATGTCGGCGAGGGCTCTCGAAAATGTCCTGGACCCCCTGCGGTTGTTTTTCAGGCGTGCCGGAGCCAAGGTTTCCCTGCTGTCTCCCACGCAGCTGAAGGAGAAGTTCCCCTGGATCAACGCCGACGGCGTGGCGCTGGCGTCCTACGGTGAGACGGCGGCCCCGAGGAGGAAACGGCTTCTCGGGTTGTCTGGCCTCGGAGAACCCGCGGCCGCTCGCTGACCCGCGGCCTTTCTCCGGCAGGTTTGGAGAACGAGGGCTGGTTCGACCCCTGGACGCTGCTCTGCGCCTTCAGGAGGAAGGCCGTCTCCATGGGAGTGTTCTCCTGCTGGGGCGAGGTCACCGGTGGGTTCTCCGTCTGACAGAACCTGGCTGAGGAGCACGACGTGTCTCAGACCCCCTGCTGCTGTCCCGCAGGCTTCAACTGCTTAACCAGCCGTGTGAGGACACCAGATGGAGAACAGCTGGACCAGAGGAGGATCAGATCCGTTAAAGTAAGATCCCGCTCGGACCAAGGCCGGATCCGGACCAGGTCTGGATGTTCTCCGTTAAAGAACTCGGTCCGACCTCTTTGAACACTCCCCAGTCCGATGAACCGCCGGGCCCAGCCGGGAGCTCCGGTAGCTGGCTCTGCTCGGGTGGGGTTCTGGACCCAGAAGGTTGCAGAACCTCGGAGGTCACATGTTTTAAACCAGGGATGCTCACACTTTTTCAGCATGCGAGCTACTGATAAAATGACCAAGTCAAAATGATCTACCTACAACAAAAATGAAAAACATTCTTCATACGTACAATGTATGTTGTATAACCGCATGAGCACATATTGCACATCACAAATGAATACGTACATTTTTTGTCACGATCCACGTTCACCGTGATGACTTGCACTGAATTGAAAGATAGTCCGGGCAGCAGCTGCTGGCGGCCAGCCTCGGTCACCATGACGTCACTCACCCAGAACGACGCTTCGGTTGCGGCTTTTGAAGTTTGTTGTGTGAAAAGTCACTGCTGTCCGGACAACTGGGATTTTAGTTCCTTCACCTTTCTCTTTCTCGGCTCTCTTTTCGGCGGGGCGTCCATGTCGCATTTTCCACAAACGGTCTGAAAATGCCGCTCTACATTTCCGTCTTTGGTATCGCGACGGTTGACCGGAAGATGAGGCGAACGCACTTCCAAAATGCCACCGTGAAATAAAAGTCCTCCTCCCATTCCGTATGAAAGTGATGAGTTTTTGTCTTCTTACTTGGTCCAGCTGCTCCACTCATTTTATACCCTTACTTAAGTTTAAAAGAAAAAGCCGAGGGCTAAAAGTTGGAGGTGACTTTCTGACCAGCTTGTTAGTTTTGCTGCACTTCACGCCGTTGTTTGTGCGTCTGCAGTGACCTCAGTGTCAGAAAAGTCAGATGTCATCTGACTGGTCGCCCTGTATATCAGTCAAGGGACAGCACGGACGATTGGCTGACGTCTATTTTTTTCAATGTCATGCGATCTTCCGGTATTACCTTTGCAATCGTATTAATCGCGATCGACTTATTGAGCACCCCTGGTTTAAATGAACTCGATTGATCCACTTCCTGCTTCGTCTCCCCTCTTTGAGGTGGCCAAGGCTCACAGACGGGTTCCCTTCACAGAACCCTCATTTCTGGGAACATCTTGACGTGGAACAAACACTCGGAGCCTCTGGAGACGCTGATCTAAAGCTTCACATCTTCTAGATCTTGAAGTTGTGAATGTATGAAGACAAGCCTTTTTTTTAGATGCACATAAGAACCAGCCCTTCTATCCAGAAAGGAGGTATAGAGAACCTCAGCTGAAAGAACCAGAAACACTGGGAGCCTCAGAGCCACACACACACACTCTCAAACACCAATGTGGGCTATGCTGTGTGTGTGTGTGTGTGTGTGTGTGTGTGTGTGTGTGTGCGTGCGTGCGTGCGTGCGTGCGTGCGTGCGTGCGTGCGTGCGTGCGTGCGTGCGTGCGTGCGTGCGTGCGTGCGTGCGTGCGTGCGTGTGGTGCAGGTACAGATGCCCAACAGTCTGGAGTACCAGCCGGTGGAGTGTGCCGTGGTGGTCAACGCAGCCGGAGCCTTCTCCGGGAAGCTGGCTGAGATGGTGGGCATCGGTCTGAGGCCCTCAGACTCCACGGCCGGGGTCCCGCTGCCCGTCGAGCCTCGGAAAAGGTCTGGAGGTGTTTCCTGTCTGGATCTGACAGTCAGATGAATTCTTGCACATCTTTAGACATCTGCTGCTGTGCCTTTAAGTTCTCCGTTACTTCTAGTCTGAGTTCTGTGTCCTTCATCGCAACGACCGGAGGTAGAAGTTGGCAGCGGTACCGTTCCGCTGACGTGTCCTTGGTTTCTTTCCAGGTTCGTGTACGTGGTCCATTGTTCTGACGGGCCGGGCCTGGACACCCCTTTCCTGATCGATTACTCGGGAGCTTACTTCAGGAGGGAGGGGCTCGGAGGAAACTATATCGCGGGAATGTCCCCGGAAGAGGTGCCGACCCTTCCCTCCGTCAGGAGCAACGGTTGGTCCTCAAAGTCCTAAAAACTCAAACGCATCTCGTTTCAGGGCGAGGAACCCGAAACCAGCAACCTGGACGTGGACCATCAGTTTTTTGAAGATAAGATCTGGCCCCGCTTGGCGAACCGTGTTCCTGCTTTAGAGAAACTCAAGGTGCTTGAAGTGTTCAGAAGGTAGTTTTGTTGTGGCGGAGGGACAGAGGCTGCCCGGTCCGTCGGTGTGGAACCGATGGACCTGATCGAGTCCTGACATAGTTCCTGAGTTGGTCCATCACAGAGCCAGCAGACGGGGTATGGGGGGTAGGGGTTTCTTGTAATATTTTACCAGGTAGAAGACATCAAGGGGATAAACAGTAAGCCTGCCGTCCACCAGCGCCAGGGGAGCAGTTAGGGGTTCAGTGTCTTCTCAACAAGACAACAAGTAGGAGTAGCTGGGAATCCAACCAGGAATGTTCGATTCCTCTGCTTCCTGTGCCATGCCCCCCCCCTCCGAAAAAGGGTATCATTGAAGAGCGGTTTTCAGTATCCAAAGTGAACTTGTTTCCTCCACCTTGGGTTTATTCTGGGGCTTGTAAGCCAGACAGGAACATCTGTGAGCCTTCAAGGGCCTGCAGGGTTTTGTCTTGACAGTTCAGGTGTTTGTTCTCTTCCCGTACCAGGTGACCAGCTCCTGGGCCGGTTTCTACGACTACAACACCTTCGACCAGAACGGCATCATCGGCATCCACCCGTTCATCAACAACATGTACTTCGCCACGGGTTTCAGCGGCCACGGTCTGCAGCACTCCCCGGCCGTGGGCCGAGCCGTGGCTGAGCTCATCCTGGACGGGAACTTCAGGACCTTGGACCTGAGCGGCCTCGGCTTCGGGCGCATCCTCAACCAGGAGCCCATGTTGGAAAGGAACATTGTGTAGGACCAGAGGAGTCGGGCCTGGGTTGGCCAGGACGGGACCTTTGTTTCAAGTCCCAGAAACCAAATGATATCATCTTGCAGAAGCAGGTTCCTGAAGAAGCTAATTTGCCTTTTCAGGTCCGAGGTACAACCAATATCTGCGGTCCACTTGGAGGATTTCTTGCAGAATTGTAGGAATGGCTGCCATCGCCTGGGTTCCTTCAGAACTACACAAGCAGTCTCACCAAAGGTTCCACCATGGTGGTCATCTCAGACCACAGTCACCATCCGTCCTTCCGGCCTGCATCGGTCAAGTTTTGGACAAGAAACACACAAATTCCCTGAACAGATCAGGACGGGAGGTCAGATGCAGATAAAGTCTACCTTCCTTTGTATCTTTCAAATAAAAGCCCTGAAAGACACTGACAAACATCGAGCAGCAACATCTCACCCCTCGTCCTTCATATCCAGTCTAGATGATGTGAACAACAACGTCCTGAAGCTGATTGGACGCTGGAGCTGTCGGCCAATAAGGGCTCACTTCTGTGATGATCATTGAATGATCCGGTGAAACGGTCTCTACCTTTGACATTCTTCTCGTGGCAACTGGACTTGATTTTTTTGAAGACCAATCAAGTGGAGTCCAGTTGCCACGAGACCTAGAATGAACCGTGATCTGGATGGCTGAGAAGCTCCACAAACGCATCTTTGACATCCTTGGCTCTTTGGCTGGTTCCTTCTGAAGGGTCTGCTGCTCGAGGTTCTCTGGTTAGGTCCTCATATGTTCCAGGACACAGTCAACTTCCATGGGTTTCAGAAAGGCTTCCATTTCTGAGCCTGAAACAGGAGAAGAGTTCTTCACACCAGTGCTGCCATCAACTCAGTGAAGATGGTACTTCAGTTTTTACGTTTGCCCTCTTTACGTAGATGTTGATACCGCTTACAGCCCTTATCACATTTAACGCCGCAACCGGGGGGTGTTGGAGATATTCTTCAACTTTCAACTCTACAGATGTTCATCTGGATGCTTTCCTGGCAGAGTAGCTCTGTTTGGGTTAACCTGTAACCCCGGTTCTCCAATGCTTGACTGATAGCGGCTGATACTGAAGAACATCCAGACACCGGACGTCTCTGAGGACACCTGGCCCTTCAGATGTTTCGTTGTCATAGGTACAGATCCTTCCTGGACTCAGATATTTGGATGGTTTGAGATTGTGCTGCTTTCAGGTGTCCACCCAGACCTATGACCAATCATCAGTCAGCGGTCTTTGTGGTTTCAGTTGGGTTTCGAGATGAATAAATGATGCTTCGAAACCTGGATATTCAGAAATGCTGCTTTCTGGAGAAAGGGTGAGGAGATGAATCCGTTCTGAAGGGGTCACCTCCACCTCTGCTCGGGGTTCTGTCCAGCATGGCCTCCAGAATAAGTCCTCATAAAGACAGTTTAATTGGCAATAAACCAACTTTTACTTCAAGACTCAAATTTGAGCCCCAGAAAGGTCAGATCTGATCAGTCGCTTGTGTTCTAATTTAGGATTATGTACAAAATATCAAGACCTTCTAGTCCGTTAGCTTTCCAATTTGTAAGCTGGTACACGAAACTCCAAGCAACTGTTTTGCTTGGGAAAGGCACCGTCCACCAGAGGGAGTCATTTTAGTAGTTCTCTAAAATGTGAGCGGCGACTCGAAGGACAGACTGGTTGGGGCTTGAAGCTGTTTTCCTCCTCATGTCAAACACATTTGATGCCCTGCGGTTCTTTTCTGGGATGTCAACATAAAACTCACTCGTGTCTGTGGGTCTAGAACCGCTGGTTCTGTCTCTTCACTATCACGTCTGCAGCAGTGAATCCGTCCGTGGAACTTCTATCATTTGTTAGGACTGTGGGAGGAACCCCATGTAGACACAGCGGGAGAATGGAGACTCCACACAGGAAGGGAATCTGACCAGGGACCGGAGCTACCAAAGAATAAGCCGTCTCCTTCTCCACCGCTACTTCTATCTGTGAAGATCCTACCGCCTGGAGCCGATCACAGCGGCCCCTGGTGCAAGAGGCGGGGTTTAAGCCTGCCAGTCAGCTGCCAGTAACCCTACCAGTCACACTGTTTAGAGCCTTCAATGGACCTGCTGGACTGTGGGAGGAAGAAGGAGAACCTGTCCAGAGGAACCTTGTTGATGTGAGGAGACCCATCTGACCAGCAGGCCATCCACAGACAACAGCTCGGAGTAGATGAAACGGCACGTTGGAGCACCCTTATTTATTTCTGCTGATGTTTGGGGATGGGCGGGTTCTTCGGAGAGATGTAGAACACGCTGTGCAGAAGAAGGTCGGGGATTATTTCAGGAAAGGGGGACGTGGTTTCTGAAATAGCTGCTTCCTAAGTTTTTAGATGCTGATTTACAGACAAACATCGAGTTCTGATGGAGATCTGAGATCCCGACCTTTAGACAGCCTCAGGAGACCCAGGTGGAACCACAGGTCCTTCCCTCTAAAGGGATCTAGGGAGAAACCCTGCTTCCACAGGTCTACTGGACCCTTGGTGGCCGCAGGCAGAAACGCACCCTGAATATACAGTGATGTCACTGAGGAGGGAATAAAACATTTAATGAGGGGATAAATATTAAATGATACGGAATACATTTGGAAAAATCATCATGAAATCTAAAAGCTAGCTTTCTTCTGAGGAAGAAATGAAATACCTCACTCTCCTTAGTCTGTTTATTGAGATTCTGTTGTTGGGCCACAAACTGTTGTTTCACACTGTGACCTAAAAACTGCAACAAGCCACAGTGTGTGTGTGTGTGTGTGTGTGTGTGTGTGTGTGTGTGTGACCCTTCATTCCCCACCATCTGCGTGTTGACTTCCTACAGAGAAATGTGAGACTAAAAACCCTCGTGGTGACCACAGGTCAGCCAAATGGGTAAATATGAAACTGACCAGCGGCTCAAAGGGAAACTATGACCCCAATATAAACTTCTGCAATACATGGCTGTAAAGTATTTTACATCAAATCAGAACTCAGCCGGAGGCTCACCGGAAGAGTTCCAGACTTTCAGCCCCAGGTGAAGGTGATTACGGAATCCGACACACTGGCTGGTACATGCCAGAGTTTGGTCTTCAAACACAGGATAGATTATGCTCAGCGTCTCTCTGGTCCACTTAGATTTAAACAACCAGGAGGAAATATAACCCTGGGAAAGTTTTAACTGTTTTATCACCGCTAGACCTGTGAGAAATGACTGAAGTGGAAACAGTCCTTGCAGTAGCAGCTCGGCGCCGAGGCTCACCAGATTGACTCCACAGGCGATCAGAAAATTCAGCCTCAGGGGGCCAAGCCAGTGTCTCCTGTAGCGTTCCCAAGCAGATAAATGCAGAGGGTTGCGTCACGAAGGGCATCCAGCATAAAACTTGTGCCAAAACCAAATATGAGAATCAAATCTCATCCCAAATCAGTCAAGGCCCGGGGTAACAACCACCACCATCGGTGGCGATAACCTACGGGGTAACAGTGGAAACTGGGCTGCTGAAGCCGGAAGGAGAGGAGGAAGGCGTGTTTGGCAGCAGAGAGAGAAGGGGAAAGGTAAGACTCTGGGACTGAGAGGAGGGACTTTGAACATTGGGACAATGGCAGAGAAAGGTAAAGAGTTGGTTGGCATGATTCACAGGAGGAAGGTGGATATATTGTGTGTCCAGGAGCTTAGGAGCAGGTTTGAAGTTGTGCTATCATGGTACTGACAAGAAGAGACATGGAGTAGGAGTTATCTTGTTGGAATTTATCAGGAATGTTCTGGAGATGAAAGGAATGTCAGATAGACTTATATGTCTGAAGCTGGACATTGAAGGCGTGATGCTATATGTTAGCGGCTATGCCCCGCAGGTGGGATGTGAGTCTGAAGAGGAGAAGTTCTGTAATGGATTAGATGAAGTGATCCAGAATATATCCAGAGATGAGAGAGTGGTCATAGGTGCAGACTTCAATGGATAGGCTAGTGGCAATGGGCAGGTTGGTCTCCAGGATAGGAACGCAGAGGGACAGATGGTGGACTTTGCAAAAAGGATGGAAATGGCTTTAGCGAACAATTTTTCCTGAAAAGACAGGAGCACACAGGTAGACTACATCTTGTATAGACAAGGTCATCTGAAAGAGATCAGTGACTGTAAAGAAGTGGCAGGTGAGTGTATTCAGACAGCAGAGGATGGTGGCTTGTAGGATGGCTTTGGTGACAACCTTGTCACCAGAGTGATCCTTCAAACCACCATCCTATGCTGTCGAAGAAGGCTCCGGGCGGTCAGGGAGAGCTACGAGATGACTGGACGACTACAGCTAATGGGATCAGGGAGACAGGTAGGAGAGTACTTGGTGTATCAACTAAAAGGAAAGTAGATAAAGATACTTGGTGCCATATAGAGAAAGAGGCTAGCAAAGAAGAAGTGGGACACTGAGAAGAGCAGACAGGAGTACAGAGAGAAGCAGCACAAGGTAAAGGTAGCAAAGGCCAAACAAAGGGTGTATGATGACTTGTATGCTTGGTTGGACGGTATGGGGGGAGAGAACGATTTGTATAGGTTGGCAAAACAGAGATAGAAAGGATGTGCAGCAGGTTAAGGTGATTAAGGGCAGAGAGGGAAATGTAGTGAAAGATACTAGAAGAGTGATGGGAAGAGAACTTTGAAGAGCTGATGAATGGGGAAAATGAGAGGAAAGAGGAGACTATTATGGACCATAAAAAAAGCAAAGATTAGTAAAGGTGACATGAGGAGGGCACTGAAGAGGATGAAGAGTGGAAAGACAGTTGGTCCTGATGAAATACCCATGGAGGTGTGGAAGTGTCTAGGAGAGACAAAAGTAGGGTTTCTAGTTAGATTCAACAGGATATTAATGAGTGAGAAGATGCTTGAGAAATGGAAATAAGGAAGTAAGGAAAGACATAAGGAAATAGGGGAAAGGTGAAGAATTGCAGTAACAATAGTGGAAATAAAGTTGACAAGCCATACAGTGAAGTTATGGGAAAGAGTACTGGAAACAAGACAGAGCAGAAGTCTGCATTTGTGAGCAACAGTGTGGTTTTATACCTAGAAAGAGTACTACAGTTTCAGTATTTGCTTTTTTAGCATACTGGGAGATAAAGATCAACTTTATTGATCCACAGTTATGTCAAAAAACTAAAAATATGTAAAATATGAATATAGAATAGAGAGAAGATAGCAAGATATCCACGAATAGATAGACAGCAGAAACAACATCAGGGATGATAATGAACATAAAGGAAACAGTGAGGGTGGAAAAATACAAGCAGAACCAAACAGCAATTTAAAAGAGGGAGAATAACAATGACATGAATGAAATAAACAAATAGGCAGGATGTGTGCGGGCTGGGACCAACAAGGATAAGAAAGACACCATGACGTGAATGGGTGAAGTGGTGAGATTGTGGAAGCAGCACAGGTGCACCTCAGGCCCGTCAGAGTTGTATGCTGTGGACACAAAGGAGCGTCTGAACCATTCAGTTCTGCATGGGGGTGATGGACCGTCGACTGAAGGAGCCGTACATCAGCCACGGTTCGTGGTGCAGGGGTTCGGAAGAATTGTCCAGGATAGCTCCTGTCCTTCACCCTCCCCACTGCCACTGACTGAAGAGTGTCCAGGTTCAGTCCCACTACCGAGCGGGCCTCCCTCACTATCTTATTGAGCCTATTGACCTCTCCAGTCCTGGCACCACCCCACCAGCACACTATACCGAAGAGGAGTGCGCTGGCTACCATAAACGGGTAGAAGGTCTTGAGAAGCTACAGACAACAAATGACCTCAGTTTCCTCAGGAAGAACATCCTGCTCTGAGCTCTTCCTGTAGAGTGCATTAATGTTTTGTGACCAGTCCAATTCATTGTTAATGTGGACCCCAAGGTACTTGTTGGAGTCCACTATCTCCACCTCTTCCCCGTGTTGGTGACTGGTACCTGTCTCCTCTGATTCTTACGAAAGTCCACAACCACCTCCTTTGTCTTGGAGATGTTATGGTTATGGTTATGGTTATGGTTATGGTTAGGGTTAGGGTTAGGGTTAGGGTTAGGGTTAGGGTTATGGCTGGGGTTATGGTTGGAGTTAGTGTTAGTGTTAGTGTTAGTGTTAGTGTTAGAGTTAGGGTTAGGGTTAGGGTAATGGGTTGTGGGTTATGGGATTGGGTTAGGGTTAGGGTTACAGTTGGGGTCAGGGTTAGGGTTAGATTTAGGGTTAATGTTAGAGTGAGGGTTTGGGTTAGGGTGAGAGTTAGGGTTAAGGTTACAGTTGGGGTTAGGGTTAGGGTTAGATTTAGGGTTAAGGTTAGAGTGAGGGTTTGGGTTAGGGTTATGGGTAAGGGTTAGGGTTAGAGTTAGGGTTAGGGTTAGAGCAAGGGTTGGGGTTAAGGTTATGGTTCGGGGTTACGGTTCGCCGGCAACAACTTCAGTAGGATTGTTGCCAGGTAGGAACAGACTCTAGACCTGCACACAACAATTAAAACCAGGGGTAATTATTATTGTTGTTATTATTAATAACAATTATAACATTAAAAAAATCCCTACTTGTCTGTCCTCCATTTCTTTCAAATTCAGAAAAACAGATTTGTCAAGCATGCCCTCAGACCTTCCAACCACCTGAGCTCAGAAGAACTACAGCACTTATGGTAAACTGGGCTGACTTTACATAACAGAGGTAAAAGACAGTTTAATATTCATATTTATTATATAACGTTTCCTCATCAGACACCTAATGTGTGTGAGTGTGATCCTGATCCTGAATATTTCACACGTGGAAGAAGAAGCAGAAGAAGAGGAAGACTTTTCTTGTCACTTTCAGTTGTGCAGAGGGCACATCAGCGAAACCGGAGGCTGCATTGAATCCATGCTGGATGAACCTGGGCAGCGGTGGCATCGACCTGGAGGCCGTGTGATTTTGAATGGGTTTAAATGTGCACATTTCAAAACGTTTCTTTCCTCGTCCCACATTTAGACGGCGCTGTGGTGGAGAGCACGGTGACACTGAAAGTAACAGAGTACTTGTTAATCCCCCCGCCAGCCTGCAAAGTCTCTGCAGTCAAATCAATAGAACGAGACGCCGTCTGCATCTGGAATGATCGCCTCTCGACGCCATTGACATGCAGCGAGCGGCGTCCGCGTCCGTCGCCGGGGGGCATTTCATGAAGCCGCGACCCCGCCTGTGATAGCAGATCACACAAATGTGCTCGCTCGTACCGAAGCCGCCCCTCCGAGTGCTTGCACGGCACCGCGCAAACACTTTGTCCCCGTAGCTCCTCATTTTCATGCAAATGTGAGGCGGCCTTGCAGGTTTGCGGAGGGGGAGGGGGACCCAGAGTTGGGGGGGCGATTGAAGGATTTCTTTGTGAGGCCCGACGCAAATCCCAAATGTTCTCAGGCTTGAAAACAAAACCGGCGTGGGCGCTGCGTCGGCCACGTCCGGGCGGCTCCGACAGACGCACAAAGGGACAGACATCCAGAGGGTTCCAGTCCGAAGGTCCGTCCCGCTTCTGGTCACGCTGCCGAGACCGCCATGGGGTGGGTTATCGGGGTCTCTGGAGGGGTGATGGGAAGGGGGGGTCCTCTGTCACTCACCGGGCAGCTCTCTGTCTGTATGAGGCCAGTGTGCGCGGTGGCATGTGGCTGGGATTAGGGAATTTCACTGTGGATTAAAATCTTTGACGCCCCTGCAGCAACTTGCTACAAAGAGGAGGCTGAGGTCCAGGCTGGAGTCCAGGCTGAGGTCCAGGCTGAGATCCAGGCTGAGGTCCAGGCTGAAGTCCAGGCTGAGGTCCAGGCTGAGGTTCTGACGGCACAGGTACGCCGGATCAACATTCTTCTCTCCACGCACGGTCGAGGACCTTGTTTTCTCCAGGCGGGGCTGTTTGGAAGCCACTCCGGCCGCAGACGCTCAGCTTTTCTGAAAACTTCCGGTTCCAAGAAGTTTGTTCTTTTCGTTCCTCGTCTCCTCGGAATCGGAGCGGCGGCTTCGACACCTCTGGTAACTAATGACCGAGACACAACTCCTCCCGGCCTTTCGGCAGAAACACTTTGCAAGATTTCATATTTAAGATACAAACGCTTTCTTGTGGGCCGGGGAAGCTGTCGTAGATGTGGAGATCTTTGTGTCGTGGAGGAGATCCAGAGCACATTGAGTGTGTGTTTTGGTAAATGACAAACGTGCGTATAATCTACTTTTCCTAGTGAGGTTTCAACAGGGTTCCTCCCTCTCGACCTGTTAGCCAGCAGTCCACGTGGACCCGTTGGAGAAGACCTGATCACGGGAACAGCTGTGACAACCATCAACTCACATTCATCAAATATTCACATGACATTCAGATGCTGTTCCCTCACATTCAGACTTCACACAGATCATATCCATCTGTTTCAATATCCGCACAGAAAATCACTACTGGTTGGGTAGAGGGTTATTTACTTGTTGGGTTGAGGGTTATTTACTGGTTTGGTAGCGGGTGATTGACTGGTTGGGTGGGGTCAAGTTACTGGGTGGGTGGAGGGCAGTGAGGCGGGCTGAGGTTGATGGCTTCTGAGGCACTGACGTCATCACTGTCAGAGTTACAAACATATCAACCTACAGAGCAGCTTTTTCACTATTTCGTTGGCAGCAGTTGATGGGTTTTGTTTAAAATAGCATATCAGCATTCTTTACAAAAACAAACTGTAGCTTAGAAAAAAGCACATGTAAAAAAACGTTTTCATCTCTTACCCTTACTTATAAATGAAGTCCATGCGCAGCTGCTTCTGAAGCATCCATAACTTGCTTGTAGAAGTCTTCCTTATCTTTCTTCAGTTTTAAAAGTCTCCCTGTCTCGGTGGAAATCACCGCCAGTGAAGACAGTCGTCCTCGATCGCTCCTGTTCCGACTCTATGGTTTGAGTCTTTTTGGTGCTCACAACGAGCGCTCCGCCCATGCTGTCGTAGCTGGAACAGTGACCACCGGCCGGAGCAACTTTGTCACCTCAGGAACAGTTTGAATGAGATCCGTCTGGGGCAAAAAGTGGAGAAGCTGCTCAGGAGATTTACATTCATCCTACAGCGTTTGTGACCCATACTGACCCATGAGATCAGCAAAAATAACTGGATGGCTGCACTTGACTTCCTAACTGTTTACTGTAGCTTGCTAATGGTAATTCTATTATTCTGTAGCCGAGTAGTAAGAAGGATCCCTGGGATCAGCGGCGCCCCCTACCATGAGGCACCGTCACTGCCTGCCTCACTTAATGTTTCTCTGCACTCGTTTTATGATTATTAGAAACACGTTACAGCTGTTGACGAAAAACATTCAATACATCAGCTAAACTATGGAAATTTAGTTAATATATTAAAAGTGTTTTTTTTTTATAGTGACATCACAGAGACAGCAATACGGTCTGAGTGCATAGCATGGCAGCACAGTTAGAATAATTCTGCAATCCATCGTGGGCTCAGCTGGCTGCCGCGTCACCACACGTCTCTTCTTCATATTCGAACAGTAACTGTGAATTTTTTTTAACAATTTTGAAAAAAAAAAGTGGAAAATAACTGTATAGTACAAATCACTGAACAAATATAACCATTTAATTTATTTTTTTCCTTTTTGGTGACAGGTGAGGCCCGGCCTCCCCTGCCTCTGCTGACTGCACCTCACTGGTAGAGGTTTATTTACTGGTTGGGTAGAGGTTATTTACTGGTTGGGTAGAGGGTTATTTACTGGTTGGTTAGAGGTTATTTACTGGTTGGGTAGAGAGTTATTTACTGGTTGGGTAGAGGTTATTTACTGGTTGGGTAGAGGGTTATTTACTGGTTGGTTAGAGGTCATTTACTGGTTGGGTAGAGAGTTATTTACTGGTTGGTTAGAGGTTATTTACTGGTTGGGTAGAGAGTTATTTACTGGTTGGGTAGAGAGTTATTTACTGTTTGGGTAGAGAGTTATTTACTGGTCATGTGGAGGCTACTATTTTCCTTATTTCGAAGTCAACATTCTCATGTGAATCTGGAGCTTGAACTTTCAAGAAAACAACCCCGTCTCTTGGTGAAAATAGTTAGTGGATTTTTTTTGATGAACAACGGCCTTGGTGTGTTGTCAAGGCAACGGGTGTATGTTAGCCGTTCTGCGGGGGACAGCATTCCATTTCTGCTGGTGTGCCGTTTCCCTGGCGCCTAACACCAATGCCTCCTCCGCCTTCTTCAGTGGTACATCTTTGGCGCCAGATAGCAGATGTTAGCATGAATAAGACCAACCTTTCTCTTTGGACTCTTATTCTGATTCTGAGTCTCCCCCCCTTGGAGGTTAAGCCCAGACTCTCACCCAAGTGACAGCTGTGATCGGCTCCCCCTCTGCATAGATAGAAGAAGAAGAAGAAGCAGGGCATGCTAACCCAGAGCTGTGTAGTTTCAACCACCCGATGATGATCTCACAGGCCTTTGGCTTGCTTACTTTGGGGTTACAAGTTGAAAACTTTCTGGTCTCAGGGGTGGGTGGGGTGGGTTTTTTTGGATGTACGTTAGGGTTGGGGTTGGCGACCTCGAGGTCCGCAGAGGTAACCTTTGCTGATTGCGATAACGCTGAGATCACTGATGGGATTGTTCCTGTTCCTGCAGCTCCAGAATGTTCCAGCTGCTCCGGGGTCACATCAAGCCAGCTGCCCAGCAGAGCCACAAAACCCGCCTGGTCAACAAGGACGGGCGCTGCAACATTGAATTTGGCAACATCGAATCCGGGAACCACTTTGCCTATCTCGTGGACTTCTGGACCACCTTTGTCGAGATTCGCTGGCGCTTCGTCCTCCTGTTGTTTGTGGCTTCATTCACTGGAAGCTGGTTCCTTTTCAGCCTTCTGTGGTACTGGATCGCAAAAAGCAACGGAGATCTGAGCGGACAGAACCGAACAGACGGACACGTCCAGTGTATAGACAATGTCCACGGCCTCACCACGGCGTTCTTGTACTCCCTGGAAACTCAGACTACGATTGGCTACGGCGGCAGGGCACTGACCGGGCACTGTGTCGGCACTGTGGCCCTGATCATCGTCCAGTCCCTCATCGGCGTCTTCATCAACTGCTTCATGTGCGGGGTGGTCTTGGCCAAAATTTCCTTACCCAAAAGAAGGGCCAAGACGGTCACCTTCAGCCGCACGGCCGTCATCTGCTTGAAGAAGGGTCGCCTCTGTCTCCTGATCAGAGTGGCCAACCTCCGCAAGACTCTGCTCATTGGCAGTCAGATCTACGGCAAGCTGCTGAGGACAATGACCACTCCAGATGGAGAGACCATCATTCTGGACCAGGTAGACGTTGACTTTATAGTCGATGCTGGTAAAGATAATTTGTTCTTTGTCTGCCCTTTGACCCTTTACCACGTGATCAACAGATCCAGCCCGTTCTACGAGCTGTCGGCTGACACCCTTCCTTTGCAGGACTTTGAGCTGGTGGTCTTCTTGGACGGGACGGCCGAGTCCACCAGCTCCTCTTGCCAAGTTAGAACCTCCTACATCCCACAAGAGATCCAGTGGGGATACAGTTTCCTGCCCATCATCTCTCGCACCAAAACGGGGAAGTACTGTGTGGATTTCTCCAACTTCTCCAAGAGCGTACGTGTCACCACGCCCCACTGCGTACACTGCTTCGAGACCGACGTGGACCAGAGGAACCACAACCTCCACGGTCAGCAGGGTCCCGGCGCCCAACAGAAACAGGGCATCGACAATCTGGGGTTTCAGGTGATTGACATCCAGGACTCTGTGGACGTCACGAAAATGTGAAGGTCAGGTCCTTCCAGGTTTTTTCTGCCTAGAGCCTCTACGTTCTCCCCATGTTGTCTGGTAGAGCCGCAGCTGGCCCCGGAAACGCACTGCTCCGAAGGGTTGACCAAAGCCAGGAGACAGTTTTTTTTTTTTAATTTGAACAACCAGGAGAAAGGCCGTCGTCCCACGAGTAGATGGAGGGTTACACGGCCCCGAAGACAGTGAGCTCCACACGTTTGCTCCTAGGAACTAGAACTTCTCTGAAAGATTGTGTCCCGCATCCAAGTGTTTTAGACCCCTTATTTGAAATCCCTGGCGGGCATGAAGGCCAATGTTATGTGGACTCTGATTGGCCAGATTCAGCCCTGGTGGCCAACGGCCTCCTTCTCAACAACATGAACCTCGGAGGAAGACAAGACCTGCAGAAGAAAAGACCCAGCCCAGATCAGTACACCAGTTGATGTTCCTCAGCGCGGATGAGGTTGAAATCCAGACGTCGTCATCTTCACTCGGATTGGCTGTATGTGTGTGTGTGTGTGTGTGGGTGTGTGTGAGTTGCAATCCTCTGCCGTTCGGCCTTGAAAAGAATTCAAAGTAACGAGTTTAGCCGTGGTGGAACATGAACAGGACGCGTGCAGAAGGTCTGGACTTGGCAGCAGGTTGCAGTGGAGAACATGTGACTGCAGGTGGGGTTGGAGTTCCAATGAAAGGAGATAAGTTCTGGGAGGCTCGGGGGGATTACGCTCGAATAAAATTGGACGCGGGATTTAAAATATGTGGAATCTTGGGGGTTTTCCCATAGATCCCGGACTGATCTCTGGATACTTGTGGCCCATCTGTACCTCCAGACCTTGATGCCTTCACTGAACCTCAGGGAAATCTGCATTTCAGTTGGAATAAACCTTTTGTTTCTCAACAGACGTTTCCTCCCCTCCTCCTTCTTCTGCCTGCTTTCATCACATCCTGCATGTTGAATACGCCCACTTGCAGATACAATTCTTGGTACAAGAACCTACGAAGAACCTCTGGAACAGAGAGGTTCTCTCTCAGCTGCTGTTTTTGTATTTCCTGCTCCAGCAGAATTTCCACCTCTGATGAAGATAAAGATCAACCTTAGTATGAAAACCAGGAATTTCATTTTCAGGAACTGAATGACGTGATTATATACAGGTACACACCATGTATATTTACACATAATATATAAATATTATATATAAAACATACCATTTCTATCTATCTACCAAATATACCATCTTCACTACCGTATATATGCATGTATGATCCATTCATGTTCTCCCCATATATACATGATGGAATCCATCCGTAGCCCTGGCCCAGGGGTCGGGGGGCTAGATTGACCCAGAGGTCCAGGGGCCCTGAGGTCCTGAGGCCTTGAGGTCCAGAGGTCCAGAGGTCCAGAGGTCCAGAGGTCTTGAGGCCCAGAGGTCCAGAGGTCTTGAGGTCCAGAGGTCCTGAGGCCTTTAGGGCTAGAAGTCAAGAGGTCCAGAGAGGAACCACTAGCTCTCTCATTCACACATCTGTTACACTTTTCCAACATATACTGATGAACTTCCAGCATGTTTTTGGACCTGGAGAACCCTGAGGAACCCACGCAGACATGGAGAGAGCATGGAGACTCCACACAGAAAGCTCCTCCGCAGGATCCAACCAGGGACCTTCTGGCTGTGTAGAGGAAGCTCTGACCACTGCTCCAGTGTGCCACCATGTAGTGATATAGTACCATATCCAATGGACTTCACATCACTGGACCATCAACCCAAAGGTCACAGTGGTGAAGATGAAGAGGTGAGGATGAAGAGGTGAGGATGAGGAGGTGAGGATGAAGAGGTGAGGATGAGGAGGTGAGGATGAGGGGGTGAGGATGAAGAGGTGGCTTGTGAAGCTCTGCCTCCATCCACCTGCTCTGACCCTCAGAGGCTTTGGCCACTAGAGAGCATCAGAGATCCATCAGTTAGTTGTCAGCTCAGAAGCTTCATGGTGGAGAACCGCAGAGCAGATCCGGACCGTCTGAGAGCTTCCTGCTGGTGGACCTGCACCTCCTGTCTGCTCCTCCGGCTGCCAGGAGGAGACGCTTCCTCCACGCCGATTCACAGAGGAACCTAACTGGGCTTCATCTGCATAACAATGCAGAGGAGGAGGAGGAGAGCACAGGGATGAAGACCAAGACTGAAGAAGGCAGAGGCGGCTGGGCTTTAGATGTGGAGGAGCTTCTGGAGACGGAGAGGAGACCTTCCCTCATCAGGCTCAACCAGAACACATTGGGAACCAACCCCAAATACGGTTCTCGACCCAGAACCGGTTCGTCGAACCCACCCGTGGATCCAGACCTCTGGGTTCCACCCAAAGCCAACGTTCATGCTGAAGACCAACCGGGAATCATGGACTCCTTCAAGTGTGCAACATGGAGCTTCTTTGGCTTCCTGGTGTTTCTACCTTCAGGAGGTCCTTCATCATGACACAGATGAAGACTCCAGGAGGTGGACAGATGACAAACAGGAAGCTGTTCTTCTGGATAATGAGCTTGGACAACTTGAAGACCTCCACGGAGGATCCGCCTCCTCTGGAGAACCAGTACAGCGTTTTTCCAACCTCCGCCTGGATTAAAGCGATTAAGATCTGAAACATGTGTCACCTGATCCCTCTCGTCTCTCAGCCTGCGAACGGTGTCTCCATGGCAACCAGGCGGTGGTTGGTCTCCACGCTGCTCCCAGTTATTGATCCGGGGCAGATTCAAATCCTCGCCCTGGATGGGGGGATGGTGGGGTTCTCCAACAGACCGGAGGTTCCATCAGGAAAAAGTCAAACCAGTTCAGACGTGGTCGTTGGAATCGGTGAAACCCGATCAATCGATCCACTGGGGACCCCACGCCCGCTGTGGGTTCCACAGAAAAGATGAAAACGTACTCCTGGATCTGGTCCTTCAGACCGATCGAGTCTCTGCACTGACTCCACTTTGAAAGGAAGCTAATCAATAAAAATGTTATCGATCCTTC
The DNA here is from genome assembly GCF_037954325.1 of Fistularia commersonii. Taxonomy (NCBI): domain Eukaryota; kingdom Metazoa; phylum Chordata; class Actinopteri; order Syngnathiformes; family Fistulariidae; genus Fistularia; species Fistularia commersonii. Next base: position 94,422 of record NC_141318.1, read on the forward strand.
CAAAATAAAAGCCTACAGGAGCCAACCACTGCAGATGGTACAGAATGCTGCAGCACGGTTGGTATTCACTCAACCCAAAAGGGCTCATGTTACACCTCTGTTCATCCAGTAGCTGCCAGGATCAAGCACAAGGTCCTGACCCTGGCCTTCAAAACCACCTCAGGAACAGGTCCAGCATATCTGAACCAAATGATAAGACCTTATGTTCCCGGCAGAGAGCTGCGTTCCTCTAATACAAACCTACTAGCAGTACCTTCTGCTCGCTCTAAGCGATCTCAGGCAAAACTGTTCTCCGTTCTACTACCTCAGTGGTGGAACAAACTTCCGGAAGCAACAAGACTAGCATCATCTCTCTTAACCTTCAAGAAACAGGTAAAAACTGTTCTCTTTCAGGACTTTTTACTGCGCTGATGCCCCAGATCAGGTTAGGCAGCAAGTTAGGCTATGCAGTGTGTGTGTGTGTGTGTGTGTGTACGTTTGTGTGTCTGTCAAAAAAAAAAAAAAAACCCTCACTAACCCCAGCTCACTGTTCTGTAGATTTCCTGTGCATCTTGTATTTGCAAGTGTATTTGCAGTCCTTATGTCCTCTATTGTAAGTGGCTTTGGATAAAAGCTTCTGCCAAATGCAATGCAATGTAATGCAATGCAATGCAATGTAATGCAATGTAATGTAATGTAATGTAATGTAATGTAATGTAATGTAATGCAATGTAATGTAATGTACAGGACAAACCTTTAGCAGAAAACAAAAACAGAAAATGGATTTTGGAGGTCCTTTTTTTTAATCAATAAATAAATGAAAACTATTTGTTCAGAAAAAATGTTCACTTTTATTCCAAATCGTTTCCTTGACGTGAAGAAGCAGGAAGACCTCGAAGAGGGACCAGATAGAACCTGGACGGACTGACGGATGTAAAGTTCAGACCGACAAGACAAACGTTCCTCCTTCCTCCTGAAAGAAGAGGCTTGGAACCAGACATGAAACTACATTTAATTTTTTTTTCAGAAACAGGAAGTGGAAATGGAGAAGCTCTCACGGTCAGCCCATGAGAACCTTGAAGGAACGCCCAAGAAACTAAGTTCATTTAGAACCATCGGACAATGACTGAGAAAGTCAGAGGAGCAGGACTACATCTGCAGCATCAAATGGAACCCTGATCGGACTGGCCTTCTGTCCTCGGCAGGAAACTGGAGATGAGATGCCTGAACGCCTTTTAAGTGCCTTCAGAACAATCTTCTCAGGTCTGAAGCTCTGATGCCAGCAACTCCTCAGATGGAGGAGGAGGGGAAAGGAAACCTCCTCTTCTTTGCCCCTCCCCTCTCCTTTTCTTATTCCCTTCCTTCCATCTCCATCCTTCTCCTCCTCCTGATGAATCTTCTTCACTCTGAGGGAGAGCAGAGCGTCTCCTCGTTCAGCTGGCAAACAGGACTCTGAAGGAGGTTCCATGAATAAATAAATGTCCATGAGAACGTCCGACCGTCAGCTACTCCTCGAGGAGCAACTTTTGAAGTTCTCTTCAAACCTTCAGCCCGGAGGAGCAAAGATCTTGAGGTTCAAGCAGAAGAATGTGAACGTGAACAGAGGGTTGTTTCAGGGTTCAAGAAAACAAAGTTCCTTTCAGTCAGAGTCACCAGCAGGCTTCGCAGGAGAACCCCATTTCAGAACCTGCTACGTCCGGTCCTCTTCCGAATCAGTCTTTGTGGAACGCTTCGATTCTGGTCCTGCGTCTCTGCCCCCCCCAGGTTCTATCAGAAGGGGGTTCCGGCTGTGGGGGTGGTGCTGTCCATGGAACCCCCCTAACGGGGTTCTTCAGGCTGTTCCAGCTGTGGGGGCGATGCCTGCAGAGCTGCTGCACCGACACCCCGCCTCCAGGGTTCTACCGGAGAAGCAGTTCCAGCTCTGCAGGGGGCTTCGTGTGGACCCCCCCGGGTTCTACCGGAAAGGCGGTTCCGGCTGAGGGGGGAGGGGCCTGTAGAGCTGCTGCAGGCGGACCGGCCTCCTGCCGGCCGGCCAGCCGCCGGGCAGCTGCCCGATGACCCGCAGCCCGACCGGCTGGCCGTGGGCCGTCAGAGAGGGAGCGGGGCAGAGGAGGCGGGTCTGGCCTGGCGGGGGTTCGGGGTGGGCAGTGCCAGGCTGCTGGGTGGGGGCGGGGTAATGGGGCAGGAGGATGGCGGGCGTGAGGCCGTAGCGAACCTGGAAGACCCGCAGGGGTGTCTGTGCTAGGAACCCGTTAGGCCGCTGGACCTCCTGCTGAACCTCCTGCTGGAGCTCCGAGTCCTTACTCAACTCCCGACCCTCAGTCTCCTTCCCCTGCTGGCCCTTCCCCGGCGGGTGCCGGGCCCGGATCGCCTCCTGCATCTTCTCGGCCTGGGCGCGGCGGACGTGGTAGGTCTTGCGGGAGCTTTGGAAGGAGTCCAGGAATCCATCCAGGCCTACGCTGCCCTCCATAAACTTCTCCAGCAGCTCCTGCACCCAAACATCAGCAAACAAAAATCAGCATGCAGCAGAGGGTCCAGCTTGTTCCTCCCTCGGTAGACTACATTGTGTATAGACCAAGTAGAAGAGTGGTAATTGGCGCAGACCTCAATGAACATGTTGGTGAAGGCAATAGAGGCAATGGGCAGGTTTGGTCTCCAGGATAGGAATGCAGAGGGACAGATGGTGGTGGACTTTGCAAAAAGGATAGAAATGGCGGTAGTGAACACTTTTCTTGGAAAAAAGGCAGGAACATAGTGTAACATATTAGAGTGGAGGTCAGAGGATGCAGGTAGACCACATCTTGTATAGACAATGCAATCTGAAGGACATCAATGATCTCAAAGTAGTGGTAGGTGAGATTGTAGTCAGGCAGCGTAGGATGGAGGTTTGTAGGATGAATTTGGTGACAAGAAAGATCGAGAGGACAGAGGTAGAGCAGAGGACAAAGCGGTGGAAGCTGAAAAGGGAGGAGTGTTGCATGGTTTTCAGGGAGGAATTGAGAAAGGCTCTGGGTGGTCAGGGTGAGCTTCCAGATGACTAGACAACTGCAGCTAATGTGATCAGGGAGACAGGTAGGAGAGGATTGGGTGTGTCGTCTGGAAGGAAAGTAGATAAAGAGACTTGTGGTGGAATGAGGAAGTACAGCGGTATATACAGAGAAAGCCGTTAGCAAAGAAGAAGTGGGATACTGAGAGGACTGAAGAGAACAGACAGGAGTACAGGGAGATGCAGCGTAAGATAAAGGTAGAGGTAGTAAAAGCCAAACAAAGGGTATACGATGACTTGTATGCTCGGTTGGATAGTAAGGAGGGTGAGAATGATGTATACAGGTTGGCGAAACAGAGAGATAGAGATGGAAAGGATGGACAACTGGTCCAGGTGATTAAAGATAGAGAGGCAAATGCTAGAAGAGTGATGAGAAGATGGAAATACTTTGAAGAGCTGATGAATGAGAAAAATGAAAGAGAGGCAAGGATAGAAGAGGTGACTATTGTAGACCACAAAGGAGCAGAGATTAGTAAAAGTGAAGTGAGGAAGGAATTGAAGAGGGTGAAGAGTGGAAAGGCAGCTGGTCCTGATGATAGACCTGTGGAGGTGTGGAAATTTCTAGAGAATTGAGAAGATGCCTGCATAATGGAGAAGTGTGATGGTGCCTTTTTTGTAACTATAGAGGGCTAAAGTTGATGAGCCATACAATGAAGTTATGGGAAAGAGTAGTGGAAACTAGACTGAGAGCAGAAGTCGGCATCTGTGAACAGCAGTATGGCTTCATGCCAAGGAAGAGTACTACAGATGCAGTATTTGCGTTGAGAATGCTAATAGAAAAGTACAGAGAAGGCCAGAGGGAGCTGCATTGTGATTTTGTAGACCTAGAAAAAGCATATGACAGGGTGCCAAGAGAGGAGCTCTGGTATTGTATGAGGAAGTCTGGAGTGGCAGAGAAGTATGTTAGACTGGTGCAGGACATGTATGCTAGCTGTGAGACACTGGTACGGTGTGCTGTAGGGGTAACAGAGAAGTTCAAGGTGGAGGTGGGACTCCATCAGGGCTCAGCTCTGAGCCCCTTCTTGTTCGCAATGGTGATGGACAGGCTGACAGATGAAGTTAGACAGGAATCCCCATGGACCATGATGTTTGTGGATGACCCTGTGATCTGGAGTGCAAGCAGAGAACAGGTTGAGCAAAATATAGAGGTGGAGGTATGCTCTGGAAAGGAGAGGAATGAAGGTTGGTCGCAGCAAGACAGAATATATGTGAGTGAATGAGAGGACCTCGGGTGGAACGATGAGGCTACAGGGATTGGAGATCAAGTAGGTGGAGGATTTCAGCCAGGAGGTCTAGAGGAAGACCACAGAGAAGATTTACAGAGGAGATGAAGTTCGTTGGAGAAGAGGATGCACGGAGTAGGTAGATGAAGAAGATCCATGAACTGGTTGACATGTGACCAATTATCATTGTGCCTGCCTGTCTCGAAGAAGAAACCAATCCAAACCGACTGTATTGATCAGCAGATCAGGATCAGATTCTGGATTAGGAGCCACAACATCCAGATACTCAAGGTATTAAAAACAGGTTCTCACCTGTGTGTGTGTGTGTGTGTGTGTATGTGTGTGTGTGCTGGCAGTGAGGGTGAGGATGAAGGTGAGGCCCTCAGCCATACTATCGCCTCTGATGATCTTTCACCCTTTGGGTCCTTTAACTGTTCTCAAGCAGCTGGAGTTCCAGCTTGTTGCCGTTGAGAAGTCGACCCAAAGAAGAACCCCAGCATGCAACGGACGAGGAGGTCGTTCATGGAGGAATCATCAGTAAGGAGCTGTGAAGGAAGCAGTCAGAGAACTTACCTCTGATTGGTCCTCTGCTCGAGACACCTCTTCCTGCAGGAGGTTCTGCGCTGCCTGGAGGTTCTGCTTCTTGACTTGAGCCTCTGCAACCACACAGAGAGACTGGTGAGACCCGAAGGAACCACGAGGACTTCAGAGGTGGAAGGGAAGCCCAGGAACTGCAGGGGGTGGGGGGTTCTTCAGTACAGCCTGACCTTCTCAAACATGTTCTGGTCCTACCTCACATTCATCTCGGAACTGTGTGTGTGTGTGTGTGTGTGTGTGTGTGTGTGGGCCTAAACACACTATTTTCTGAATCATGGGGGGCTGACAGACATGGTCACATGACAGGAAGCAGGAAGGTGAGGGATTACTATTGAATGATTTTTAAGAATTAAAGAGAGGAGGGAGTTCATTGGGATGGGGGGGGTGTTATGACTTTTCCATTCAGGTCCTAAACTTTAAAATCTAAAGTTAAAAAAAAATATCTTTGATGGTTTCGGATCAAAGGAGGGGGATTCAGTGAAATCAGACTTGAAATAAAGATGAAAGGAAATTAATCTTCATTGAAGAATTCATGTGAACACATGAATGAAGAAGCAGCAGTGTGACTGGAGGGGGCGGAGCATGTAACACACACACACACACACACACACACACACACACACACACACACACACACACACACACACACACACACCCACCCACCCACCCACCCTCGGGCTTGTGTGCTCATTATGCCCCCCCCCGGGTCAGACCGGGGTCATTGAGACTGGGGTCAGATGAAGGTCACACTGATGAATCTAATGACTGGAGCTCCACCCACAGCAGTTTCCATGGAAACCGAGAGAAAGGTCTTGAATGCTTGGAACTGAAACGACAGACAAGATGGTTCTCGTTCTTCTGCTGGGGTGTCCGACCAGGTCTCTGAGGACTGAAGCTGGGGCGCTTCTCCTGGTCCTTTATGTTCTGTGAAGCTTCTGTGGAGGTCCGTGACTATCAAAGTGGGTTCAGTGAAGACTCCGAGGCGGATGAAGGTCCACCAGACTTCTGACCTTCTGCTGTGATAACATCAGAAGCCGTGGCGGCGTTCCTGAACCCGCGGCAGCGAGCGGGGAGATGGGAGGAGACAGCCAGGGAAACAAACACTCCAGCAGCAGATGGAGGTGACCTACATTGGGGGGGGAAGGGGTGAGATGATTAGAGCTTCCAGCAGAACCAGCCCTGCTCCCCCAGAAAGGGCCTCCTCTGTTCCACAGAGCTGGAACAGTGGAACCTATGGGCACCTGCAGGCTCTCCACTGACGTGGAGTCAGAAGACGCACACCAGACCTTTCGCTTCTCCACGGACCCCACACACTCTGAGAACATGTGCGTGGGGGGGATCAGCCGGGACCATCAGGTTCGACGCTCATGTAGACCTCCTTTATCTCCTCCCCCCATATAGACCTCTTCCATCAGCCTCCAGGGCCCGGAGAAGACAATGCGTGGAAGGAGACGATGGGAGAGCCTGATTGATGTGACAGTTGGCGTGAACGCAGTGAGCGCGCTCAGCAGCGCCCTCAGAGCAAACAGCTGATGTCAACATGCCGCTGTGGCCTGAAGCTGCAGGAGACCTTGGAGGAGACCACGGCGCAGGCGGAGGAAGCTCGGACGTCTGGCCGGCGTGCGTTTCCATGATGTGGAGTAGCGGCGGCTAACATATTAATGGCTGCTAACCGTTTGGCGGTGGCTAACAGATAAGCGGCTGCTAACCGCTATGCGGCGGCCAACCGATTAGCAGAATCAGGACAGGAACGGACCAGGACCCTGTCTAGTGAACCCTCAGCATTCTGGAGCTCCATGGGGAAGGTAAGTCCATCTGCAGAGGGACCAAGACGCTGCTAGTCACCATCAGCAAGGCGGCGCTGAACAAGAAGAACAGAAGTTGTATTCCATCTATTCCCTGCAGACGCCAGATACAGTCAAAGACCACTTGTCTGAGGATCCCTAGGAACGTTAGCCAGCGGAGGATCCTCCTTCCCTCAGAGCACCGAATAGGTCAAAGAGGTCACCAAGTACTGCGGGGTCTGCAGTACTTCAGGCTGTCTTCAGTACTAGGTTGTCATCAGAACCTCAGCAGCTCCTGGTTCTGAAGGATTGTCCTGGACTTCCTGGGGTGCTTGGGGCGTGTCCACGGGGCTCAGCGGTTTGTTCAGGGTCCTTTCCGGATAGTTCCGGGTGATGAACAACGCTCTCCTGGTGGTCCGGGGTTCAGAGGAGGTTCAGACACAGATGGAGGAGGAGCAGCAGGAGCAGGAAGCTCCACAATGTTAGACTCTGCTCCACAACCGGTCCAGGATGAAAGGTTTGATTGACGGGATTGAGGTTCTCCTTGTTCTGGCCTCGCAACCATCCGTTTCCAGGCTCCGCCCGCAGCCGTGGAACCCCGGCTCCCCGGAGTCCGGAGATGTTTGTGTTCTCTCCGAGCCAGGTTTCCTGTCGTGTCTCCACCTTGGCTCTCTGTGACTCATCAGAGGAAGAACTGCTGCTTCCTGCCTCGGAACCAGGTCAGACCTCAGTGGAAGCGGAAACCCGGGTCTGAACCGCTGGACGGCTTCTGAGGGAGAAGGTCGGCACCTCCACAGGGAACGTGACCAAACTCCGAGAGATGGCTTATGCGGGAACCTTCGAGAACGTTCCGGACCGACGCTCGGTCTCGATCATGTGGGATTGAAAGAGGTCCCACCCATGCGTTGATCCAGAGAGGTGGCTTTCCTGATGGCAGGAAGGCCTCCGTTTGTTGAGCTTGACCGATCTTCTCAAACACTGGATGCACCTCAGCCTCCGGCCAACAGAACCGTAGCTCCGTCAGGCTCTATCTCCATCCTGGTGTCTCCAGGTTGTTCTATTCTTCAGGCCCTTCAGCGTCCGTCCCTGTGTGTTCTTACCGTTCGGAGCGGCTGGTTGGTCCAAACCCCGGGGGGGGTTACCCTAACCCTAACCCTGAGGAGATACGCTGACGCGTAAACGCAGCTCCGAAGCCGAGGTTCCGCTCGAGCAGGACCTCCTGCCAATGACCGCCGAACCCCTCTTGGTCCTGTTGTCACGGTTACTCTGACCCGATGGATGCTTTCACCAGGAACCTGCTCTGAGACGGTTCACCACGGACGGAGAACCGGCAGAGAACCTTCATTTTCCATCTCCAGTGACTCAGGACTCTGCTGCTCCCATCGCAGTGGAAAGTCCCCAACACAGAACCGGGGAGGTGGAGCTCTTGGAGGCCAGCAGACCCGGAGGGGTAGACCCACGGGCTGAGCACGGTTCCAACCGCAGCCCATCCAGATGTTGGCAGGTGTTTGTTGGTTTTCGAAGCGTGGAAACAGAGGAGTCGAGAAGGAGACGCTTTTTCAGGCGAAGGTTGCGAAGAATGTTGTTTGTTGGCATGACGGTCGCCGTGGAAACGGGAAGGATTCTTGGAATTCATGTTCCCGTGGCATTCTCAGAAGCAGCTGACGGTTTGGAAGAAGGAAACCAAAGTGTGAGGAACGTAGTTCTGCCCACAAACAGGACCGGCTTCCAAACCCAGGTCTCCAGGCTCAGCCCAGAAGCAACCAGACCAATGTTCTCCTGGTGCAAAACAACTCTGCAGGAGAAGAGCAGGATGTAGGAGGCCATGAAGAAACACAGTCGGGGTGAAAAGGAGGTCCAAGGTCCAGAGGAGCAGCAGTGATGAGCAGATCCGGGAGCAGACAAAGGCGGGAGAAGCTGCCCTGAAGTCGCCGTCTCACCGACCGGCAGCAGAACCTCTCGACGCTTCCTCTGCGCCTCAGGAGAAAATCAGATGTTTTGCAAATGAAGGATGCCTTTCTTCTCCGCCAGGTGGCGTGAAGACCACACACCGGCCGGAAGTCCACACCTCCATGGAGCTTCCGCCTTCGTCAGCAGCAGGAGCCCCACCCTTGGGAGTCGCCATGGAGATGCGAACCGAACGCGTCTCCTCCGGAGAGGAATGCGACGGTCGATGGCGTCACCTGCTCCTGCCGTGGGTCCTCAGGCCCCCCGAGGACCTTCGCATTCAGGGTTCGAGCTTCTCTGGAGAGCCTCAACAAAGACCAGGCCCCTCTGGCCCCACAAACTCTTGGAAGACAGCTGCAGGCCTCCCGCCGGTCCTCCATCTGCTCCTCGGTTCCCATGAAGGAGCTCCCGGCAGCCGGAAGCTTCTCCGCTCTTTGCTGGCGGCTGTCCAGACTGGATCGGATCTTCTGGATTCCGGCGGAGGCCTTCAAGCGGGGCCCACGCAGGGATCAGGCTACCAGAAGATCAGGCCTGGGATTTGATCCGCTGACCTCCTCATCTCGACCTGGCACCCCGGAGATCCTGAACCTTCTTCTCCTGGCTGCTCTACTCACCGAGTTGACTCTGTTTCTCCAGGCACGCCGTGGCCAGGTTGGACAGCTCGCGGTACTTCTCCACCAGCTGGACTTTGCCGCTGAGGAGGCGAGGCCTCCGAGCCAGGCTCTCCTCCGCCAGGCTCCGGTTGGAGGTCAGCAGAGCTTCTCTGTCCACCTGAAGGTCCTGAAACTGAACGGGAGAGAAATTCACATCAGCCGAGATTTTGCACGAGTACAAGTTCTGGGGGGGAATCGGTCCTTCAAGAGTGTGTCCAGAACTCCGGTAACTCCAGTTTGCTCTGTGAGACCAGCTCAGATCTCCGTCTCTGGTGCCACTGCTTCCAACAGAGAAGCTAAAATAATACAATCACAAACTGGCTGGACCACCACCGGGTCCAAGCACGGGACCTCCACTGGGTTTTGTGTCCTGGACCATCCCGCCCCCCAGAGGGTGCTGGCCGGCCTGATGACCCTCCTCTCAGAGGAGGCCTGGGATGGATCATCACATGGATTAGTGGCATTCCTGAGAAGATCCGCTGCTTCCTGACTCAAATTTTGTCAATAATTCACACGAGAACTGCAAATGTTCCAAGGAGAACATCTGGGACTCTGACTCAGAACACCAGCCAAGAAGACACCAGTTCGGCTTCCTGCTAGCGTCACGCACGCCGCAGGCTCACCGCACGTGCTGGAGAAGATCTCAGCCACCATCAGGAGACCAAAGCAGGACATCGCCACCAAAGTTACGGCTCCGGACTCCGACCTCCACGCGAGGTCCTTGTGTGGACCCGAAGCTCCTCGGGACGTGAACGTCAGCAGAGACAGACGGGAAACCCACCCGCCGCCTGAGGAGAAGGTTTCGCCACCGCGTTCCGGTCCACCAGGCGAGCGGAAGGTGATCTTTCTGTCAGGGTTCTCTGATCCCGTCTTTCCCGCTGGTGCCGGGCTGGAGGTTCTGGAGGTTCTGCAGAGGTCACGCGGCTCCACCAGCGGAAGCGAGGTGGCCTCGGTCTTCTCCGCCTCGAGGCAAACCGGAAAGCTCTGTCGATCTGAAGCGTCCGCTTCCGAGAGGCATCTTGGAAGGAAAGAAAGGTTGTGATGTTCCAAATCACTGGCCTCTGGCCGTGTTTGTGGAAGGAGGACATCTCCCCCCGGACCTCCACCCTCTGGAACACAGGACTCCATTGTGAGCCTGGAACGCGGTCTCCGCTCTGTCGGTTCCTTCGGGGTCTCCTCGGCCACGTCCTCTTCCACGCTGCATCTGTCTCACATTTTACGCTCGGCGATGTTCTCCTCAGCCCCGAGGAATGTGCGGAATGTGCGCGGTCGTCGGAGGAGGGTCGGGAACCCGCCAGGAACCCCGAGGGCCGATGCAAGTCGGGTCGCACGCCGTGTCTCCTTCCAAGG
>NC_141318.1:107500-185000 GCF_037954325.1 Fistularia commersonii
GGAAAAAGTCGAGGATGAAGAGCGCTCCGATTGGCTGAAGCCGCCCGGCTCCTCCACCAATCAGAGGCCGTGCAGTAAATTGGCCCCGCCCACCGCTCTCCCGCGCCCCCCGGCGGCGAGAGGACGGAGGTGCGTGTGAGCCGGACCAGAAGGAGTCCGGCTCACACGCACCCCTTCAGGTCCGGCCCTGGAGAACCCAGCTGGAGGCTCCTCGCCATCCTGGAGGCTCCTCGCCTTCCCGCCGCCGGAGGTCTGCGTTCGGCCCGCGGGTCCGGATCCTTCTGCCAAGGACGGACCTGGAGGACTTTGCCAGGAGCCGTGCATCCAGATCCCGGCCTTGGACCGGCCTTGGACCGGCCTCCCTGACCTCCTCGTTCTTGCCTGTGGATCCAGAGGCCGCGGGTCTCGGCGGCAGCCTGGACTGGATCCGACGGCATCAGACCTCAGGGTCAGGGTCAGGATCAGGGTCAGGGTCAGGATCAGGATCAGGATCAGGATCAGGATCAGGGTCAGGATCAGGGTCAGGGTCAGGGTCAGGGTCAGGATCAGGATCAGGATCAGGATCAGGGTCAGGATCAGGATCAGGATCAGGGTCAGGATCAGGGTCAGGGTCAGGGTCAGGGTCAGGATCAGGATCAGGGTCAGGATCAGGGTCAGGATCAGGATCAGGATCAGGATCAGGGTCAGGATCAGGGTCAGGATCAGGGTCAGGGTCAGGATCAGGATCAGGATCAGGGTCAGGATCAGGATCAGGGTCAGGATCAGGGTCAGGGTCAGGATCAGGGTCAGGATCAGGATCAGCCGAAACCCGCCTCTGTGGTTTCGGACCCGAATGGATCCTCGCTCTCTGAAGAAAGTGAAAACTGCTCGGAGGAGAAGCGTTTTATTCAAGCATTGAGATGTTAACATGGTCATGTGCTCAGTGGAGAAGAAGAAGAAGAAGAAGATCTGGAGGGTTTGGACAAGATCCTGAACTTGGAGTCAAATCATTTGCGATTCATCCTTTGAAGACATCACGTCCTCTGGCGGTCGAGGTCGAACCCGTCGCAGCTCCGCTTCGCCCGGCTGTCCGTCATCCAACCGCTCACCCTCTACGGAGAACCTTCGAAGAACCCGCTGTCTGTTCATGGTCGGGTGAGAACCCGCAGAGAACCCGGTCCACCGCCGGATCCGAACCGGAGGAGGAGACGGTTCTCGTGACTGACGGCCTCCTGGATCCGTTTCCTGATTTCCCTCAAATGACAGGTGGTGGAGCTCCTGTGGTTGGAAGCTCTCCCGCGCTGCAGCGTGATGTTTCTTCATGATTTCACAGAAAAGTCTGGGCTGCCGGAGGTTCCGCTCAGATTGTTCTCCATCTTGTGGTCGCGGCGGCGGCGGCGGCGGACCGGCAGCCTGTTATTTTGTGGCGTGAAACTTCTCGGAAGTAGGTCCGCAGCCGTGGCCTCCTGCAGGGTTCATCTCCACCGCCAGAGGGCGCCGTGTGACAGGCGGCCATTTTGATCCCCGATTAAAACGATTGGTTAGAGGTTCGGTTTCTGGTGGTTCCTATCTCAAAGTTCAGAGAAGAACCCTGAGCTGAAGGAACCGCCTGAAGTTCTGGTGCACTCAACTATAATCAACATGACCTTGTTCTTCTGTCTGACCAGCAGGAACCTGCTTCCATAAGCCAAGAACCTCCGGAACCTCACCATCCGGGGATCCAACCGACGTCGTCGTAGTCCTCTCCTGCCTCCTTGTAGCCTCCTCTTCCCTGCTCCTGGTTTCCTCCTCCTCCCGGGTTTTCTTCTCCATCGATGTCATCATAGTCCACGGACGAGTCATCAGTTGGACCAGGACCAATCTGATCCTCTTCCTCTAGCTTCACGTAGTCCAGGGGGTCAGCCAGGTAATAGTCGTTGTCTGGATCCTGGTGTCGGTCCTGTACGTAGTCTGGTTCCTGGAGTCGGTCCTGTTCGTAGTCTGGATCCTGGAGTCGGTCTTGTTCGTAGTCTGGGTCCCGGAGTCGGTCCTGTTCGTAGTCTGGTTCCCGGAGTCGGTCCTGTTCGTAGTCTGGATCCTGGAGTCGGTCTTGTTCGTAGTCTGGGTCCTGGAGTCGGTCTTGTTCGTAGTCTGGGTCCCGGAGTCGGTCCTGTTCGTAGTCTGGTTCCTGGAGTCGGTCCTGTTCGTAGTCTGGGTCCCGGAGTCGGTCCTGTTCGTAGTCTGGGTCCCGGAGTCGGTCCTGTTCATAGTCTGGTTCCCGGAGTCGGTCTTGTTCGTAGTCTGGGTCCCGGAGTCGGTCCTGTTCATAGTCTGGTTCCCGGAGTCGGTCCTGTTCGTAGTCTGCTTCCTGGAGTCGGTCTTGTTCGTAGTCTGGGTCCCGGAGTCGGTCCTGTTCATAGTCTGGTTCCCGGAGTCGGTCCTGTTCGTAGTCTGGTTCCTGGAGTCGGTCTTGTTCGTAGTCTGGGTCCCGGAGTCGGTCCTGTTCGTAGTCTGGTTCCTGGAGTCGGTCTTGCTCATAGTCTGGGTCCTTGTCCAGGCCTTGTACATAGTCTGGGTCTTTGTCCAGGCCTTGTACATAGTCTGGGTCTTTGTCCAGGCCTTGTACATAGTCTGGGTCCTGGACCTGCTTCCCTAGGTGGCCTGGCCCCTCGGACAGATTCTCGTAGCTCCGAGCTCCTGAAACAAGAACCATCATGTCTGAGGTCGCAGATAAAAATCACATGTTTGTTCTGAAAGGGGTCTGGAGGACGTGGCCCTAGTCTTTGCAGTGGGCAGACCTGGTCCTGGTTTTTCCAGTGGCCAGACCCGGTCCTGGTCTTTGCAGTGCCTAGACCTGGTCCTGGTCATGGGCCCTGGGTCTCAGTGCCTGAAACCACCTCCATGAGAGGTGGTACAGGAGCAGTTGCTGCCCTCTAGTGGCCGTGGTCATAAATACACTTGACAATAAGCTTAAGAATGATCTAGAGAAGAACATGAATGAAGAGAGCCGCCCCCCCAGACCTCCTTAGACCACTCCTGGTGTCACAACGCAGGATTCTCAATGCTCATTGTGATTGGCATTAACAAGGCTAGCCGTCCCTGTCCTGACCTTTGACCTCCTGAATACACGATGTTGTATTTGTGGAGCAATCCATCCTGGTCGTGCTCATGGCTGACAGCTACGTCTCCATCCAGAGGAACAGACCTCAGAGAAGCAACCTTACGGATCTCAGTTAGAACCTCCTCCGGTGGTCCACAGTCAGGCGGTTCTGCGGGTTCTGTGGCGTGGTCTAGGCCGGGTTCTACGGGTGAAATTACAGGCTTCCCGTCCGAGCGCCGTGCACCGCTGTTAGCCTCAGCTAAGCTACGCGAAGCTGAGCTAAGCAAAGCTAAGCTAAGCAGGTATCAAGACCGTCAACTGATGTCACTGTTGGGTTTGATTCGAAACCAGACAAAGAGGTTTCCAAAATCAATTCTGTGAATGGTTCCTCGTTCAGATGGCCTGGAGGAGGAGGGCTGTGCGCATGACGCGGTGAGGGCTGGGGTTCGTGATGATCGATGAAGACGGCGTGAAGCGGAAACCTTGCCTGCTGCCAGAAACTGTGTCCGAGGAGGAAGAGCAGGAACCTCCTCCTTCACGCTCAGCGCTCTCTGCTTGTAGCTCCTGAAGAAGCCAGAGGAGAAAAGGTTCACTCGGGGTCGGTTCTCTCGCCTGTTAGCCTGTTCGCTGGAGGTTTGTAATTACACGGCATTGATGTGCGACACTCGGCGAGGCGGCAAGGTTCTCCGTGTTCCTGTGAGACAAAGAGAAGAGCAGACGTGAAGAACGTCGAAGACGCCACGTTCCGCCACGTTCCACCACGTTCCACCAGCGGAGTTCCTTTTGGTCCTCCGACTGTGACAGCAGGGGAAATCTATTGTTTTAAAAAGTAATTCATCGAAACCTCTTTAATGTAAAATCTATTGATTTAAAAAGGTAATTTAAGCATGTTTAATTTAAAACGTAATTCATTTCAACATATTTAATATAAAACCTTTTACTAATTTAAAATACAATTCATGTCAATGTATTAAAGTCTATTTATTCAAGCAGCCTTTCACCAAAAGGCATTTCGAGCGTCTCGGAGGCGCCGGTCCGCTGCCGTCGCCGTCGGCGGGGCTTCGGCCTCCTGCGGAGAAAAGCAGAAGCCGACAGAAAGAGACAGAGAAAAGAGAGAAAAGCGAAGCTCAAGGTGGGATATGCAAACGAAGAGCCCGACCTCTGGAGATGCATTTGTTGATGTAGACAAAGACGAGGGCGATGAGCACGGTGACGAAGATCATCGCCACGGCCACCCACAGCCACAGGTACCTGCGAAGGAAGTCCATGGAGCCCGGGAGAAGGTCTGAGAGGGACTGAGGAGGAGGACGAGGGCGCCGAGGAAAGGAGGCGTCGGAAAGAAGACGATCCACCACTTCCCCTTTCTGGGTACTGGCGCGGAGGAGGGGTGGAGCAGGGGTGGAGGAGGAGGTCCTCGCTCTGCTCGCCGGAGGAACTCCGGCCGCGACGGCAGCTGCGTGACTTTGACTGATGCCGAACCGTCAAAGTGGCGAGCAGATGTCGTTTATCTGCCGGACCCGGCTCTCTCGCTGCTTCCTGCTGCTTCCTGCTGCTTCCTGCAGCTGCGGCGAGGAAAGCGAGAGAACACGCCAATGTGGCTGGAGGTCAGGAGGTCAGGAGGTCACGGCGTCGTCTGTGTCTCAACACCCACACCTGCTAGGAAGCATTCTCAGGTCGAGATTCGACACGACGCGGCCCTCCCTCGTCCAGAAGGTGGAAGCCCTCGTGTCTCACCTGGTCAGGGAGCGGCGGCGATGGCGGGGTGGTGACGGAGGCGGCGGTCTCAGACAGGAGATGGTGGAGGAGAAGTAAAACAGACCTTGTCATCCTCTCAATTTGCATAAACCGCTTATGGTTTTCTTCTGCAGCTGCGTGTCACTTCCTCCTTCTCACCCTGGTCGCTCAGTCTGCGTCACGACAGCCCCTGCAGAAGCTCGGGGTGTGCTGCCACGCTTTAGGGGAAACATCTGGTCCGCTCCTGCGTGGAGGATGTTGAAGGTGTTGGAGCAGCAGCTTCACTTCATGCCGTCCACAGACAGATCCCATTAATTAATCTCACCCATTAATTCACCACCTCATTCATTCACCACCTCAGCTATTCATTAACCACGTCAACCATTCATTAACCACCTCACCCATTCAATACTTCATCCATTCACCACCTCACAAATCCACCAACCCCCTCAACCATTGACTACATCGCCCATTCATTCACCCTCTCATCCAATCACCACCTCACCCATTTACTCTCTGTCTCACCCATTCACTACTTTAACCATTCACCTCCTCACAAATCCACTAACCCCCTCAACCATTGACTACTTCACCCATTCATTCACCATCTAATTCAGTCATCGCCCACCCATTCACTCTCTGTCTCACCCATTCATTCACCACCTCACCCATTCATTCACCACCTCACCCATTCATTCACTACATCACCCATTCATTCACCACCTCACCCATTCATTCACTACATCACCCATTCACATGTCATGCCTAACTGTTGTCGACATTATCCTTGTTGGTCGCAGCTCAACCCTGACCCTGAACGTCCTGACAATTTTTTGTTTATTTTTTCATTGCTATTGTCACTCTGTTAGTGTCTCTATCCCTGCTGTTGCTGTTTTGGTTGTCTATTTTCACCCTTACTGTCTTTTTTTTTTCCATTCCGTTGTCCATTCTTATCCTCGATGTTGTTGTTGTTGTTGTTCACTCTGCTGTCTATTTATTAATAATAATTTATCCCATTATGATTATTAAGGGTAATGCAGCCTCAGGGCGGCACTGGCCTATGTCTCTCCAAGCCTGCCTTGGGGGGTCACGGAGCAGTGCCTCCCTGAGCCGGTCCCAAGCCCGGATAAATGCAGAGGGTTGCGTCAGGAAATCAAAAAAAACATGCGAGTCAACCAAAACTATACCATACCGGATCGGTCGTGGACCGGGTTAACAACGACCGCCATTGGTGCTGATGACCTACAGGGTACTAATGGAAATTGGGCTACTGTGGGTCGAAGAACAAGAACAAGAAGAAGAGGAGGAGTGTGTGTTCGGAAGCAGAGAGAGAGGAGGAAAGGAAAGAGCCTGGGACTGAGAGGAGGGACTTTGAATATTGGGACTATGACAGGAAAAGGTAGAGAGTTGGTGGACATGATGCAGAGAAGGAAGGTGGATATACTGTGTGTCCAGGAGACCAGGTGGAAAGGTAGTAAGGCTAGAGGCTTAGGAGCAGCTTTACGTTGTACTATTATGGTACTGACAGGAAGAGAAATGGAGTAGGAGTTATCTTGAAGGAGGATTTTGTTAGGAACGTTCTGGAGGTGGAAAGAATGTCAGATAGACTTATGAGTCTGAAACTGGAAATTGAAGGTGTGATGCTCAATGTTGTTAGTGGCTATGCCCCGCAGGTGGGATGTGAATCTGAAGAGAAGGAGAAGTTCTGGAATGAGTTAGATGAAGTGATGCAGAATATTCCCAGAAATGAGAGTGGTCATTGGTGCAGACTTCAATGGACATGTTGGTGAAGGCAATAGAGGGGATGAAGAAGTGATGGGCAGATTTGGTATCCAGGATAGGAATGCCGAGGGACAGATGGTGGTAGATTTTGCAAAAAGGATGGAAATGGCTGTAGTGAACACCTTTTTCCAGAAAAAACAGGAACATAGGGTAACTTATAAGAGCGGAGGTAGGAGCACGCAGGTAGACTACATCTTGTATAGACGAGGTAACCTGAAAGAGATCAGTGACTGCAAAGTAGTTGTAGGTGAGAGTGTAGCCAGACAGCATAGGATGGTGGTTTGTAGGATGACTCTGGTGACAAGGAAGATGAAGAGGACAAAGGCAGAGCAGAAGACAAAGTGGTGGAAGCTGAAAGGGGAGGAGTGTTGCATGGTTTTCAGGGAGGAGTTGAGAAAGGGTCTGGGTGGTCAGGGTGAGCTTCCAGATGATTGGACAACAACAGCTAGTGTTATCAGGGAGACAGGTAGAAGAGTACTTGGTGTGTCATCTGGAAGGAAAGTAGATAAGGTGACTTGGTGGTGGAATGAAGAAGTTCAGGAGTGTATACAGAGCAAGCGGTTAGCAAAGAGGAAGTGGGATACTGAGAGGACTGAAGAGAACAGACAGGAGTTCAGGGAGATGCGGTGAAAGGTAAAGATAGAGGTAGCAAAGACAAAACAAAGGGCGTATGATGACTTGTATGCTCGGTTGGATAGTAAGGAGGATGAGAATGATCTATACAGGTTGGCGAAACAGAGAGATAAAGATGGAAAGGATGTACAACAGGTCCGGGTGATAAAGGACAGAGAGGGAAATGTATTGACAGATGCTAGAAGAGTGATGGGAAGATGGAAAGAGTACTTTGATGAGCTGATGAATGTGGAAAATGAAAGAGAGGCAAGGGTAGAAGAGGGGGCTATTGTAGACCACAAAGTAGCAGAGATTAGTAAAAGTGAAGTAAGAAAGGCATTGAAGAGGATGAAGAGTGGAAAAGCAGTTGGTCCTGATGATATACCTGTGGAGGTGTGGAAGTGTCTAGGAGAGGCAGCGGTAGACTTTCTGACTTGATTATTCAACAGGATCTTAGAGAGTGAGAAGATGCCTGAAGAATGGAGACAAAGTGTGATGTGCCTATTTTTAAGAATAAAGGGGATGTGCAGAATTGTGGCAACTATAGAGGGATAAAGTTGATGAGCCATACAATGAAGTTATGGGAAAGAGTAGTGGAAACTAGACTGAGAGCAGAAGTCAGCATCTGTGAACAGCAGTATGGCTTCATGCCTAGGAAGAGTACTACAGATGCAGTATTTGCGTTGAGAATACTAATAGAAAAGTACAGAGAAGGCCAGAGGGAGTTGCATTGTGTTTTTGTAGACCTAGAAAAGGCATATGACAGGGTGCCAAGAGAGGAGCTCTGGTATTGTATGAGGAAGTCTGGAGTGGCAGAGAAGTATGTTAGACTGGCGCAGGACATGTATGCTAGCTGTGAGACACTGGTACGGTGTGCTGTAGGGGTAACAGAGAAGTTCAAGGTGGAGGTGGGACTCCATCAGGGATCAGCTCTGAGCCTCTTCTTGTTTACAATGGTGATGGACAGGCTGACAGATGAGGTGAGACAGGAATCCCCATGGACCATGATGTTTGCGGATGACATTGCGATCTGTAGTGAGAGCAGACAACAGGTAGAGGAACATCTAGAGATGTGGAGGTATGCTCTGGAAAGGAGAGGAATGAAAGTCAGTCGCAGCAAGACAGAATATATGTGAGTGAATGAGAGGAACTCGGGTGGAACGGTGAGGCTACAGGGAGTGGAGATCAAGAAGCTGGAGGATTTCAGGTACTTGGGGTCAACAGTCCAGAGCGTAGGAGAGTTTGAAAAAGAGGTGAAGAGACGGGTCCAAGCAGGTTGGAATGGGTGGAGAAAAGTGTCAGGGGTACCAAGAGATAGAAGAACATCAGCCAGAATAAAAGGAAAGGTGTACAAGACAGTGGTGAGACCAGCGATGATGTTTGGACTAGAAACTGTTCCAATGACCAAAAGAAAGCAGACAGAACTAGAGGTTGCAGAGATGAAGATGTTGAGGTTGTCTTTGGGAGTGACCAGGATGGAGAGAATCAGGAATGAGTCTATCAGAGGAACAGCACATGTTCGACGTTTTGGAGAGAAGGTCAGAGAAGCCAGACTGAGATGGTTGGGTCATGGACAGAGGAGGGTAGTGAATATATTGGTAGACAGATGCTGGAATTGGAGCTGCCAGGCAAGAGGTCTGGAGGAAGACCAAAGAGAAGATTTATGGACGTAGTGAGAGAGGATATGGCGACACCTGACAGGAAAAGCCGAAAGAAGAAGAAGAATTATGATTATCAAGGGGCAATTGGTTCTGTGCAACGAAGCCATCTCGGATGAGCATGAGCAGTAGGTTGCAGTTTGGAGCAGCGAGGGCTCGCCGTGTTGCTCAACAACGCTTGGAGGCGCTTGGAGGAGCCGGGAATCCAACCGGGAATGTTTGCTTCCAGAGACGCTCGCTCGACCTCCTCCGCCACGCCGCCCCTATTGTGGATGTCTTTTGCTATCTTCTAATTGTCTCTCTATTTGTATTTATATTCATATTTACTGACACTATAACTGCTGTGACAAAGGAATTTCTCCAATGGGGATCGATAAAGTTGATCTTATCTTAATATCTCCTTCTGCTTTCACTTTGATCTTTGAAGTTCAAAAGATTGCTTGGCAATTAAACAGATCCACTTAATAATTCTTTCATCAAACCATCCGTGTCATTTGACAGCTGAAGGAACGCGCCTTTACATTTCTGATGCGGACAAAGTTCATCTTGTCTTCATTCTGGAACCCAAAAGCAGGTCAACCGCTTTTATTTTGAAAGGTCCCATCGGCTCAGTCAAGCTCCGCTAATGCGGCGCGATCTTCACAGGAAGTCGACCGACGGCCGGCCAAATCTTAGCGTTTTAAGGAAAAACGCGCCCCCGGGAGGCGTTCGGGTTCTGCCTCCCGGCGACGACCGACATGCCGACGGTTCGAGATCCCGACGGCATCGTCTTTACGACGTCTGAGCAGCCAGATCGGACGTGGAGAAGTGATATTATTTTGAAAACTGTGTCGGAAACAGCGTGGTTGCCTGTCGCTAGCTTCACCCTGATTGTGATGTTAGCCCGCTCGCAGGACGCTCCGAGCTCGGATCCCAGCGCTCCCGTCACCGCTCCAAGCTCCCGGGGAAACCATGTCCGAGGAGGCCGCCGGGGCCGCCGTCGCCCCCGCCCAGCGTGACGGTAAATGTCGACTGTTCTCCGCGGTCGTCCAGGGTCTGGAGACCGGCGAGTCCGCGGCCTCCGCATCCGGAGCCCATTAGCCTGTTAGCATCCCGGGCGACGTGTCACTGCCGTCTCCGAGCCTCCAGCTGCGCAGCGGTTCGACCGCGGCCGCTAGCAGGTTCCTCCGCCGCTAGCTGCTCCCGCGGCCGCTAGCAGGTACCGCGGCCGCTAGCGGCGGGGCGGCCGCTCGCAGGACCCTCGGCCGCCGGCCGGTTCCACGGCCAGCTGCTGCTCACCGGTCGTTCGGGACCGGAACCGCCGCGTCTCGGCGGGCTGAGGCGGGCGGGATGTCCCCGCTCTCCAGGAACCTCCGGACCGGCCACTAGCCTCCGCCTCCGCCGCGGCTAACAGCGTCCCGCCGGCCTGCGCCGCCTGTCACGGCAGCGGTCACATGCCCCTCCGGACCGGGCGGGCCGAGCCTGCGGCCGGACCCCGCGGCCCGCCGGGGGCCTCGGCCGCTGCGGGGCTCCCGGCGGCCGGACTGGAGCGGCACTTTAGCCCCTGTCAATTTATCGATCAATTAATCAATTTACATCGAAGCTGTTTTTTTTTTTTAATCAATACCAGCATTTCTGACATAATTAATTTAACTCGAAGACAATCCAATATTAATACAAAGGAGGAAGTCTGCGCGGTCTTTATCTCAATAACAATTATTATCGTTATTGTTATTGTTGATAAGATCATTATTATTGATGATGTTATTATCGTCAGTGTTTTTGTTGTCGTCGTCATAACAACCAGTCCTTTCCTTCAGACTGACACTGTGATGGGGGTCGGGTCTTCCCTCCAATGGTCTGATACTCCACCAATTGTTTTATTGATTATTTGGTTTTACTTATAGTATTTTGTCACTAGGTTAACCAGCTCCGTGTTCCTCCTGGTCCTCGATCCTTCCATTTGTTAATAACGAGGAGGAGAGCGTGATTGGCTGACAGTCTTGGCTGATAATTGACCGCTTACTGATCATTTCCCGGCATCGGTTCGTTGTGATCAGCCGACCGATCAGAAGGAGCTTCCTGGTCGAGGGAGGTCAGCACCGGTCTTCACCTCTGCAGTGTTTCTTCTGTGAACTTCCAGGATCCTTGATGGATGGATGGATGGATGGACTGACTGAAAGCGGAGGACTTCTACACTCTATCTGTCCTTCTCAGGATAGAATCCCCTGCACTGATGAACCAATTACATGCCGCCACGGGGCGATGCCAGGGAGCAGTTCGGGTTCAGTGTGTCGCTCAACAACACTTCTGCAGCTCGGACCGGGTTGGGCAACCCTTTTGACCCGTGAGGCCGGGCCAGGAGACGATGTGTGAACGGACATAAACGACATGCATAGAAGAGAAGGACATGTAAAAGCATTTACATGAAAGATTTAAGCCTTTTAGCAAAGCATGCCAATGCGGGGCTCATCGATCGGGTTGTTTTCCCAATCACTGCTTCCGGAGCGCAGTAGAAAAAGCCGCGTGGATCGCAGGGTCAGTGTTGTTGATCTCGCTTTTTGCCTGTGCATTTTGTTGTGGCGATTCTCAGGATGGATCCGAGGTGTCGGTCAGTTCACTCGGATCCGTGAGGGGTTTCGCCGGTGTCGGTGACGCTGAATGTCTGCTCACGTATGTAGGTGGAACCAAAGAACGTCAGCGTCTTACGGGCCGTTGTCCGGAGGTTTGATAATCGCTAATTTGAATGCCGGCATATAAATTGCCTTGGTTGTCACGGTTCCCAGTGCTTTTTTCGGTCCACCTTGACAGTTGCCGCCCATGGGGGGGGCGATCGGCGGGGACCCAAAGGCTTCGCCTCGCCCAGCGAGTTGCCAGGTTTTCTTGTTTTTCCCTTTCCAGTGGAATAATGTTTCGCCACAGGAGACCTCCTGGACCCGCCCCTGCCTGTCTTACATCCCGTCGCCCGACCCGGCGAGCCCCCCTCTGTCTTACCCGTCCTCCCGGTACCGACCTTGCCTGTTTCCGAATGCTTCATCCGCATTCTGCTGTTCCGAACTGCCGGAGCCTCGGTACGGTCCATGAACTCTTCCTCTGTTGGTGTGGAGTGGCAGTCGGGTCCGTACCCCACCCGCTACATTGGTACTGAATAATAATTTATCCTTTATTAGTCCCCGTTCTCTGTAAAGAACCCATCACGAATGAACCATGAGCAGTTTGCTGCCGTCGACCAGCACCTGGGGAGCAGTTAGGGTTTCAGTGTCTTGCTTGACGTAAATGTAACCAGGAATGTTCGGTTCCAAAGACGAGTGGTCTACCTCCTGAGCTACGCCGCCCCGACTGGACTCTTGGTCAAGGTCTGTCGGTGAAGTCTGTAAAGCAGCCGTTTTCTTTTGATGGGACTCCGTGGAAAAAGCATTTCTTGCCGTCCACTTTTCGTTTCTGTGATCCGCTCATTTTTACAGCAGGGTTCAATGTGGAGAGCGAAAAAGCGACGTCAAGAGTAAAGGCCGCATCGAGGTTTCATTTTCATAAAAGCTGTATGAAAGCGGCCAAGCCTTTGGGTCCTGCAGGCCTGAGCTACGAGGAGCTCTGGAATCCAACCAGGAACCTTCACTGCCAAGACGAAATCCAACCAGGAACCTTCACTGCCGAGACGGAATCCAACCAGGAACCTTCACTGCTGAGACGGCTGCCGAAAACCGGGCCGCGCTCCTCTTCTACCCAAGCATCGCCGCCCCGTTGGAGAAGGTGGGATCGCTAGAACCCTCACCATCTGCTCCTCGGGATGGAACCAGAGCTCTCCTGCTGACGTGCATCTGGTTTCTGCTAAACTCGGGTCAAGAACGTTCCGGTCAAGGAAGCTGGAATGTTCCGTAGGAGCTCCGTGGAACGGCGTCAAAACCCCTGGCCCATTACTGGAGTTGGTTACCTTCAGGCCGCAGGAGTCCTCGTTCACCTCAACCATCTCCGGTGGTGTTTGAGGTGGAAGGTGAAGGTGTGGATTCTAACATGCTCCCTTCTGATCTACCGCAGTAGGTCTGTGGCAGGACATCCAACATGAGGACCAAAAGGACCATGAATAGCTTGAAGAACATGTAGGAATGGAGGAGCTTGAAGAACATGAACGTGAAGTGCTGGAAGAACATAAAGAATCTGTGTGAAATGGAAAGAAGTAGTTTTTGGCCAACTCTGCTTTTCAAAGATCAAAGCAGGGAAGAGTCGGTTCCTCCGGAGGAAGCTGGGGTCAAAGGTCGCCCCCTTCAGATAAGCAACAGCAGGAGATCAAGTCAACCTTTAATTTAAGATTTTTAAGAAACTCCTGCCGCAATCGATTTTAGATCCTTTCCAGAAGAACCGGAGATGTTTGTCTTTGTATTTGCTCCTTGAAGTTTCCGGTGAAGACTTTCAGATGTTCGTTTGAGTTCTACGGCAAACGTCCAGCCGTCGTTTGGTTTTATCATTCTGATCTTCTGGAGATTGACGGGTTCTCTGCGCTGGTCTTGTGTTCTCTATCTTCAGACGTTCTCCAGCCAGAGGCGGGGCTGGATCGGGATCGGCCCGAGTTCCTCAAACTGAAGCAGCAGCTGGAAGCCGAGTTCAACCAGAAGAGAGCCAAGCTGAAGGAGATCTATATGCTCAAAGAAGGTAGGCCTGCGGGGGGGGCTGTGGAGAAACACCTGGGGCTCAAGCTTAGCCAGAAGCCTTGCGATGGTCAGTCTGTTGGACCATCAGATGTTCCTGCCTCCAGTAGGAACATCCAGGGAGTCCTCGGTGAATCATAGCGGAGGTCAGGGACTCCTTGGGGACGCCGGGGAACACCTGGCAAACATCTCAGGAAGCTGCTCCTTGTTCCTGACATTTGGGCTCTGAGAGAGTCCGTATGGACAGAGCTGCTGGCCTTGGACCAGAGGGAGCCATGGATTGGCGCTTGATCCTCACTGGTGCGGTCGGTTCGAGGCTTCGGGTTCCCCCTGAGATAGCCGCCATGCTAGCTGTTTCGGCTCTATCTGAAGGTGGTTTAGGACCTTCGACGTACGGGCAGTGGTGGCCAAGTGCGGCTTCGGGTTCTACGTCCGCTCGCCTTGCTCCCGTCGCTGTAGCAACCTTTGTCCTTCCCGTCCAGCGGAGCTGCAGCGGCAGGTGGCGGCGCTGGGCGGCGCCCAGGACGAGCTGAGCTCCGTCCAGGCCCAGCTGGCCCAGGCCCGGGCCGAGATGGAGACCATCAAGGCGGTGGCCACCGTGTCGGAAAACACCAAGCAGGAGGCAATCGACCAGGTCCGCAGCCAATGGCAGGAGGAGGTGGCGTCGCTGCAGGCCATCATGAAAGGTAGGCCCGCTTCGTGGGCTCCTCCCAGAAGTCCTCCTCTTCTGAGCAGACCGCCTCCGGCCCTCCCCAGAGACCGTGTGCGAGTACGAGGTCCAGTTCCACCAGCGTCTGGAGCAGGAGCGCGCCCAGTGGAGCCAGTACCAGGAGGCCATGGAGAGGGAGATGGGAGATCTGAGGAGGCGCCTCACAGACGGCCAGGAGGAAGAGAACCTGGAGGACGAGATGAAGAAGGTAGGCCCGGTCTCAGAGACCATCTGTTAAGACAGTAGAATTGATCTTGTGGTGGCAAAGAAGCAGCCGGACCTGTCGGTCCTCCCTCGGAGCCTCGGAGCTCCCCTTCGGGCCCGAGGTCCCACAGAAGACCAGAGATGTTCAAATCAGCCCAAGAGAGAAGCAGCAGGTCTCAGGTCCACTCCAGGTTCTACTGTCTGTACTAATGGACCTCTGGTTGGACCCTCCACCTTCTAGATCACGAAGGGAACTGAACCAAAGACCTGCGTGTGTGTGTGTGTGTGTGTGTGTGTGTGTGTGTGTGTGTGTGTGTGTGTGTGTGTGTGTGTGTGTGTGTGTGTGTGTGTGTGTGTGTGTGTGTGTGTGTGTGTGTGTGTGTGTGTGTGTGTGTGTGTGTGTGTGTGTGAGTGTGTGAGTGAGAGAAGTAATTAGTAAAATGGTGGGTTGAACCTGATTCCAGGCCCAGGAGGATGCAGAGAAGCTACGTTCAGTGGTGATGCCGATGGAGCAGGAGATCACCGCGCTGAAGGCCAAACTGATGACGGCAGAAGAACGTGTGAAGGAGCTGGAGGCCTCCAAGGTGAGACCGGTGACCTTGGAAGGAGAACCTCAGGTTCCTGTCTCCACTCAGGTTCCGGTCCAGACGGGTTCTCCTGCGAGTTCACGTCGTCGTGTCCTCCAGGTCAAAGAGCTAAACCACGTGCTGGAGGCAGAGAAGTCCTGTCGCACCGACCTGGAGATGTACGTGGCCGTGCTGAACACCCAGAAGTCTGTCCTGCAGGAGGACGCCGAGAAACTACGGAAAGAGCTGCACGAAGGTACTTCATATTACTGCTAGTACTATTGCAACAAGTACTACAACTACTATTGCAACTACTCCCAGTACAACTACTACTGCTACCAGTACTACTACTACTATCACAACTGCGACCAGTACTACTACTACTACTACTACTGCTGCTACCAAACTACTGCTACTACCAGTACTACTGCTACCAGTACTACTACTACTATCACAACTGCGACCAGTACTACTACTACTACTACTACTGCTACTGCTGCTACCAAACTACTGCTACTACCAGTACTACAACTACTATTACAACTGCCACCAGTACTACTACTACTATTACAACGGCTACTAGTACTACTACTACTGTTACTGCTGCTACCAGTACTACTACTACTATCATAACTGCTACCAGTACTACTGCTACTGCTACTGGTGCTACCAGTACTACTACTACTGCTACCAGTACTACTACTACTACTATCACAACTGCTACCAGTACTAGTACTTCTGCTACTGCTGCCACCAGTACCACTGCTACTGCTACCAGTACTACTACTACTATTACAACTGCTACCAGTACTACTACTACTACTGCTGCTGCTACCAGTACTACTGATACTGCTACTGCTGCTACCAGTACTACTGCTACTGCTACTACCAGTACTACTACTACTGTTACCGCTGCTACCAGTACTACTGCTACTGCTACTACCAGTACTACTACTACTGTTACCGCTGCTACCAGTACTACTGCTACTACTGCTACCAGTACTACTACTATTATTACAGCTACCAGTACTGCTGCTACCAGTACTACTACTACTACTATTACAACTGCTACCAGTACCACTACTACTTGTACCTCCATGGCGACTAGGACCTGTTGCCCCCCTGGGGTGAAGACTCGGGAGTCTGTCTTGCAGAAGAACTTCAGAAAGACCCGGTGGTGAAGTGGAGTCAGAAGTATTCGGCAACATTTTACCAGCACCAACTTTATCTGCATTCTACTTCACTTTAGAGCAGCGGTCGGAAACCTCTGGTGCTTCCGGTGGCTCCTTTTGGCTCCCTGACGATTTTAAGTTGAAAAAAAAAAATCAGTTTGGAACCGATTTAAAAATACTTGTGCTAGGTAGTTGGTGTGAGAGAGGAGGATACAGAGAAAAGGGTTAGATGGAGAAAGTTGACTCGCTGTGGCGACCCCTGACCGGAAAAGCCGAAAGAAGAAGAAGAAGACCGTGTCATTTCAAAGTAAAAACAGAAATTAGATTTGAAGATAAATTTGACGGGTCACCCGTCGGTCGGGTCGAGAACCGACGGCCTCCGAGGACATCGGCGTCGTTATAAAGGTGAAGAAATCAATTTTATCAGATAGCCTACTAGTTTCTCCTTGTAACGGAGAAGATGGCGAAAAGAAAAAAGACATGATAACCGTGCACTCCGGGCTGCCTGGACAGAGGAACTTGCATTTGGATCTGCGGTATGTCTGATATGCACTGATAAAACTCCATGGATGAAATGGTCAAATGTAAAGCAGAACTTGGAACTGATCCATGCGGCACCAGAGGTCGCATTAAGAGTAAGACATATTTAATTTATTATACGTTAAAATACTCCATGGCCCTCAATGAAATATATTTAGAAATATTTGCCTCTTTTGGCTCTCCCAGTGAAAAAGGTTCCTGACTGCGGCTTTAGAGGAACTAAATCTGCTGCACTTGAAGGTAGATGGATCCAGTAGGTGGGTCAGTCCATCAGAAAGCTTCATTGGGGAGCAAAGCTTCTGAGCCCCGTAGCTGCATCTGCACCGGCTTCATGTTCTGGACCGGAATGGAACACCGGCTCGGTGCTGAGATGTTCCTTCCTGGAAGGACAACTAGCTTACTCGCCTGACCTTAAGTTAAGTTCTGAGGTTCTGGGTCACACCTGGACCACACTTAGCCTGTTCTTCAGAACACCACAGGGCCAAAAGCAGAACCCTCAGAAGCACTGAGATCCAGAACCTTGATAGGGGTCTGTCTGTCGGTGTGTGTGTGTGTGTGTGTGTTGTCAGTGTGTCACAAGCTGGAGTTGGAGCGTCAGCAGCACAACCAGCTCAAACACACCTGGCAGAGGGCCAACGACCAGTTCCTGGAGTCCCAGCGTCTCCTCATGAGGGACATGCAGAGGATCGAGAGCGTCCTGTCCTCTGAGCAGCTTCGCCAGGTGGAGGAGATGAAGAAGAAGGACCAGGTACACACACACACACACACACACACACAGGAAGCAGTGGGAGTGTGTGATTACCCATCACTGTGTCTTGAGCAAGATGAGGTCAGTGAGCCTGAAAACCTCTTCAGATGTGGTCTTCAACTCATGGTGATGTACCAGAGAGGTACCGGCTGGAGGTGCTCCTAACACTGTAGTAGATGTTTGAAACACTGATCTGGAGCAGAAACCCGCAGCACTGACCTGGAGAAGAGAATCCGATGTGTAGAAGACTCAGAGGAGGTAGCGGTGCAGCTGTCGTGGAGAGCGGTTGAAGGATGATGAGGACGAGGAGCATCGGGTCCTTACCTCCAACACTCCAGCTCTGGTTCAGCGGTGAAGATGAGAGGAGTAACCGTGGCTTTGTGTTGCAGGAGGAGGATGAGAAGGAGCGTCTCAGCCAAGTGGCGGAGCTGCAGGAGGAGGACGGCGGCGACAACACTGAGCCTTTGGAGGACATCTTCCTGGGCCTCAGTGTGGAGGAGGTAGGAGGGTCACCACGCCGGCCAGCCTCTCGGAAACCGGCCGCAAACGGGAGGGCAGCGGGATGATGGTCCTCCGGGTTCTCCTGGCTGACTGTCCAGGAGAAGACCAGATAGGACCAGCAATCACTAGAGCTGCAAAACCAGTAGAACCTCGAAACCGGCAGAACCTTAAAAACAGTAGACCCTTGAAACCAGTAGAACCCTATAGGCACTAGAACCTCGAAACCAGTAGAATCTTAAAACCACTAGAACCTTTAAACCGGCAGAACCTTAAGCTGGCAGAACCTTGGACCTCGTAGAACCTTAAAACCAGCATAACCTGAAGCCAGTAGAACCTTGAACCACCACACCCTGAAAGCAGTAGAGCCGTAGAGCTGTGGAGGGCGTTGCTCTCAGGTTGTAGAACCTCAGAAGGTTGTATCTGCAGCAGATGTGTGACAGGCCAACGTAAGACGTGTCTTAGGAGACCAGATGGAGCCAGAAGTAGAACCCATGGGACGTGAAACAGAAGGACTGAGGTTAAAAGGGGAAGGTTCTCCGGCGGACCCGTCGATCTGCTGACCTTGAGGCTTCATGGTGGGTCCTGTGGAGGAGAACGTGTCCGTCCGCTGGGATTCTCCTCAGGGAAGGCGATGCTCTGTGTTCAGGTTCCCGGCAGCCGCAGCGCCCACGGCTCGGCGCTGTCCCTGGAGGCCGAGGCGGCGGGCGTTCCTCCGGACCTCTACAAGGAGAACCTGCGGCGGGTGCAGTCCACCGACAGCCTGGGCTCCTCGCCGGCGGCCCAGCAGGGCCTGGCGGGCCAGAACCTCAAGGCCAAGTCGGCCAACAACTTGGACGAGTCGGACTTCGGGCCCCTGGTGGGGGCGGATTGCGGCGCGGCGGACGGGAGCTTCGGGGACGCCTCGTCCGTCGGCTCCATCAAGTTGACGGCGGGCCACTTCCTGCTGACCAAAGACCAGGAGAAGGCCATCAAAGCCATGACCCCGGAGCAGGAGGAGACGGCGTCCCTGCTGTCCAGCATCTCCCACGCCCCCGACACCGCCGTCCTGCCGCCCGCCGGCTACCGTCTGGTCAGCGACTCGGAGTGGAACCTTCTGCAGCAGGAGGTACGGGCCGCGGCCGCTCGGCGCCGCGCCGGTCCAGAAGGTGCTTGAAGGCCCACGTGTGGTTGGTCCGTCCGCAGGTGAAGAACGCCGGCAGGAAGCTGGGTCGCCGCTGCGACATGTGTTCCAACTACGAGAAGCAGCTGCAGGCCATCCAGGGCCAGGAGGCCGACACCCGGGACCAGGTCCGCCTCCCGCCGGCACGACCGGGAGAAGGTCGACGCGCCTCCTCCAACGGCCTCTGCTCCTCCGTTCCAGGTGAAGAAGCTCCAGGCCATGCTCCGCCAGGCCAACGACCAGCTGGAGAGGACCATGAGCGAGAAGCAGACGCTGGAGGCCTCCGTCAAATCGGGGAACGAGGAAACGGCCGCGAAGGTGACGAGGAGCGTCTTGAAGAGGGTGGCGATGAAGTCTCGTCCAGCCTTCACACCGGACACGTGTCTCCGTTCCAGGTGTCTGCTCTGGTCCAGAGGGTCCAGGAGTCGGAGAAGCTGCTCAGCACCTTACAGGTGGCCTTCGGCGAGGCCAGGAGGAGCACGCAGGAGCAGATGGTGAGCAGGTCCTGCTGCTGGTGGACCAAGAGGACCAGAAGACCACCTCACTGAGACTTGTGTGTGTGTGTGTGTGTGTGTGTGTGTGTGTGTGTGCGTGCGTGCGTGCGTGTGTGTGCGCCAGGCGGTCCTGGTTCGGTCCAGGGAGCAGGTGGCCGATGAGCTGAGCCGTCTGCAACGAGACAACGAGAGTCTTCAGGGCAAACACAGGCTGCACCTGGAGCTTCAGCAGCAGGAGGACTTCCACATGCCCAGCACCGTGGAGGTACCTGGACCTGCATGGACACACACACACACACACACACACACACATACACCTGCTCTCCCTGGGACTAGAGGACGTGGAAGAGTCGCTCTGACCTCCTTAAATGCAGATCTTCCTGCGTCAAGAGCCTTCATCCATCTTCAGGTTCTTCGGCCCGTCCGTCATGGTTCCTTCAGGTCACGCCAGCCAGATGTTCCAAATGTTGGACCGGAAAAGTTGGATGTTCTTCACTGTTCTCACGTCAGACTCAGAAGAGCCACTGGAACCTCCTCCTCCCACTGGTTCACACTGACTCTCGCCTGACCTTCAGGACCTGCAGATCCTGGCGCTGCAGCTGCGTGAGAACATGGTGGCGCTGAGGACGTCGGCCGACCACATGGAGGAGAAGCTGAAGGCTGAGATTCTGTTCCTCAAGGAGCAGATCCAGGCGGAGCAGTGCTTGAAAGAGAACCTGGAGGACACCCTGCAGCTGGAGATCGAGGGCTGCAAGGAGGAGATCGGTGAGAGACCTTCACGTCTGATTGGATGTTTGGTTACATTTGTTTGTTTCTTCTCCTCTGGAAACTGTCCTTCAGACGTTCTGGAAGGTATGAAGACCCTCAGACCCAGCTGGCGTTTCCTGTGTGTGTGTGTGTGTGTGTGTGTGCGTGCGTGCGTGCGTGCGCGCGTGCGTGTTTGTGTGACGTGTTCGTCTTCTGCTGGTCTGGAGAACCTTCAGACCCTCTGCAGGAGGACAGCCAGCGTTCATCTTTCATCTCAGCATGACCTTCTAGCCGTTTCTCAAACCCTTTAACCTGAAAGATCTCAGAGGCCTCTGAAGGCCTGGGTGGTTCTTCACCAGGGTTCTGTCCAACCAGCATGTCCGTCTGAGATGCCGTAGCTCCGCCCCTCTGACGGCCTCTAACGCTGTTCTCCTCCTGCAGCCTCGTTCTCCAGCTTGAAGACGGAGTTGGCACGGATGAAGGTGGAGAAGGAGCAGGTAACTACTGCGTTCTGAAGGTCATATGACCCTGAGAGGCGGAGCCAAGAGGAAGCCCCGCCCCCTGCCTCTGCTCCACAATTACGTGTGTGTGTGTGTGTGTGTGTGTGTGTGTGTGTGTGTGGGTGTGTGTGTGTGTGTAGTTGCAGGGCAGCCTAGCAGAGAGGACTCAGACCCTGGAGGAGCTCCAGGTGTTGAGGACCAACCTGGAGCAGCAGCTGAAGGACGTCTCCACCACCAAGGTGTGAAAGACTCAAGTAGTGGTAGCACTGTGTTCCTCACCCTGGAGGTCCTTCGCTCCTGATGGATGTGGACGTCGGTGCTCCATCAGATGCAGCAGAAGATGTTCTGGTCGTATTACAACGCAACAAACGGCGTCGGAGATGTTCTTGATGTTCGCTCGTGGGACGGACGGTCCGGTCCTCCTGCGGACCGGGTTCTGCCGGGCCCGTCCTCGGTCCCACCGAAGACCATCGGACGGTGGATCTAATGGGCTTCCCGTCTGCGTTTTTTTCCTCCAGGCTGCTCTGGAGAGCCAGGTCTTCGACGAGAAGGACAAGGCTCAGCGTCTCCAGACAGAGCTGGACGTCAGCGAGCAGGTCCAGAAGGACTTCGTCAAGCTCTCCCAGACCCTTCAGGTACCAGGTGTCGCCTTCTGCGAGGACGGGGCTGCTGGGGTTCTCAGAAAC
The DNA here is from genome assembly GCF_037954325.1 of Fistularia commersonii. Classification (NCBI taxonomy): domain Eukaryota; kingdom Metazoa; phylum Chordata; class Actinopteri; order Syngnathiformes; family Fistulariidae; genus Fistularia; species Fistularia commersonii. The sequence continues at coordinate 128,993 of NC_141318.1, forward strand.
ATGTCCTCACGGTCAAACATCTAGTCCAGGAAAGGTGGGCTTGAAGTCCTGCGGGGGGCTTGGCTCTGAACCCGGGGTGGGTTCCTCTCGACCGTGACTCCGTGAAGGTTCCACCTGGACCTCTGGAGCGGCTCAGCCAAGAAGCAGGAGGTCTGGTGGGCTTTGTGTCTTCACGGAGACCGGAGGTTCCCGCAGCTCTCTTGAGTCGGTATCTCCGTGAGACGGTCAGGCAAGGTCAGGGGGTCTGAAGAGGCGGCCGACGTTCTGAACCTTCTCCGCGTCCACAGGTGCAGCTGGAGCGAATCCGGCAGGCGGAGTCTCTGGACCGGATCCGCCTGATCCTGAACGACACCAACCTGACGGACATCAACCGGCTTCCGGAGACCTGAAGCCCGCGAGGTCTCCTCCCTCTGCCTCTCCGTCTCCCGGTAACACCACGGACCCGCCCCTCCTCAGCCCCGCCTCCTGGACCCTGGTGGACCAGTGTGGAGGACGGACCCGGCTCGGGGAGCGAGCGCGCCGGGCTGAAGAACACTAAGAGCATGTACATACGCGGGGCTCCAGATGGTTCCGCCGCGGTCCGGAGCGCCGTTCCTCCCAGACCTCCGGGACGCCCGCCGGTCCTTCCTGTGTTTTTTTGGGTTCCTTTTGTTTTTTGTCGCGTTTCCCCGACGACTGACATCTCCTGACGTTCTCCAGCCGCTGGCGGCCGCCCTTCGTCCGCGCCGCCCACGACTCGGACCGGCTCTGGAGCGGCGTGGGCGAGGACGGGAGGAGGCGCCGCCGCCGCCGCCATTTGTCTCTGTCTCATGAAGCCACCTGTTCCTCTGAAAGCTGCCGAAATACAGTGAAGAACCTTCTGGGCTGGTGATGTCGTTCTTTGACCCCCAAGGAGGCTTGCCGGGCCAACGCGACCTCTGACCTCTGACCTCCGACCTCCTCTCTGTCTCTCTTAACCTCTGACGCTCTGGATCTGAGTTTGACTGAAGCAGCAGCAGAACCTCAGACCATCCAAGTCTGGGGGTTCTCTTGTGTGTGTGTGTGTGTGTGTGTGTGTGTGTGTGTGTGTGTGTGTGTGTGTGTGTGTGTGTGTGTGTGTGTGATCCTGGAACCTGCAGTTGAACATCCTCAGATCCATTGGCTGATGACACCAAGGGATTGCTTGTAAGGCTTCCTGTGACAAAGATTAACCCTTAATCTCAATATTTATCTCAATAATCCCAGTAATCCCATGCTCTGGACTCCAGATCCTGAACACAGCAGGTGTGGGATCGTGACATAATCCTGTATTAATCTCCAAACATTGGACCAAACAGACCTGTGATCGATAACCAGACGTGTGTGTTTGTTTCTATGATGCGGGAGAAGCCTAATATTTCAATATTTGACAGTGGGTGAGCTCCCGCGTTGAGTGACGACTTGAAGGGTCGGTCATTTGCGTGGGTCGGTCCCGCCCGTCCCGCAGGGGGCGGCACCGGCGCTGGAGGTCGCCGCGCCCGTCCGGCCGCCGCGACCTCCGGCCGCGAAGAAGACGAGCGGCATCGACAGGGTGGAGAAACGCTCCGCGGCCGCGGGTGGAGTTCCGACGACGATGGAGGTGAAAAGGCCGAGCAGCGTCGTCCTGGCCGGGCTCACGCTCTGCCTGGCTCTCGGTGAGTAGGTCCGGCGGGTCGGGGCTCCGGGCCTCCGCGGCTCTGGGCCTCCGGGGCTCCGGGCCTCCGGGGCTCCGGAGCTCCGCTAGCTAGCGCTGCTAAGCGCCTGACGGAGCGCCTCCTCCGCGGAGCTCCACCCGCACTCAGCTTTGTTCCCGCGGGCGGGGACGGACGGCAGAACCCCGGGGACGGTTCGGGAGAAAACCCGCGCCGGGGCGGTAGGAGCGGGGACGGTTCCGATCCGGAGGGGGGGTCGGATCGAGCGCGGAGGTCCGGACCGGACCGACCGTCGGTGACCCGGGAGTCGACGTGTCGTGATTCCGCGGGACGGGCGGTCATTTGGACACCGGACGTCCCACCGCCGGAGTTCCAGGGTTCGACCGGGAGGCCCGGAAGCACCGGCACCGTGAGGTGAAGCACGGCGCAGGACTGTGACGCGCCAGCGAAGGGCCTCGGATCCGGTCCGGTCCTCCGGATCCGGGTCCCGGTCCGCGAAGCTGAGGGGACGACCTGGGGAGATGTTTTGAAAAGCAAAGAGAGGACGAGAGCAGGATCCGGAGGCGAGTCCGGTTCCGTCCTCGTCAGGAAGGACCGGCATCTCCTGCCCCCACCGCCGGTTTGTTTACATCCTCTCCATTGTTGGAGCCATTGTTCCTTCAGGGGGGGGGGAGGCAGGAGATGCTGCAGATGTATGAAGGTCCCGGAATCGGCCTCAGCGTGCTGGTCCTGAAGGTGGAACCGCGGGGCGGGGGGGGATCGACGAGTCACCGGGACCTAAAACCAGGAGGACTTCGGATCACCGAAGGTCACCTGGCCGTCCAGAGGACGTAGAAAGGCCTCTCGGCGGGACGGAACCGGGGTTCTCCTCGTCTCCCCTCCGTTCCGGCGGCGGGAACCTCGGCTAACGTTTGTGTTCAGTCAGCAGATCCGTCCTGACCATCGAGATCCACACCGACCCCGAGGTGATCGTGGAGAACGGGACCTCCGCCGTCCTGCGCTGCACCTTCAAGTCCAACGAAGTGGTCAACAGCAGCACCTGCGTCACCTGGAGCTTCCAGTCCAGTCAGCCCGACAGCAAGTTCTCCAGCTCCCCGTACGTGGTGAGTCCTCGGCCCGGCCCGGGACGGTCGCTGCGCGCCGTCCCCGCTCCGATCTCGTGGTCCCGCCGATGGAGGACAAGCTTTCTGTCCTGGACGCAGGTCCGGCCGGACGGCGACCTCGGTGTTTGGTCGACACCATTTCTTGTTTATTTCTGACGCGGCTCCGGCAGCATGAAGTTCATGAAGCGCTCCCTTCTTCTTTCTGTGCCGCTCGCGGTGAAGCTTCCTTCGCACGCTCTGGATTTCTTTCGGACGCCAGCATCTACAACCTTTCCTCGGCCCGGTTGACGGTGAGTCCGAGGAGCCGCAGAAGGACCTCCTGCCGTGGGCGTGCGCTCCACAGAGTCCCGGCTAGTCTCCGGTTCGGTTCTGCAGCTCCGTCGCAGATCTCGGTCCGACCAATTCAGGAAACAACCCGAGCCTTCCCGCTCGCAGCCGAGGCTCCGTCCTCAAACCTTCAACCTCGGCTCAGGAGGTGCAGAAGGTCCTGGGGCTTCTCTGCCGGGCCCGGTTTTTCCAGAGCTTTGAGAAGGCTCTGATTCAGTGTGAAAGATCAACAACCAAGACCTGAACTCCGTCTACCGACATGTAGAAGACCAGAGAAGATCTGTGGCTGGAGGACAGGACGTTTGTGAGAGGAGAGGCTTAGATGGAGGCAGCTGAGGCCCCTGAAGGGAGCAGCCCAGAGGAGAAGAACAAGAAGAAGGCCGCTTTCGAAGTGTCTCCTGAGGGACGGTCAGCTGACGCTCAGCAGACGGTCAGCTGACGCTCAGCTGACTCGCCTCGCCGGGACGCGCGTTCATTTCCGACTCCGGTGGGTCAGAAATGATGGCGTCGTAGTTTCAGCCTCAGCTCTCATTGTCTGACACTTCCTGTTTGCTCTCCTGTCAGGAAGCTCTCTGGCCTCCTGACGTGCTGACGCTCTCCGTCAGGACCTTCTCCCGGTCCGGGTGATCCTGCACCGGCTGAGGTGCGGTGTCTCCCCGGGCCTCGTTCTCAGTGGTTCCTCCTCCTCCCCCTGCAGATCTTCTACTCGTGCTTCGGGAGGAGTTACCCCGGACCCTCGGAGTTCAAGGACCGGGTCCGTCTGATCGGACACTTCAACAAGAAGGACGTGTCCATCCAGCTCAGCCCCGTCCACTTCAGCGACAACGGGACCTTCGTCTGCGACGTGAGGAACCCGCCTGACATCTCCGGGACGCCGTCCAGGACCGAGCTGAGGGTGGTCCTCAAAGGTGGAGATCAGTTCTCTGTTACTGGGGAAACCTCACACACACACACACACACACACACACACACACACACACACCTTGGTAGTAGAACCTGTAATAGTCTGGTACCACCTGCTGCACCCTCTGGAAACATGAAGATGTTCTTAGATGTTCTCTGGAAGGTTCTGCTCAGCATAACCACAGTGTGGGACCCCAACATGAACCCACCAATATGTTTACCAATACTGTCCGGCATTGATCGGTGATGAAGGCCACCTGACATCAGGCCATCAGGTCTTCATCTATCCTTGGAGTGTCTCCAGGTGATGTTAGTGAGATGAAGGGGTTAAACCCCGGGGGGGGGGGGATATCTGCTGAGGACCAGCATCTCCAGGGTGGACATCGAGCTGTGACAGCTGAGGTAAAGGAGGTCCGCCTTCTTGAGGTCTTGGTGGCACCCTGGAGGTCCCGCCTTGGTGTAGAATGTGGTAACAAAGGGTGAAGCTGAAGATCTGGGGGCAGTAAAGGGTTGGCGGCAGCACAGGTGGAGCCAGAGGAAGCGCGAAGGTCCTGATGGATCCCAGAGATAAACCTTACTCAGAAAAGGAGTGCTGACGTGAGGAGGTCGCTCAGAACCTCAGCGCGAGGCGTTTGTCGTCGCTTTTGGAGCCACATCTCCTGTGTCTGTCCAGAGTCGTTCCCTCAGACCAACACCCCCCTGGTCATCGGCGCCGTGTGCGGCATGTTGCTGCTGCTGCTCCTCGTCATCGGCACCGTCTACTACGCCCTGAAGATCCGTCACCGTGGAAACGACTACGAAGGGTAAGTGTTCTCGGCGTCCGGGAGAGCGGAGGTATCGGGTTCCTCGGGTTCCGCCTTCGGCCGAAGGTCGTTCCGCCGCGATAGATAACGTTCCACCGAACGGAACCCGGTCCCGTCTGTTGCCCGGGAACCTTCTGGACCCGGATGCTTTTGTGACTCTCCTCGGTTCGACCCGGACGTCGCCGCCTTCTAACTGCATGGAGCAGTTCCGCTCTGTTAACCCGTGGGCTCCCGGTCCTCCTCCCCACTAACCCATAATCCCGGTGGAGGAGGGATCTGCTGCCTGATGGTTCCTCCTGTCCCGGAAGGGGAGGCGTGGTTCTTCTCCAGAGTCCTGCTGCTCGGTGGGGCTTCTGTTTGCTCTGGTGACCCGCTCTGCTAACACTCTGCTAGCCGACTAACACCGTCCCGCCTACCCTCTCCTCGCTCCTCTCCGACGCAGGTGTGGCTCGTCCAGGTAGATGTATCTGCCGCGGTTGTCTGTGCCGGAGGTGCAGCCGTTCCACCCGCTCCCGGTGGAGCTCCGTCCCAGCCGAGTGAAGGGTGATGCGGCGTCGGCTTTCTGACGGCCGTACCTTCACCTGGTCTGAGCGGCAGACACGCCTGCTGGAAGGCACCGCGACCCTTAGAGGGGCCTCAGAAGTCGTCCCTTGACAGTCAGGAGACGTAGATGTCTCCTCCCGTCCGTCCCTCATCCGTCCCGCATCACCTCGGCGTGAACGGCTGCACCTCCGGTTCCTCCCGGCGACCCCGGGTTCTCCTGTTCTCCCCGCTCATCTCATGGTTTTGTGTCTTGTGTCGTTGTTCGCTGTGTCTCCATCTGACCGCTCCGCACCTGCGCAAACACAACCCCCACTAGATGCACCACCTTGGAAAGCAGGAGCTCTCAGGCTCCGCAGCCGCCAAAGAAGGTGGAGTCCGGGCGGGAGGGCTCCAGGTGCACCAGCCCCTTGGGTCCGCTGCAGGTAGGAGCCGGGGAACCTGCAGAACCGGCAGCCGCACAACGGGAATGTGATGACGTGTCTGTTCCGGGTCCACCTCAGACCCGGTCCGGAGTCCACCTCAGGCCTCAGACCTGGTCCAGAGTAGGCACAAAGAAAGTGTAGCATGTGAATCCGCTAAAGAACGCGCGATAGTGAAAGTGAAAGTGAAGAGATCCAGCTCCAAATTACAAAGTGGTGTGCAGAGCCCAGCCCAGGTGGAGGGCATGGGTAGGCAGGGAACATCTCAGAACCGGGTTCTCCTCAGGAAAGCGGAGCCTGGAGGAGCAGGGTTTGACCAGTGGTGGAACTGCAGCCTGCCGTTGGTCTTCTCACACGGGACGACCCATTTGGTCTGAAAACCTTTAGAACGTCCAGAAGAGACCGAGGACCGGACGCTCGGGAGGGACAAACCGCCGGGGGAGGAGGAAGCTTCTGCGGTCCTCGTGGAGGTCTGGACCTTGTGGCCGTCCTCGTCTCGGTCTCGGTCTCCAGCCGTGCACCGCAGCGGGTCCCTCTCCTGGCAGAAGCTGCGTGAAGCAGGGCCTCCTCGGGCCAGGGAAAGAGCGAAGGGTGGAAGAGGCGACCGTAGATCAGGAAGCAGCAGAGGCTGGTGAAGGTGAAGGTGAAGGTGGGGGTGAAGGTGGGGGGTCTCAGAGAGGATGAAGAGCAGAAAGGTCAGCGGTGACACTGAGATGTTTGGAAGGCAGAGACTCAGCCAGCTGTCGTAGAAGTGTTGCGGAGGTTGTTGTGACGTCGCCGGTGCGGTTCTCTTCCAGGGCCCGGTGATCTACGCCCAGCTGGACCACTCCGGCAGCAAGAACTCCTTCCACAAGATGGAGCCCGTGGTTTACGCCGACATCCGCAAAAACTGACAGAAGAAGCCGCCTCGGTGAAGCTCCGGACCTCCGTCGGGCGGGGTTGTTTTTGTCCGCCTTGAAAACGTGCCGCTGTTCCGCGATCCATTCCAAAGAAAGGTCTCCTGGAGCTCCTCTGACAGGAGGTCCGGTCCCAGGAGGCTCCTCCAGCCACACCACTCCTGTAGAACTAGAACCACCAGAACCAAGTACTGCCTTAGCACCAAAACACTCCGGAGCGCCGGTCCGATCTGCCGAGGCGGACCGGACCTCCTGGGTGGAGAACATCTCGCCCACACAGACCCTTGGTTCTAAATCAATGTCTTGGTTCCGCTATGGAACCCGTCCATTCCCAGCAGGTGAGACGTTGTACCTGGAGAACCTCAGACCCGCTCAGCTTCCTCTCCTGTAATCCGGCGTCCGTTCGGACCGTGGAGGAGAACCCGCCGCCGGTTCCTTCTCACCTGGCGGCTCCACCTGCCGGTTCCGACCGGTCGCTCAAAGTCGGGTTCCGAGCCGCCCCTCGGAACCGAGCGGCTCAGGCGAGAGGGAACGTCGGCGTCCGGCGGACGGACTCCGCCCACGGTCGTCATGACGACCAGCGCCCCTCGGGCGTCCGGCTGCAGACGGTCCGGGTTCTCCGGTCCTGCGGAAGGATCTGCCGGTTCCTTTTCGCCCGGCCCGCCTCCAAGGAACCCGGCCTGCGGACGTACTCACGCTCTTCCGCCCGCCGGGGCGGAACACGGGTTCTCCTGGAGGAAGAGCTTTATCTGCATGAACCTCGAGCTTCCGGACCAAATCCCATGTTCCTCGCACACATTCCAGACCCGCCTCTTCCTCGGTGTCCGTGGTTCTCCTGCTCCATGTTCTCCGCCCCGCATCTCCTCCGAGTCTTAACCGTTTGTCACGTGACCCCGGGAGCCTCCCCGCGACCTTTGACCTCCGAGACCCGGCGCCTTCATCCACTCTGGGTTCGGAACCCGGGCGAAGACGCCGAGGCTCCGCCCCCTGTCGCCATGGTTACTTGAATCGTTCCCCGCAGTCATTCCATTGGGGCGAGGTCCGTCAAGAAGGACGGAGGCGCCGCCCGGCCCAGAGGAGCTTCGCGGGCGACGCCTCGGAAGGTCGTCTTCTGTGGCCCGCGTGCTCCCGCCCGAGAGAAGATCCCAGGTGGTCCTCCAGGAGAGCCGGAGCCCACGTCCGAACCGAAGACTGTCGCGTGTTAGCGCTTAGCGTGCTAGCTGTGGACCGAGCGCCCTCTGTCCTCGTTATTTATTCTTCCAAGGTCACGTGACCAAAACTGACGTGAGCTTCGGCCTCGTCTCGCGGCCTCCGCCCGTGACGGCCTCGCTCCGCCGTCGACGTGCAGCCGAGACGCCGCGGGTCATCTTTCTCCGGGTCCGTCCCTGGACCTCCACCCATCTCCACCGTCCTCCACCCCTGAGGAGCTTGTTGTTCCAGCTGTGTGGTCTGTTGTATAAATTGTGCTGTAAAGTAAATTATGAATGTCCGGCCGCCGACGGGAGGAGGTGTTTTTGCGCTTAAGGTCATCGCCGTGGAGACAAGCCCCGCCCCCGCCACGGCCTTAGAACTGGAATGTTGTACATTTAGTGCCTTGTGCTCAGCCTCTGCTGGTCTCCTGGACGTGGGCCCGGCAGAGGCTCCTCCTCTTCTTCTCAGATGTATTTGTAAACGCTCCGTGCCGCCGCTCGTCTGCCTGACCGCATTTTATATAAAATACTCTCAGCCAATCAGATGCCTCGCCTGCTTCTTTGCTCCCGCAGGCCAGCAGGGGGCGCCGCTGCTCTGCAGCCCCTCCACCTGCAACACACACACACACCGGTGCACTGCTGGAATAGACGGGCAGACAGGGAGGTGGAGATGGTGGAGCAGAGCAGGAGAAGGTAAGGCCATCTCCTCAGCGTCCCTCAGGGTTCCCTCCGGCTCCTCCACTGACATCTGGCTTCCTGTGATCCGGAGCTGCCGAGCAAACAAATGTGTTCCGTCGTCATGGCGACGGGAGATCAGGTCCAGCCTGATCTGCTCCCGCGTGGTGCCTTCAGGCGCGTCTTCATTCAAGCAGACGAGTCCTCGCCGGGGTTGAGGAGGCGGAAGGAGCCGACGGCTGAGCTGCAAGAAGAAGCCCAGACCCTCAGAGTGACCTGGACGTCTGACCTTCATCCACATCACAACTGACAAGCGGCTTGAAGGAACTCTGTTCCCTGTTCAGGAGGAACCGGTGCAAGAACCCAAGAAACCCGGACCCGGTTGACCTTTGGCAGCAGAAACCTCAACCCGGCCTCTGAAGGTGCAGGTTGACCTCTGGACCGTCCCTCTTCTTCTGTCCCACTGCGTCTCCACGGGGTTGAGGTCGGGACTCTAGACGGTGCATCTTCTTCTGTTGCTGCTTTACTTCAGAGCTTTGGGTCGCGGTCCTGCTCCGTCACCTGCCTCGGAGCTTCGGCCGGTGGACGAGTGGCCAGGAGGTCTCCTCTGAAACGCCTTGGGGAACTTGGGAAATCCCCCGGGAAGCCTAACCCATCAACGGTAGCGACCTGCAGAGCACGGTGAGGTGTAGGTGAGCTCGGCCTTCTTCTCTCCACAGGGTTTGGTTCCTTGGTTCCGTCTGTCCAGCAGAACCCTGGAGCTTCCGGGTGCTCTTTGGTGTCATCGTGTGACCTCCGCCTTGGTGAAGATCTAATGTCCTGTAGATGTGTCCCCAGAGATGTCAGCAGGTACCGGAGAGTTCTGGCAGACTTTAGCGGACCGGGATTCTTCTTCACCTCGTCGAGAACCTCTACTGGGCTCCTGAAGTCATCTTCTCAGGACGGCCACCCCTGAGGAGACACGGTCGTGAACCTCCTCCACTTAGAGGGAGATTGTCCCACCGTGGACCGATGGACATCGAGGCTTTCGGAGATACTTTCCAGCTTCATGCAAGTCAACAAATCTTAATGTAGATCTTCTGGGAGCTGCTTTGAACGAGGCGATGGTTCCCGTCACCGTGGAATCGGCCAGAGCTGCTTCTACCAACATCTCCGCTCCGGCCGACATCCCTCCGACTCCAGGTGGCTCCTGGAGAAGACCTCCACGTGGGTTCGGCCTGAACTGTAGATGGATGGAGGTCGGGCAGATCAGGCTGCCGGAGAAGTCCTGGTTCGCACGCTGAAGAACTGGACCCTGGACCTTCAGATGTTCTCCTGTGGAGGAGAATCCTGATGAAGACCGGGATGAAGAAGATCTGCATTCAGCCCTCGGTGCGTCCGCTAGGAGGCGCTCCTTCACTCCGCTGCACCTCCAACAGCAACACCCTTCCATCTCCACCTCCACCTTCTCCTCCTCTTCTTCTGCTCTTCTTCTTCTCGTCTTCTTCTCGTCTTCTGCTCTTCTCACATGACATCCCAGTCTTTGGAAGACGCTTTTATCCAGAGCGACTTCCAAAAGTTCTCGTCCTTCTGCTCCCTTCAGACTTAAAGGGGAAAACTTTTCAAAGTCTGACGTCACTGATCTGCGTCAGTAATTGACATGAAATCAACGATCGATCGGCGGCTGATCGATCACTCCGTCACTTCCGGCCTGTGTTTGAGTGACGTCAGAGCCACGGAGGTTCGAACCCTCGCGCCTCCGTTGTGAGTCGCCGGGGGCGGGGGGGGCACAGGGCGCGAGGGAAGGACGTCACACGGACCGGGACTGGGATCGGGATCGGGATCAGGACCGGGATCAGGATCAAGATAAGGACCGGGACCGGGACCGGGACGGACGCGGGAACCGGAGCCGAACCGAGGAGCGGTTTGAGCGCAAGAAGACCTCCGAGCGGCAGGAGGTCCGCAGCTGAAGGTAAACGTCTGATCTTCTCTGGTGGACATCACGGGAGGGTTGGAAGCTCTTCTCAAACCTCGATTTGAGCTCATCTTCAGAACGCAGATGTTTGAGGCGCTTCGAGCTTTTTCACATCAAGCTTTATTCAGAGATGTTTCTCCTTAAGGATCATCTCCAAGTTCTCCGTCCAAAACCTGTGGAGCCAAAAGACAGCAGGTCGGAGAACATTTAATGGAGCTCCGGAGGGTTCGAGGGGATCTAGGGGGTTGGAGGAGCTTCAGAGCTTTGAAGGCGATCTAGAAGGTTTGAGGGGCTCCAGAGGTTTGAAGGAGATCTAGAGGCTTGAAGGAGGTCTAGATGGCTGGAGGAGATCTAGAGGCTTGAAGGAGCGCCAGAGAGTTGGAGAAAATCTAGAGGGTTGGAGGAGCTCCAGAGGTTTGAAGGCGATCTAGAAGGTTTGAGGAGCTCCAGAGGTTTGAGGAGCTCCAGAGGTTTGAAGGAGATCTAGAGGCTTGAAGGAGGTCTAGATGGCTGGAGGAGATCTAGAGGCTTGAAGGAGCTCCAGAGGGTTGGAGAAGATCTAGAGGGTTGGAGGAGCTCCAGAGGCTTGAAGGAGATCTAGAGAGTTGGAGGAGATCTAGAAGGTTTGGGTAGCTCCGGGGGTTTGAAGGAGATCTAGAGGCTTGAAGGAGCTCCAGAGGGTTGGAGGAGATCTAGAGGATTGGAGGAGTTCCAAAGGGTTAGAGGGGATCCAGAGGGTTGGAGGAGATCCAGAGGTCTGGAGGATCTCCAGAGGTGTGAAGGAGATCTAGAGGGTTGGAGGAGCTCCGAAGGGTTGGAGGAGCTCTAGAGGGTTGAACGAGATCTAGAGGCTTGAAGGAGGTCTAGAGGGTTGAAGGTGCTCTAGAGGGTTGATGGAGGTCCAAAGGTTTGAAGGAGCTCCAGAGGATCTAAGGAGATCTAGAGCAGGGGTGTCAAACATACGGCCCGCGGGCCGGAACCGGCCCGCAAGGAGGTTCAACCAGGCCCTCAGGATAATTTGAAAGTGAAAAAATGCTTAAAAGACAAGGATTTTTTTTTAAATTAAGTGCAATTCGAGAATTTTCCGCTAGGGGGCGCACTATTTTGGTCAGAGGAGACGACAATCCGCATCACTGAGACGGACCAATCAGCAGACGTTATCGATGCACCACCTGCTGCTTGTTATGACGTTTTTTCTACCCCGTTCTCCACCTCCTGCTACGCCCTCATTAGCCAAAATGTCGTTATCAAAACAGAGAAAAGTAGTTAAAAAGTGTCGAATTTTCAAAGAAAAATTGACTACGTCCACCTTTGCGCTTGGCGTGTTTGCTACAAGTTTCGGTATTTAAGGAATATAATATATGAGATTATACGAGACTCATCAGAGCAAAAAATATGACAGCTTTCAAAGAAACTGAGAAGAGAAAAGATCAACCAATCGCTGGCAGGTCTGAGGAAACAGCGTCCACTTTCACCCAGAGCTGAGAAATCAGTGATGCAGCGGTAAAAGCCAGCTAACTAATTACTAGTGAAAATGTGCAATTTAAAGTTAAGTCACCAGTTTCACTCCAAACGAGTATGATGGAATTCTACTGTTCATGCAACTCCATACATTTTCAGTATGTCTTGTAAGTGTTTGCATGTTTCATGGATGAAGTTTACACATTTACAGGTGAACACTTTCTTCCTTACACATTTAATAGCACTCTTTTTAGTTTGGAGGGTGAAGGCAGGGATTCAATTTAGATTTTATATGCACATGTGGAAATTATTTAAAAATCCCTTTCTTTGTAAGTCTCATTTAATCTTAAAGTGCATTAGAATATTTTTCAGTACCAATTACTTGTTAAAGTTTTGTGTCTTTGTACGATCAGTGGGATCGCATGATCACGTGATTGCAATGCAAACATGTGGATGATAAAAGTAAATTGCACTTTTGTCTGAGGAAATATGAGGTGTTTCATGAAATGTTTTATAAAAGGATTGTTCATTAAATCCAAGATTTTCTAATGTCCTTGTACTTCTTTACACCAAAACAGAGGAAAGATATGATATTTTGGTTATTTATTGTTGAATATGCTATTATTTTAATGGTCCGGCCCACTGGACATCTACCCAGGCCGTATGTGGCGCCATGAGAAATGAGTTTGACACCTCTGATCCAGAGGGTTGGAGAAGGTCTAGAGAGTTGTAGGAGATCTAGAGGGTTGGAGCTGATCTAGGGGGTTGGAGGAGATCCAGCAGTCTTGAGGAGATCCAGAGGGTTGGGGGAGATCCAGAGGTTTGAAGGAGAGCTAGAAGGTTGGAGGAGATCTAGAAGTTTTGCGGAGCTCCAGGCCATTGAAGATGAGATGTTGAGCTGGTTCCAGTCCATGAGGAGACCAGCTCCGGTCATTTGCTCTTCTCTGCTTTGTCGTCCATTTGTAGTTTTTAGCAGTCAGTCTGTAGTTCTCTGTCCCATGGGAGCAGGTCAGGAGCACATCTGGAGGAGGAGGAGGGTGGACTGAGGAGACCGTTGTGAAGAAGACCATCCACCGGCTGACGAGAAACAACCTCCATTTTGAACGTGGCCCCCTGACTGTTCCCGGGTTCTCCCTTGGTTCTCCGTGGGTTCTGCAGACCTTCAGCGCTCACATTCCGGCGCCCGTCCCTGACCTCTTTCCTCCAGATGATGGTCAGGTTCCTTGCGGGAGCGAAGGTCCGAGGGACGACGCCGGTGTCCTCCTGGAACGGAGCAGGCGACTCGGGTTCCGGCGTGTCTTCTGCAGGACGGATGTTCTCGGGTTCTCGTCCCGGATTCGGAGCGGGACGCGACGTTCCTCGGGTTCCCCGGCTGAGAAGGAGCTCGGCTCCGAGCGTCCCTTCCAGGCGGGTCCTCCTGGGCTCGGATGGAACGTCCACCCGCGACCCCCGAAGCCCCGCCCCCGGGCAGGCCGGAAGCCCCGCCCCCGGGCAGGCCGGAAGCCCCGCCCCCGGCCGTCCCGTCATGGCCGCCGTCCCGCTGCTGCTCCTGCTGATGCTGGGATGCCCCGCGTCCGCCGGCCGCCAACAGGACTCGCCGCCATGTTGGATGGTAAGTGGTAACCACGGTCACCATGTGTACCAAGTACAGTGTGTCCTAGATGTACTACAGATGTGTACTACATGTGCTATATATACTGAGCGTATTGTGAATACGACATACACCAGGTATACTTTATATACCATACTATATGTATTGCCTGTACTACACACACTCATGTATACTGCACTATTCTATTACATCTGTGTATGTGATGCAGTACCCCGAGTACTTTGAGATCCTTTGGGTGGGTGAGCAGTGACGGTGGTACTGGTAGGTGGTACCGTTGTACTTTTAGAAGTATTCGTCAAGTTGTCCATGGAAGATAGCGAAGTATTTGGAAGTAATGTCAGTATGACTGAGTAAAGTACGAATACTTGGACCACAGTAGAAGGTCCTCTGGTCGTAGAACAGTGGTTGTCCTCTGCGCAGCTGCACCTGGAGAGGGTTGTTTGGACACGGAGAACCCGGAGAAACGGACTCCTTCTGAAGGTTCTTTGTCTCAGTCAGGTGGCCTCAAAGCTGTGACATCACAAGGCCGCATCACTTCCTGTTTGACAGGATCTACTTCCGCTGGAAACCCCGGCCTCGAGGCAAACAATGGGCCGCTTCCTGAGAGCGCAGGGAGCTTCTGCCGGGAACCGGCCTGGAAGTGAAACCTGCTGCTTCCAGGGCGGGGTTCTCCAAAGAGCTGCAGGTGCAGGTGGAACTGGAGCCGGGGGGGTTCCAGCGGCAGCCGGCCCTCTTGTCACTACAAGTAGAGGTACTGGTGGACCAGAGACGGAGTACTACTTCTAATAGTACGAAGACCCGATGGAAGGGAGCCACGTTCTTGCTGTGTGAATGTTCCCTCACGTTCTCCAGGAAGCCCCAGGGTGAAGGTGGAGGTCTTTCTTGAGAAATGGCCTCAGTTGAAACAGAACAGAGAAGCTCCGTCCAGGAGAACCGGGCCCTCCTGGTCAACCAGGACTTCAGGAATGGCCCGTTTCCATTACGGTTAAACCTCAGTTTTGTTTTGAACTTTGAGGAAGGTCGCTGTCGGGGGGGGGGGTTCCACGAGCGGAACCGGGTGGAGGCAGATGTTTAAAAGAACCTGCACTGAGGGTCGCGTCAGGAGAACCATCTCCCGCCGATCCACTTTGTTACGCAGATGTTTCCGGAAGGTTCTGGCTGTTCTCACGGTGGTTGTTCTGGTTCCAGGTCCATAGGGACGTGGTCTGCAGGGACCTCAGCCTCAGACGAGCCCCGGAGGACCTTCCTCCTGGGATCCAGACGTTGGACCTCTCTCAAAACCAGCTGCAGAACCTGACGGAGGAGACCCTGGCCTTTCAGAAGGACCTCCAGCGCCTGAATCTCCACGCCAACAAAATTAACTTCATCCAGCCCGGGATCTTCGAGGACATGGTGAACCTCAAGGTTCTGGATCTGTCCAGGAACCGTCTCGATGTCTTGGGGCTGTCGAGGACCCACGTTGGGCGCCTCACGGCAGTGGAGTCCCTGGATCTCTCTGGGAACGGGCTCTTCACTGAGATGTCCCGCTTCCTCCTGGCCGACTCTCCGTCCCTGGTGAACCTCTCCCTGAGCGGCAACAGCATCACCAGGATATCTCCCGAGACCTTCAGCGGCTCCTCGGCTCTGAGGAGGATCAGCCTCCACAACAACGTCATCTTGGATATCCAAGACGGCGCCTTTGACTCACTGGGTCACCTGACCGAGCTGGACCTGTCCAAGAACTCCATCACCTGCATCGTTGACTTCAACCTGCGGCATTTGAAGATCCTCAACCTCAGCAGGAACAGCATCGAGCTTTTCCAGAGCTCCAGGACCTTTGATTCCTACGACCTGGTCTCCCTGGACCTCAGCCAGAACAAGATGTTCTACTTCCCTCTTCTCCCCGTCAACAACGTCATCGAACACCTGGACGTGTCTCGGAACCGCCTGCAGAGCGTCAACATCTCCGAGGCTCAGGGCAACAAGCAGAACGTCCTGCTGCATCTTCTCCACCTGGACATGAGCTACAACCAGCTGCGGTCCGTCCGCCAGTCCTTCTTCCGCTGCATGGAGTCGCTGGAGCTTCTGAACGTCAGCAACAACTGCATCGGCCGGTTCGCCGTCTCCAACAAAGACCTCCTGCAGAAGGTGAGGACCGTGGACCTCAGCTACAACTCTCTGCAGGGCCTGAGCTTCCAGGAGAACGCTCTCCCGTCGCTGGAGCGGCTCTTCGTCCAGGGGAATGACCTCACCAGGCTGGACCATCGGACCTTCCGGGGTCTCCCCAGCATCGAGCTCCTGCAGCTCCAGCAGAACAATGTGGAAATCTGCACCCCGGACACTGAGCAGAACCTCGGCGAGGCTCCGGGCTGCGTGTCCTTCTCCTCCATCTCCAACCTCCGGTTCCTCTACCTTTCTGACAACAACCTGGGGTTCCTGCCGGCGCACGCCTTCAAGAACACCCCTCTTGAGCTGCTGGACCTGTCCCTCAACCCAGGCCTCGACATGGATCCGGACTCCCTGTCCGGTCTGGAGGCTTCCCTTGTCCACCTCCTCCTGAAGGAGAACAACATCTCCAGTCTGACGACGGATCTGTCCTCGCTGAAGAGCCTGAGGTATGTGGACCTCTCCACGAACCAGCTGACTTCTCTGCCGCAGTGGAACAAAGAGTCCTCCATCGAGTCTCTGAACCTGCAGAACAACAACCTGGTGACCCTGGAGTCCAGGACCATCCTGGCTCTGGAAGGTTCCCTCAAGACCCTCTACATGGCCTCCAACCCCCTGAGCTGCTGCGGCAACCTGGGCTTCCTGCACCTGGTCCAGAACTCCGCCGTGGTGGTTCCCGACATCGAGACGGTGACCTGCGTCCGCGACCGGCACTCGGAGCCCGTCAGCATGGAGAAGGTGACCCAGGAGATGTGTCGGGAGCGCCGCAGGCACAGCTACGCCATGGTTGCCGTGGTGACGCTGTCGTGCCTGGCGCTGGCCTCGGTCCTGCTGGTGAGATGCTGCCGCTGGAGGACACGGAAGCACTTGAGAAGCTTCAGCGCCTGAGGAGACCACAGTCCGAGACCTTCACAGGAGAAGGTCGCTGGAATCGCGGCGGCGCCACCGACGGAGCTCCAGGGAAGTTTGAGTCACCTCCTGATCTTCGGCATCTTCCGGACATCTGAGGAACTGCGGCTTTGGAACCTCTGGCCTGGTTTATCTTCTCACTTGAAGCTGTGGCCACAGGTTGTCGCTGACCAGCACCTCCTCAGGAGCAGATGCTCACCCATGTCTGACTTTGGACCTCCTCCTGGAGCTTCGCCAGCGTCACTTTAGTCAAAGAGTGAAAGCATTAGGTTCCTGAGAACCTCCAAGAAGGTCATACGAAGGTTGAAACACAGAGGAAGGTTTTTAATTTCTTTGTGTGAAATCACAAGCCACTCGCTGACAGCTAGCTTAGCTTAGCTTAGCTTAGCACCAGATATGTTAGCTTTGCAGAAGACACTCATATTTATAAGCGTTGGATTTGAAGTGGAAGGCGATTGGACGCTGAGGTCTGCTGAGACGTCATGTGACCTCAGCACTCAGCCCAGCCTGAATTCCACGTCCTGGAGGCTCCAGACATCCACCTCCACCTCTTCTCCACCTGCACCTCCACCTCCTGTCGTCATGGAAACATAGCAAACCCGAGGATGGACCTCATGTTGGAATCTGCACAGCAACATCTGTTTCCTGGTTCCTTCTGGGGGTTCCGTGGGCCGGATGAAGGTGGGACCACGGAAACTCGTCTTCCTCCAGGTCATTCGTGTCCGTCCTGAAAGTGTATCCAGATTACACATGTATCCAGATTACACGTGTATCCAGATTACAGGGGGCTCTGCTGGTGTCATGTGACCTGCAGGTTCGAACCTGTCTGTGCAAGAACCACATTAAAGTCCACTGTAGCAAACCTTCTTGCTGCCTGCTGTTCTTCAGGGGTTCCTCCTTCATCTGGGAGGAGAGGTTTCATTCGGTGCGTATGACTTAGCTTACTTAGCTTTGACTTAGCTCTTATGACTTAGCTTAGCATAACGGCCGCAGCCATCGAGGAGCCTCCCCTTGTTGTATCTGTATGCTAAGCTATGCTTTCACAGGATGTTGTTTCAGAAGACTGAACCTCAACGTTCCTTTGCTTTGCCTCACTGAGGATCTTCATCCCCCTCACCTTCTCAGCACTCTGTCACTGTGACCAGACCATCTCTGGTCCAGAAGAAAGTGCAGAGAAGAACCGTGCAGCCGGTTCTTCTCGGTCCCTGCGTGGAGGTTCTCGGTTCCTCCCGCTCTGCTGGAGATGTTGCCTCCTGGATCTACCCTGGCAGGAAATTCCACATCAAATCTAAATCAGGCTTTGAGTCAACAGGCATTCCTCCCTGATAAGAAGCTGCCAGAAGCTCCTGCTGCCCGGGGTCTTCTCCTGACCCAAGGAGGCCTCTCCCCCAGAGGTTCTGAGGATCTCATTCCTGGGCTTTTACGTTACATTTTACATCACATTACATTCCAGTCATTTGCCAGATGCTTTCATACAAAGCGACTTACAAGAAGTGCAATTCAGTCACGAAAGATCCGAAGTACCAGAAGTCGTTAGTCAGAAGTGACCACTCAACCAAGTAGCCATCTCAGAACCATGTACATACTTACAATCATTTCATCGTCTTTTTATTTGTATTATTTTATTCTTTCTGGGGTTGGGGTCTAAGTGTGATTAGTGTGGTAGTGCTCTGTGAAGAGGTACGTTTTCAGCTCACGGCGAAAGATGGCCGGCAACGCCGCCGTTCTGACCTTTTCCAGGAGTTCGTTCCACCACCGAGGAGCCGAGACCGAGAAGATCCGAGACCGGTCGGATCTGCAGCCGGGGCTCCGAGTGACGGGTGGACGGTCGCCCAGAGGTGGCGGATCGGAGGGGACGGGTAGGGACGGGTGGCTGGACCTGATCCTGGAGATAAGACGGGACGTCCCATTCACCGGCCGGTAGACGAGCACCAGGGTCTTGGACTCGATGCTACCAGGAGCAGGTGAAGGAACATAAGAAGGGGAGTGTGAGGGAGAATTTGGGACGGTTGCACACCAGGTTTCTCGCAGTTGTGCTTGGCCTTACCATGGTGTTGTCAGTGGTGACGGCCAGGTCTCTGTGTGGACAACCTTTCCCCGGGAGGAAGAGCAGCTCAGTCTCGTCGAGGTTGAGCTTCAGGTGGTTAGTTGCCGTCCAATCGGAGATGTCGGACAGTAAGTTACAGCAACAGTACAGTTACAGTGAGGTCAGTTCTGAGTCAGCTCCGATTGGTCCTCGATGGCCTTATGGAGGTGTGAAGCTCTTCACTGCTGCCCCTGACCAGGACCAGGATGGGGTCCTCTGAGACCCCTGAGCAGGGTTTGAGTTCTGTCCACAGAACCTGGTTCCTGGAGGTCCTTCAAGCCAGCATCGGATGTGAATTCTTGCCCGGCTGTTCCTCTGAACGCAGACGTCTCATTGGTCAGAAGCTCGACCGTCCGTTTCCCTCAGAGCTGGATCTTCTCTTCCTCGGTTCTGGTTCTGGGTGGGGAACCTGCCGTTCACAGAGCGCGGCAGACCAGAACCTTCTGGAAGGTCCTCCCAGGAGACAAAGAGCTCTGTTTATTTTCTTGAAGCAGACCCCCACATTCCAGCCGTCTGGTCTGGAGTCGTCCGAGGAGTAATTGGAAGCAGGACCTTCTCCGGGCGGAGCAGGATCTGAGTCACCGCCCGTTTGTTTGTGTAAACAAACGCGGACCTTCAGCGCTCTGGAATGTTCTCCGGGCTCAGAGTCACGTGAGCGGGCCGGCCCACTTCCTGTCCGGAGGCCCGTCGGCTTCATCACTTCGTCACCTGCGCTCACTGGCCTGTTAGCGAGCCTGCTAGCAGTTAGCGAGCCTGCTAGGCCACTGAAGGCTTCATGGATGTTTCTGACTTAGCGTGCTGCTAAAGTGCTAAACGACCGTTAGCATATCAGTCGTCTTAGCCGGACCGTCATCCTGTCGGAGGCGCAGCCGGCGCGGTAGCTTTGCGATCGTTGTCAGATAAAGACGGCAGCTTCGGGTTGCCTGCGGGACCTTCTCTGTGGACGTCCAGGAGCCCCTTCTTTCCAACAGGAAGTTTTCAGACCTCCAGTCCACACGTGCTCCTTTTCTCGTCCCTTTCCGGAGGAAACTTGGCCATTTCCGACACGGTGAATGTTGCCATTGCCGACGACGCGGTCGTTGCCATCGTGACCAAAGTGCAGCTGTGGCTCCATGTCAGATCAGACGATGTCGGCCGGCGGGATGAGGTTCCTCCGTCAGGTCTTCCACGCCATCGGTTCCTGGTGATCCATCTTGAGAACCCGGAGAGCAAAGGGTCTGATGATCCACCAGGTTTGAATTAAAACACAGATCAAATACTTGGAACGCTGACGTTCTAGTTTGGTTGGTTGTTGTTCCTGCGGGCAGAAGGAACCTTCACGAGGTGTTTTCATCTCATGGCCAACTCAGATCCACCTCCACCTGTCAGCAGCACCCCCCCGCTGGAAGGGGCTGGAAGCTCCCGCTCTCCGCCTGGCTCTTCTTTAACAGCAGATGTTCCACGTCAGAACCCACATTCCTTTGTTTGTAGCTTCACACAGCTGTTTAGCATTAGCCAGTTAGCTGATCTGGACCTCCAGGAAGCCGGAGGTTGGTTCTCCTCTGAAGTCATGTGTCGTCAGTGTGATGGACGTTCCCTGCAGGTTCTACGTTCTCCATCCTGGGACCTGTGGCCGCCTCATATATGGTCCTTCATCTCATGAATCATTTGGAAGGGAGGGTTCTGGTGATCTGCAGATCCACAACCTGGAGGACGTGGACATCCAGCCCCCAGCGGCCCCCCCTCCTCCCACAGTAGATCCATCAGTCCAGGTGATCCTGGTGTTTGCTGACGGGTTCCGTGTTCTGTTTCAGATCAGGGTTCTGTTTGACGTCCAAGATGGATGTGGTGTTTATTGGGACCTCGCTCCAGGATCTCCTCCTCCTCCTCCTCCCCTCTTCTGGCTCCGGGGCTGCAGAACCCTGGGAAAGGTCGGAGGTCATTTCCTCCCGGTTCTATGAAACCATGGAAAGCCCACAGGAGATCGGGCATGAGAAAAGCCGTCAGCGTGGCTCAGATTGTTCTCCGGAGAGTTCTGGGTTCTTCGGGATTCGTGACGGACCTTAAAGCCTCCGCCGGTCCTGCAGAACACCAGGAACAAGAGGAATGTGACGTTTCCCCGGAGGTTCTTCTGCGAGAACATGAGGAGCTCAGAAGCTGCCTGGAAACCCGGGCAGCTCTTCTGGCTGTTCTCAGCACTCAAGAGTTCACGTAAATACTCAAAAATACTTCTAATGCCCCCGTCCCCACACACACACACACACACACACACACACACACACACACACACACACACACACACACACACACACACACACACACACACACACACACACACACACACACACACACACACACACCATGAGGGTTCCTCCTCTGAGCAGAGAACATCCAAAAGAAGCTCCTGTTCCAAAGGTTGGTGTGCAGGTGAATTAACTGGAAGGGGTTAGCGTGATGCTAACCAGAAACACATGTCCAACCAGCCAATCAGATGACAGTATTCTCACAGCCGCCTCCTGGGTCCACGCCAACACCAGTGTGTGTGTGTGTGTGTGTGTGTGTGTGTGTGTTCGCGTGCTCACGGCCAGCCTGCCTGAGTGTTCTGAAGGTTCAGCATGGAGAACCCAGGTTCTGCCTGCTCCAGGGCAGCAGGTGAGGACCTGGTCAGACCGGAACCAGATTCTAGATTGGACCGGACCCCCATCGAGCTAATGCTAACGAGCGTGGTAGATCAGCGCCTTCCTTGTTCTTCATGAACTCCACAGGTTTCACCAGGTCCTCCTACCCTCTGGGCCCACACGAGCTCAGGAGGCTTGTAGTTCTTCTAGTTCAGGGTTATTGGAGTCGAAGAGTTGAAGGCTCCAATAACCCTGAGAACATCCACAGGTTCTAGAAGGTTCCCGTGCTCTCATCCACCTGAGGCTGCTGTGAAGTGGAACCTGCTGAGAAGCTGAGAATTTGTGGAGGAGCTTCTACTGGTTTATTGTGCAGATCACAGATGTTCTAGTTTGAGAAGGTAAAAAACAGAAATGCAAAAGACAAACTTCACTAGAACGTTCTGGTCCAGAATACGGACCTCCTCCCTTCTCCAAATACCAGTCTGATGAGGTCGTCTCGTGACGACATCCCATAGCGGACTCCGTCAGGAGCGCTCCGCGGGAGGTCAACGCCTCCAGAATGTTCTTCTGTCCCAACATCAGGAAGTCTGAAGGACCGGCCGACGTCCACGATACGGCGTCTGCGGTCCAGGAGTGAAGGTCCAGGAGTGAAGGTCCAGGAGTGAAGGTCCGGAAGCAAGACCTCCTTCTGCACCTCCGCTTCCCTCCCATGAACGCACGCCTGACCTCGGCCGTTCGTGGACAGAAGACTATCTTACACAGGAGAGCCGGAGAAGGTCCGGGTCTAGGGCCGGGGGGGCGGGCTGGACTCGTCGTTGCTGCTGTCCACCTCCTGCTCCATGGGGCTGTCCTCCTCCTCCTGCTGGCTGGTGTAGTTGGTGATCTCCAGGAAGCCACTGGGCTCCACCACCACGTTGGACTGGCTGGAGTCAGGAAGGATGGAGTACTGAGGGATGACCTGTGCACACACACACGCACGCACGCACGCACGCACACACACACACACAGAGTTCTTCATCACTGATGGGTGAAGTCACCCTAAAGGTTCTGAGCTCCTGACTAAGAACCGATCATCTGGTCCCGGTTTCCTTTTGACTCAGAGATGATCTAGGAGGATCATGGTGACTCAGAGTGTGTGTGTGTGTGTGTGTGTGTGTGTGTGCGGAGCTGCTCTTCAGTTCCTCACCTCGATGACCTCCAGGTCCTCCTTGCTGCTCTGGGCCTGGAGGCCCGGCAGGCAGCTGAAGGTCTGGGCCTTGGGGTGGTGCAGGGCGGAGCCGGAGCTGCTGATGAACTGGGCGGAGGAGGTCTGGACCTGCAGGTTCTTCCCCAGAGGCCCGCAGTCGCTGGAGGAGTCCACCACCATGGGCTCGGTGCTGGGGTCGATCTCCGCCTCCATCATGGAGATCTTCAGGATGTCCGACACCGAGGCCTTGTCCCCCCCCGGGCCCGAGCTGGACTCGGGGAGCAGCTTGGCCGCCGCCTCGCCGCTGGCGAAGACCGTCGGGGCCAGGTGAGGACCGCCGAAGGTGATCTTGGTGACGGCGGCGCTCTGAGTGATGATGGGCTGAGGACACAAGAAAGCCGGGTGAACATCTCGCACACCTGGAGGCCCACCGAGCCCCCGCCGGGACCCTCTGTCGGGGGGGCGTCGGGAACCCCACGAGTGCGAGGGAACCATCTGACGCTACGACGTGCGGCCCCCTTTTCCGGCCGATGGACCTGAAGCTACCTCAGATGCTTCTAGAGGTGAGGACGTTCTCCTGGAGAACCAACCTTCTAAGGCCAGCTCACAGAAAGCTGGAGCTGCTGGTTCTACAGTTGGACCTGAGGGCAAGCAGCAGGTGTGTGTGTGAGTGTGTGTGTGTGTGTGTTCTTGTCAGTGGGGATGGGGTGGTGGTTCTGCAAAGGAGGTGTGTGTGTGTGTGTGTGTGTGTGTGTGTGTTCTTGTCGGTGGAGATAGGGTGGTGGGCCTGCAGAGGAAGTGTGTGTGTGTGTGTGTGTGTGTGTGTGTGTGTCACCTGTGTGTGTGTGTTCTTGTCGGTGGAGATGGGGTGGTGGGCCTGCAGAGGAAGTGTGTGTGTGTGTGTGTGTGTGTGTCACCTGTGTGTGTGTGTTCTTGTCGGTGGAGATGGGGTGGTGGGCCTGCAGAGGAGGTGTGTGTGTGTGTGTGTGTGTGTGTGTGTGTGTGTGTGTGTGTGTCACGTGTGTGTGTGTGTTCTTGTCGGTGGAGATGGGGTGGTGGGCCTGCAGAGGAGGTGTGTGTGTGTGTGTGTGTGTGTCACCTGTGTGTGTGTGTTCTTGTCGGTGGAGATGGGGTGGTGGGCCTGCAGAGGAGGAGGGTGAGACATGGAGGTGTGCAGGGGTCTGTGCAGGGTGGAAGGCGCCTGCTGCAGGCGGGGGAGCTGCGGCGTCAGCGGCGGCTTTCCCTCGGGGGGCGGGGCCTTGGCGGCGGTCTGCGGCGGCGGCGCCGGGGGTCGGTCCTTGGGGGGCGGGGCTCCGGCCGGGGGCTTGGCCTGGATCTGCCGGCCGCGGAGAGGTTCTCGGTCAGACCGGAGGTCGGAGGAGGTCGGAGGAGGTCGGAGGAGGACGTCTCACCTGAGGTTTGCTCTGGAGCTGCGGCGGCGGCGGCTGCGAGGAGGCGGGGCCGGGGCGGCTCTCCTCCGGCTGGCCGGCGGCGGCGGGCGGGGCCACGGCAGACGCCGCCCCCGCGGAGGACGACTGGACGGCCCTGTAGAACAAACCCGTCTGAGGGTCCAGGGTGTCCCCCTCCAGATCCCCGACCTCCAGGACCGGCTCCGCCTTACTGTCTGGGGGCTGAGACATGGAGGACATGGACTGAACACTTTAGACACAGAGGTGTGTGTGTGTGTGTGTGTGTGTGTGTGTGTGTGTGTGTGTGTGTGTGTGTGTGTGAGTGTGTGTGTGTGTGTGTGTGTGTGTGTGTGTGTCGCGTGGCGCTGCAGGAGAAGGTCCTCCTCCACCCAACTAACCTGTGACGCTGCTGGGGTGGCGGCTGCTTTGGTTACCACGGTAACAATGCTGCCTTTGAAAGGCTTCCCAGGCTGCTGGTTGGAGGACACCACCACGTCCTCCTCCGAGGACACCGCGGGACGGATGGACTTCCCTGGGGGGAACCACAGTCAACACACTGGTGCCCTCTCACACACACACACACACACACACACACAGGAAGGATCAGATCCAGACCTGCTGCCCCGGGTTCGGGACCGGGACCGGGACCGGGCTCTGGCTCGGAGCTGGAGGGTCGGGGGGACTCGGGCCTCCTGTCGGGGCCCAGCTGGAGAGGGACGGCCATCTGGCTCAGGTCGATGGTTTGATGCCGGGGCTTGGACTCGCCCTTCTCCTTGACTGAGACACAAACACCAGTTCCCGATCTGCACTTCCTGTGGACCTCCGCGACCAGATGCGGGTCCTGGTTTTGGGCAGGAGCCGGGAACCCACCTGAGCTCTGCTGCAGCTCCAGCAGGGCCTTGATGGTGGACGTGGCCGACTGCGACTCCACGCCGGACACCTCCTGGTAGATGATGGTGGGCGTGGCCTCCACGGCCACTTCCTGCTCGGTCCAGTCCTGCTCTCTGGAGGAAACCACGTGTAGCACCGGCTGAGCATCTGGGGCGACAACAGCGAAACCTGGCGGTGAACCACGAGATCTACAAAGGGTTCTTCTGCCGAGGTCCCATCTGGATCGGGCTCTGGGGCCGGCCACAGTGAAACCCGGCCAGAGGCTTACGGTGCTCTCTAAAGCGGGTTTTGGAGACACCTGGACCATCAGTGCTTTAGTTGATGTGACCGGAGGTCTGTGACAAAGGGTAAACAGATTACCGGCGGATGAAGAGTTAACGGTCAGATTACCGGCCGTCTCTCCTGCCGCCCCTGCGCCCTCCGAGCCGGGCACCTCGTCCTTGGACCCGTCCGGACCTGGACCCTGACCCGGCCCCGCCTCCACGGAGCGCGTCACCTGCTGCAGCGTCTCGGTGACCAGCTGGCGCGTCTGCTCGCTGACCACTGCTGCCTGGAAGACCGGCTTGGGCTTGATCAGGACCTGCAGGACCACCAGGAGGACAGGGGACTGGATCAGAGGGACTTGTCCTGCCCCCTCTGAGGTCTGAAGGTATAGCAGAATTACATCTGAGCTGAGGTGAAAGGGACTTGTAATCCGACCCCGGAGGTCAGAGGGTATCATAGTGCTAAGAGGTGTGAGGGACTTGTCCTACCCGCTCTGAGGTCTGAAGGACCAGCAGTACAAACTCCTCAGGCAGAGGGTAAGTACCCTACGAGTCAGGTCCTGGTACAGTAGTGGTAACACTGAGGTCAGAGGGACTGCTGGTGCTGGCCTTAGATAACGTGAAGGTATTTGTTGTCCAGTAATAACACTTAAATGCCTTGTGTTCTTCCTTCATGCCTCAGAGTTTCAGTCCAAAGACTGACTTCCTGTGTAGGTCCAACTTCTGCAGAAGCAGCGCTTCCCCTTCGTCCAACCCTTATCTCAGCCCCCGGCCCTCCACCCCGATCCGTAACGAAACTCAGACTGCCTGCAGGGAGCCCTGATCCAGAGAACACCACCTGAGGGATCCCCGCCGGAGAGGACTCCATGGAAGAGGACTCCATGGGAGAGGACTCCATGGAAGAGGACTCCATGGAAGAGGACTCCATGGGAGAGGACTCCATGGAAGAGGACTCCATGGAAGAGGACTCCATGGGAGAGGACTCCATGGGAGAGGACTCCATGGAAGAGGACTCCATGGAAGAGGACTCCATGGGAGAGGACTCCATGGGAGAGGACTCCATGGAAGAGGACTCCCCCAGAGATGGGTCTTCTTTCCTTTGCCTCTTTTCTAGTGACCTTAGAGGCCAGAGGACCTTGTGGAAGGTTCCACAGAGGTGACGGCACGCTCTGCCCACCGGACGTTCTTCCAGACCTTCTGCTGGGCTCACCTGCGTCTTGCCCTGCTGGCCGTACACGATCTTGGTGGGGATGATCTTGGTGGCGGCGGAGGGCGAGGCGGCGCTCATGCCTTTGGGCTGGGTGACGATCATCTTGGTGATGGGCCTGGAGGTGGTGATGATGGCGGGTTTGGATCCCTGGACCGCCTGCAGGCTCTTCTCCCCCTGGAACACACACAGCGCCGCACCATGTCTCCAGAAGCTCCCGGGGCCGGCCGGGCCGATGGCAGCGGCGCCTGGCGGATCAATAATCGTGGTACTGACCCCGGCGTTCAGGAGCGTGGTCACCACGTTCTTCCCTGGAAGGCCTTGGATGGTCGCTCCCTTGCCGGTAGTTTTCTGGACCACGATGACATTAGGTTTGGAGGTCATGGGGATGGTGGTGATCTTGGTGGTGGTTCCTGCGGTGGAGAGACGACACACGTCCTCTGACCACACGTGGGCGCGTGCCTGCGATTGTGTGTGTGTGTGTGTGTGTGTGTGTGAGCCGTGGCGAGCTACCACCAGGGGGCACCGGCCTACCCGACACGATGTTGCTGCTGATGATCTTCCCCCCCAGGGTGGCCAGGGACTTGGGCACCACAGTGATGATGTTTCCGCTGGTGGTCTTCACATAGGTGGCACCGCCGCCGGACGCAGAGAGCCTGGCGCCGATGTTGGGACTCACGGTTGGCCGAGTGTAGGTGGCCTGGGTGGCTGCACACACACACGCACACGCACACGCACACACACACACACACACACACACACACACACACACACACACACACACACACACAGCACTGATTTACCAAAGGGGCAGGAGTGTGTGTGGATTCCAGGTAACCCATGGTTGGGTCTGTAGTTCAAATCCCACCTGTAGGCTGAGTCACCAGCTTGGTGGTCATGATGGCGCCGTTGCTACTGACGACCATGATGGGCGAGGAGCTGCTGCTGGACAACGCCACCGATGAGGGTTTGGGCAAGATCTTACTGGGCTGAACCTGCTGGGTGATGATCTTCACTCCTGAGCACATGCATGCATGCATGCACACACACACACACACACACACACACACACACACACACACACACACACACACACACACACACACACACACACACACACACACACACACACACTTGGTGAGGACCGGCATGAAGCGGCGAGGGTCCCGCGAGGAGGCGTGTCCTTACCGGACTCCTGCTTGATCTGGATGGTGGGCTTGGTTCCGGGGGAGGTGCTGGTGCTCGGACTCTGGCCGGCGCCCCCTAGAGGCGAGCTCTGCAGCTGCTTGGGCGACTGCTGCTTGGGGAACTGGGCCAGGATCTGGGTGGGGGAGCCCACCAGGGTCTTCGGGGAGGGCAGGCGGGCAGAGGCCACCTTCACCGCCGCCGAAGAAGCGCCTGCGAGGACAGCGGACATTTCTCCAGGGTGTCCTCCTGGATCGAGGAGACGGTACGGCGGCGGCGGATACTTACACGTGGTGATGGTGGACATGACGACCGAGGGCGTGGAGGAGACCACCGTGGTGACGGCCACGGTGTTGGAGGGGCCGGAGGTGGAGCCGGCCGGGAAGACCACCGTCTGCTTCTGGGTGGGCGTGGTCAGGATGGAGGTGGAGCCCAGCTTGGACACGGCGGCGTTGTTGTGGGTGTGAGCCTT
This sequence comes from Fistularia commersonii, assembly GCF_037954325.1. NCBI lineage: Eukaryota > Metazoa > Chordata > Actinopteri > Syngnathiformes > Fistulariidae > Fistularia > Fistularia commersonii. The sequence continues at coordinate 156,878 of NC_141318.1, forward strand.
GGACAGGATGTTGGGCACGAAGCTGGAGCTCGGGGAGGTGGTCACGATGATCACCTGGTCAGAGACCGCCTGCCGTCAGAACCTTCCACAGCGGCTTCACAGATTACACCCGAGAAGCAACTTCGACGCGTGGATGGATAAGCGGACGTCGCGTCCGGAATGGTCTCCGTCCAGGACGGGAACATCTGACCTGTCTGTGGGCCTACAGAAACCGAACATCTCGAGCGGGACGTTCTCCTCCGAGCGAGGAACGTCCAGCAGAACACCTGGTTCCACCTGACAGGGAGCGACGAAGATTCGACACCCGGAGCTCTAACTACTGATAAGTCAGTGACCCGACGGGCCGAGCGCACCTTCTGCGTGGTGGTGCTGGTGGTCTGGATGGTGGGCTTGGTGAAGGTGATCTTGACGGGCGAGAGGTGCGGCGGCAGCGAGTTGGCGATGCTCTGCATGATGTTGCTCATCTTGGGGCTGCTGCTCACCGGCACCGCCACACCCTTCGGCGCCGGCGCCGAGGCCTTGGCCACGTCCTTCAGCATCACCGGCGAGGAGCTGGAAGAGTTGGTCCTCCTCCTCTTCCGGGGCTTCTCGTCCTCGTCGGAGCAGCTGACGCCTGGCGGGGGAGCAAAGGGGCGGAGTCAGAGGCCGGGCGGCTTCACGGCTCCCGAGCGGCGTCGGCGACCTGCTCCGCCTCCGCCCGGCGACGCGCGGGTGAGGGCGAGGTCCGGGAGCTCGCGCTTCGGTCCACTCACTCTTCACGTAGACGGTGCTCCCGCTGGGCAGGACCACCACGTTGGACGAGGGGCTGGGGGGTCGAGGGGACTTGACGCCGGCCCCGACGGCGCAGCCGGTGGCCGTGGAGCTGCTGGAGGTGCAGGTGGTGCTGGTGTAGGAGTAGCAGACGACCACTGCGGGGACCAGATGGACGTCACCAACCGCGGCCGGAGGGCCGGGACGCCGCCCGAGAGCGACCACCCACCTTCTTTGTTCCCCGTCTCCGCCGGCAGCAGCAGCGAGGCGTTCTGATTGGCCGTGGCGCTGGCCACGGCGTTGGCGGTCACGGTGAAGGCCGTCTGAGGAACAAGCCTGGGCATCAGTGGAACCAGTCGCCGTCCCTCGATGGACCACTCCGAAGAATTGTTTGGACCCGACATGCTGGAAGACAATGAGCGATCGGTCCGGACCGGGTCCACCTCAGACCGGTCCGGACCAGCCAAGCTAGAGGAAGCTGGAGGAGATGTCGCTTACTGGTAAGCGATGGTGGTGAGTCGCTCATCATTGACGGCCCTGCGGACTTCAGCCCGGTGCCGCTCTGTGGAGATACTGTGTGTGTGTGTGTGTGTGTGTGTGTGTGTGTGTATGTGTGTGTGTGTGTGTGTGATCAGTGCCACAGTAGAACTTTAGGAGGAGCAGAGTGTTGAGAACGTGAAGCAGATTTACCCCAGGATCTTCGTCAGCTCCCCAAGAAGGTCCTTCTTGTCCTTGGTCAGGTCCCCCTGGGCTCGCAAGGCGCTGATGACCCCCGCATAGGCCTCCAGCTCTGAAGGTGTCCGAACACACACACACACACACACACACACACACACACACACACACACACACACAGACATGCACACACACACGCGCACCATGTTGAAGAAGATGACATCAATAAAGAGGTTCCAGCTTGAACGTAGAAGATCAGACTTCCACAAGTTCTTCCAACAAGAACTAACAAGCACTCAAAGAGTTAATGAGCATTTGACGTAATAAACTAAATTCCAGGTCATTGAGGAGCACCAGCACCTCCTGGTGGACCAAGACTGCAGCTGAGGTCCTGCTGTGTCCTAGTCAACACCAATCCGTGTGTGTGCGCATGTATGACACAAGTGTTGACGTTTCTCTGAGATCCAAGATGTTCCCTCAGCCGTCCAACATCCCTTCTGTTTTAATCTCCTGAAGCAGATGTGAGATGTTCCACCTAGGTCCACCATCCTCCAAGACCTTCCCGGACCAGATTGACATCTAACAGCAGATTGTTTCTCTGAGGTCATTCTGAAGACATGGCGTTGGTCTGCAGGATGTTCTTCCAGGACGGCTGAGAAGGTGCAGAGGACTTTCCGACAAAGCGCTCCTTACCCAGTTTCCGCAGGATCCTCTTGCACTCGTCCCTCCCCAGGTCCAGGATGGTGGGCCAAACCACCGGCATGGTCCCAGTCAGCACCGGCTTCTCCAGCTGAATCATGAGCTGGAAGGTGGAGACACTGAGTCAGACCCCGACCAGCCCCGACACGGAGGGTTCTGCCCGGTCCCGGTTCCGGTCCGGCGGTCTGGACGAACGCCTTGGAGAACCGGAGAAGCCGCTGCTCCCCCGGAGCTCCGCGTTCATGTTTCAAAGCACCATCTAGAGACGTTACAGGTCCTCCAGATGTCAGAGAAGCTGCTTCCAGCGGCTGCTTCTGAGGGAGAGGCTCCGGCCAGCGTCCGTCTGGACGGGATACTGATTACCGATCATGATCGATCCGCTTACAACCAGGGGTTTGGCGACGACCGGACCGGTCTAAGACCCGCGGGTTCGGGTTCGGCTCTCACCGGGGACCGCTGATTTTTTCCAGGGCCCACGGAACCGGGACTTTTCCGAGTGTTTACCCGGCGCAGGGCTGCGAGCGGGCCGCGGGGAGGAGGAGGCGGTGAACCGGGGAGCTCCTCCACCGGGGGCCGGGGTTCGGGGGACGGAGGGACAGAGGGGGCTCGGCTGATTTAGCCAACATGATTCTGCCCCAGTAGCGGCGAGCGCAGTGAGAGCCGGGCCGCCGTCCCCTCCCCTTATTCGCATCTACAAGCTCCGGAAACACCAACTCAGACCGGGCCGGTCCAGCGGTGGATCCCAGCCCGGGACGAGCCGCCGGAGCGGGACGCTGTGTGGAGGCTTACCGTAGCCTGTTAGCCTGTTAGCCTGTTAGCTCGTTAGCCTGCTCCTGCCGCCCACCCTCCTTCAGCGGGGCGAAACCGAGGCCTTCGGCGGGTTCAACCTCACAACCATGACGGCCGGAAGGGTTTAACTGAGCGGCCGCATCCTGGGGGTCCAGCCCGGAACAGTGCGGGCGAAAATACCCGAGATTTATAACCGAAACAGATGAATTCCGACGGCCGCCCCTGCTCTGTTTACGTTGGTCAGGCTAACTAGCTGCTGGAAGGGCTTCCTCTGCGCGGGTCACCCGCGGAGGCGACATCCTCCCATCCGCGGGGCGACTACTGCCACCTAGCGGTTATTCGCGGTACTGCAGCCCATACAACATCTATCTATCTATCTATCTATCTATCTATCTATCTATCTATCTATCTATCTATCCATCTATCCATCTATCTATCTATCTATCTATCTATCTATCTATCTATCTATCTATCTATCTGTCCGTCTGTTGTTTTGACAGATGTCAGAGGAAGGTGGTCTTTTTTGACATCAGTGATGATGGTGAGATGAGATGAGAACAACTTTATTTATCCCGAAGGAAATTGTTGTGCAAGAGTTTCAAGTAAAAACATAACAGTAATAGATAATAGTAGGAAGGAGGAAGAATAAGAAATACAATGGAACATAAATTGTCTGAACTGTTAACTGTTAACTACAAAGATTTGAACATTCCCTGCGGCTGAGGGAAGAGGAATTAAAAAGTCTGATAGCCTGGTGGACCTTGAAGGTCCATGTCTGCAGGCTGGAGACTCAGGGTGGAGACCTGGGGCTGATTATTATGGTCTGGCAGAGTCCTCTTCTCTGCGGTGACAGAGTGTGGAGGTGTGAGAACCACCTTCTTCTGAGCTCCGTCACATTATCACTGACCCTCTTAGAACAAAAGAAGCTTGGGCAGGTTAGATGGTCCACTCGCAGCCTTCGAGCTTCTCCGGCTTCAGTTGACCCTCAACAAACCCTCATCACCTCCATCAACCCTGAGACCTCTATCACCTGACCTGAGCTCACCTCCATCAGCGCTCAGACCTCCATCGGTTGTCCATCGGACCTCCACCCGTGAGTCCATGTCTGTCATGTTTACTCTGGAGAGAGTCATAGCAACGAAACATCAGGGCTGGTGGTCCTCCATGGGGAGGAGCAGGAGGTGTGGTGGTGGTGATGATGGAAGGAGCTCCTCTAAAGTTCTGGCTAATACTTGTGGCGATGACGTCACGGGAGAGCCAGAAGAGCTTCGCGGAAAGGGAGATTATAATCCGGGAGGAGGAGGAGACCTCCTGCGAGAAGAAGAGGAGGTCTCCTCCTCCTCCGCAATTACAACGCGCTTCAACGAGCTCGACCGGCGCATGCGCCCTGGCGCCCTTCAGAGAAGTACGAGGTGTCCGTGAACGCATCTCCTCCGACTCTTGGGGGGAGTTTCCTCTTTCTGCTGGAAGAGGAAGAGGAGCAGGAGGAGCAGCAGGACCCCCTCGGACCTTCTCGGACCCTCTGAGACCGCGTCGGACCTTCTCGGACCTTCTCGGCCCAGCAGCCGCCGCGGGCGGGGGAGGCGCGGCGGGTTCCCGGGAAACGCTCCGGTTCCGAGTCGGACTCCGGACGTCCTGAAGGAGAACCCGAACCGGGACGTCCTCTCTGCCGCGGGGGGACTTCTGCGTGAGCTCGGTCCAGGACCCGGGAGGATCCAGGAGGATCCAGGAGGATCCCGGAGGATCCCGCGGACCGGGGGCGGCCCGGCCAGTAGATCGACCGGAGCAAAGTTGTTTTGGAGAAGATCCGGGAACCTCCAGGCGGCCCGATGAGCGGGACACAGTCCACTCTCACGGACAGGTAGGACACGGGGCTCCACCCGGAGCTCAGATGTTCCCCCTGGACTTCCACTGGGTGCTGTGTTTATTGCCTGGTCCAGCCGAGTCTGCTCAGAACTTCGCTGGTATCTGGTGTTGTCCTGAGGTGCTGCGAAGTGGAGGCTTGGATCATTCGGAGGGGTGGTCTACTGAGGTGGACCCACGGGACTAGAGGTTCGCGGTGAAGGTGTGAGTTTGCAGAGGTCATCAGGATGAACGGATGGATCAGGAACATTTGAGAGGTGTTTCCTGGATGTTCTTGGTGTCCTCCATAAACCTTCAAACCATAAAACTACCCAACTGAGGAATGTTTTTCACATTTCCGGAGAAACCAGCAGGAGCTCCTCAGATGTTCTCCTCATGGGAGGTTCCTCTCGGAAGTGATTTGTTAAGAAGGTTCCGTCAGGTGGATCTCCTCCCGGTCTGGATCTCCTGAAGGTGTTTGGAGAACCCGCTGTACTGACGCCCCTCACCGAGATGGAGGGTTGTTCTTCTCTGTCATTCACCCCCTTTTGGACCTACCTCAAATGACCAGAAGTCAATGAGCCGGTGAGATGTTCCCGAGGAGATGCTGGTGACTAACCTTGGAGCACCGGCACTTGGAAACTGGTGAAGATGCAGTGGAAACATCCCCACCGAGATCCGTTGGGGATCCGTTGGAAGTCCAGACTGAGGTTGCTAGCGTTAGCGTCAGCCTCCCAGACGGTGGAGCAGACCAGGGTGGAGCAGATCAGGGTGCTGATGTTATGTTCAGCGACTGTCTTGAAGGCCCAGTGTTCCCTGGGTTCCTCCGGCTCACGGCTCTGAAACTCTGCATGAGGTTATTTTTATGCGGAGAACATGAAGGGAGAACCTAGAAAACCGAAGCGGGTTCTCCGACGGGGATCAGAGTTTACGCGGGGATCGATGAGTTCCTCAGAGACCTTCTGAAGGACGTGTCTTCAGGACCATCACTCCTTGGGTTTAGTGGAGTTCCAATTTGTTGTTGAGGTTCTGCTGGTTCTCCACGGACGCGGTTCTCTTCCTTCATCCAGGACTTCTTCTTGTGCTCTACATGTTCTAGATTGTTTCCCCTGGCTGGAAAGTCCGGAGGGTTCTGGTCCCAACTCAGCAGAACCCCGGGAGGGTTCCGTCACCCGGCAACCCTCCTGCCAGCTCCGGCGCAGCGAGGTCACTTCCTGGACGGCGCTGAAAGGTTTCTGGGGGAAGAATTGGACCCGACCTCGCCGGGCGGCTGAGGGTTGGAGGTTCTCTGAGGGTTCCTCGTCCACCAGCAGGTCTCTGTGTTCTCCTCACATGGGTTGGATTGGAGGTGTCTGAGGTTCTAGCAGAATAAAGGTGGAACCTCAGGAGAACCCCAAGTTCAGGAGAAGGTTCCCTCAATTTTAAAGCTTGAAAGATGAAGATCACCATGACGACCACGCGTTCAGAATCCTGCTTCGAACAGGGAAACCGTGTAGAACCGGTTAGAACTGGATCTGGTTAGAACTAGAACTCTGTTAGAACCGGTCAGAGCCAGTTAGAACGGTGTGGGAACTGGGCTGTGTGTGTGTGTGTGTGTGTGTGTGTGTGTGTGTGTGTGTGTGTGTTCAGGGGAAAGGTGACATCACTGTGAAACAATGCCCCCCCACCCCACCCCCAAGTCAGAGCCTCTAGGCTGGACTCACCTTCACCTTCTGGGCTGGTGGTCCAGAGAGAAGGTCCTGGGAGAACAAGGCTGATGTTCCACCATCTGAGGAAACGTCTCCCCGGGGAGGGGGGGGGGGGGCAGAGGAACTGCAGAGAACCTTCAGACTCTGGAAACACAGCAGAACAGAGTCAGGTGGACCAGAGCTCCAGACAGCAAGTCCACTGTGATCTGGTGAAGACCAGGCAGGAGGTGCCAGCCTTCACTGGCGAGGGAAAGGAGAAGATGGCGAGGGGTGGGCGAGGGACATCGACCAATGGCAACCAGTGAGACTCAAAGCTCGGGCTCTGAAGACCTCACTGATCAAGACCAGGGCCAGAAGACCTGCCAGACCCCAGCCCCGACAGGCAGGAGCCCCTATCAGCAACCAGGAACCCTCTGGTATGTTTGGCATCTGGGGAAGTGAAGGTCCACCCCCGCTGAGAAGGCGTAGACTCGGAGAACGCTCAGCTAGAACGTCACAGGAACCTCTTGTCCTGCCCCGGGGAACGCACATGACAGCAGGTTCTCCAGAGGAACCGGGTCGGGACCAGCATGGGAGTGGAAGACTGACTGTACTTCACTCATTCCCCTCCAGCTGGTCTTCCTGAGAAGGTTTGGAGTGTGCGGAGTCATGATGTCACCAGGAAGTGACCTAGAATCAGTTCAAAGGTCAACTTTCAAAATAGGATGGTGTTGGTGAGGAGCATGTCCCTGAGAAGCTTCTGGATCACGTCTGGAGGTTCACCAGGTCAGATCTTCTCGTTGTGGAACTGGACTTGGATTCTAGATCATGTCTTTGTTCTCTGGTGAAACCAGGTTCCTCCAGAGAGCTCAGACCAACCTCCAGTTCCTCTCCACTTTCACATTAGGGATGATGGTGGACGTTGAAGGTCCGTGTTTCCAGATCAAGGTGAAACTTTAGGTATCAACCCCTGTGGTCAGCCGGACCTTCAGAGATGTTCCTGCCAGCTTCAGCGCAGCAGGAACCTCAGCTTCCAGATGGACTTGATCTGGAGGACCGTCATTCTCCAGTTTTCCGCCAGTTCTCCTGGTTCTCGGACCAGGACCTTAACTGCAGGGCCGCCGTCGGTGCTGAGGTTCTATAAGTTCTAAGCCGGGCTTTAGATCTGCAGTTGGAGTTTGGATGTGACGTCCTGCTGAGCTGAGAAGCAGCCCCCCCCCCCCCCCCCCACTCTGCCCCCCTTTGCTCCCCCTTCTTTCCCAGCCTTCTTCTCCGTCCAGGAAGCTGGACCAGGTCCAGGAGCTGCTGTGTTTCCGGGAATGTGTCCCACAAAGCTCCAGTGTGGCGGGGGGGCCATTGTTACCCTCCCCAGAAGGAGGGGCGGGGGGGGGGGGGGCAGTCCAAACAAATCTTCCCCTTGTGGAGGGAGGAGGGGAGGGGTTCTATTTATAGACTGGGGCCTCTGGAGTCCACCGGGGGGGGGCTTGACTACCAGAGTACTTCAAAACAAAGTACTGGGCAGTACTGATGCAGTACTGGGTTAGTGCATATGTAGTGTTGGGTTAGTACACATGCAGTGTTAGCCAGTACTGATGCAGTACTAGGTTAGTACACATGTAGTGTTGGGTTAGTACATATGGAGTTCTGGGTTAGTACACATGCAGTGTTAGCCAGTACTGATGCAGTACTAGGTTAGTACACATGTAGTGTTGGGTTAGTACATATGGAGTTCTGGGTTAGTACACATGCAGTGTTGGCCAGTACTGATGCAGTACTAGGTTAGTACACATGTAGTGTTGGGTTAGTACTGATGCAGAACTGGGTCAGGAAACATGTAGTACCATGTGCTTTCCCTGATCTCAGAAGGAACAGTCTCAGCATCTGCAAACAACGAGATTGCCCCCAGGTGGACCTCCAGCTTCTGCTTCTGGACCCCCCCCCCCCCCTCCATGTGTGGGGCAACGCCTGTTAGCGTCCATTAGCTCTGGTAGCGCCTCTTCTGTGAGTCATATTTTGAAAGGTGTCCTTCTGCTTTCAGGACCCCCAACATTCTGAACAAAGAACCTGCAGACAAGAAGACCAGGAATGACAAGTCCTCCGTGTCCATCAAACACGAGTTCGACCCCACCGGTAAGGTCCGCCACAACAACCCTTCTCTGCCATCCCCGCCGTATGCTACAGTATGCTAAGCTGCGTTGCGGCAGAACAGGGCATGGAGGAATTCCGGATCCATCCGGGAGGGAAATGATGAAGAACTAGGTCGAGAACCTTTTAGGGACGACGGGACAAAAATGGAGAGCCGGGAGAGACCCAACCTCAAACCCTAGGGGCAGGACTTGTATCAGACAGTGGACGGATGGATGGATGATGGATGGATGGACGGACTGATGAACGGACGGATATATGGATGAATAGATGAAGGGATGGATAGACGGATGGATGGACGGATGGATGGTTCTGCCAATAATGTAGTCATGACCTAATAATGCAGAAGGATGGAGGACCTTGTGGAGGTCCTTGTGGAACACCACAGTGTCAGTCAGACCTTTCAGACTGGTGAGTCACCAGGCTGGACTTCTCCAGAAGAGCATTGATAAATGGAGACAGGAAATGAGCTGTAGGCCTGCAGGAAGTGCTCCTCCAGACACCGGAAAGGGTTTTTTTTCCAGGAACCAGATCTCCCATCTCAGACGTCTAGCCTTATCAGAGCCGAGAACCGAGCTGCTCTGGAACCTTCCCTCCACGGGGCACTTCTCCTTAACCGCCATCTTGGATCTTGGACGGAGCTGCCGGCGGAACGCCGTCCACACAGGTTCTGAAGAAGCTTCTCGTTGTGGAACCTTGTGGGCGAAGGTGGACAGAGAGGAGAAGAGAACGTGAGACTTCTAGAGCCTCCTTGATCAGCCACTTCCTGCTGGACACCTTCTCCACTGAGGAGGTTCTCGCTGATCCTCACCTCATCTGAAGGGCTCTCATACACTTAGGAGACCTCCTTAACACCACCTCCACTGTGTGTGTGTGTGTGTGTGTGTGTGTGTGTGTCAGGTCTGGTCCAGCGCTGTGTGATAATCCAGAGGGATGAGAACGGCTTTGGGCTGACTGTGAGTGGAGACAACCCGGTGTTTGTGCAGCTGGTCAAGGAGGGTAAGGCTGCACACACACACACACACACACACACACACACACACACACACACACACACACACACACACACACCTGACGTCTCACTTGATCTCCAGATGGAGCTGCCATGCGGGCCGGCGTCCAGACGGGGGACAGAATCATCAAGGTGTGGTTCTCCAGACGTTCTGGGCTGTGTGTTGTCCTCCTCAGATGTTCTGAAGGAGGCTTCGGTTCTGCTTCTGTGAGGCTGCGGGTTCTCGGGGGAACCGGAGACACCGGTTCAGAGGTTCTGAGCTTCTGAGCTTCTGAGCTTCCACCTTCCATTTCCAGGTCAACGGGACCCTGGTCACACACTCCAACCACATTGAGGTGGTGAAGCTCATCAGATGTAAGAACTTCCATTCTGTCCCGTCCAAGTTCCAAAGGTCTTCCTCCCAAGTCCTCCTCCAGCCTCGGCCTCTGGTGGGTCCAGGAGGAAGTGCACCTTCATTCACATGTCCTTGCTGACTCTCCTCTTCTTCTTTTCTTCTTCCTGCTCATCTTCTCTTCAACTTCTTCTTCTTCTTCTTCTTTTTCTTCTTTGTCTTCTTCTTCTTCTTCCTCCTGATCTTCTCTTCCACTTCTTCTTCTTCCTGGTCCTGGTGGACAGCGGGCTCCTACGTGGCCCTGACGGTGCTGGGCAGACCTCCAGGCCTGTCTCAGATCCCCCTGGAGGAGGAGGAGCCAGAGGAGGATGAGGATGAGGAGGAGAAGGAGGATGGAGATGCGACCCAGATGTCAGCTGGGGAGCTGAGGAGCAGCTGGACCTGCGGCGCCCAGGAGGCCGGACCCAGCCCAGCGCAGGAACCGGTAAGAACCTGAGGGTCTCAGTCCGCTGGACCACCGCTCCTTCCTCCTCCTCGTCCTCCTCCTCTACCTTTGAGCCAGTCTCCTCCTCGTGGCCTCCTCCAGGCCAGACATCCTGCAGCAGGTGGTCCTCCAGGAGCAGCAGGAGAGGCTGGTGAAATATGGACGACCGAGAAGCGCTTCCAAGTGACTGGAGGTCCAAGGTGTTCTCCAGTACCTGGGTCAAACGACCCAAGGAGTTACTGCCCAACCATCTGAAGGAAGTCAACGCACTGGAGAAAGGAGAGGTTGTGAAGGTCCTGTGATGGTCCTGTGATAGTCCAGGAGGCCCGGAGCACCTCGATGCTGCAGGATCTCCTGGGATTGAGGTTCTTCAGACGCCTCCTGCTGGCAGGACGAGGAACAGGGGGCAGGAAATGACCCGCTGATCTTTCACCGCAGCAGAACGTCCGATGGAGGGAGGAGAAGGAGAGGGTGGTTAGACCTCCTGCAGGCAGGAGACTGACATCCACATGAAAGCCCGAGCGGCGCCGTCACTTCCTGTTTCCTGTTTACTGGACGCCCGGAGCTCCACAGGCACCAACATCTCAGGCACTTCAGCTTGGAGACCAAGGTTTCCTGTTTCCTCCAAACAAAGATCGGGATTTATTCCGAACAAAAGCAGGAGGTTCCCAACTTTTTGCATTCACCACTTCATGATTCTCCACTGGAGGCCTTTGCTCTGAAGGTCACTTCCTGTTCCGCCTCCACGCCATTGGCTAGTTTTCACCTGTCCCTTCCAGGTGGAGCCTGGCAGGGTCGCCGGGACGACGTGTTCTAGACCGGCGGCACCTCGGTGGGTCCGCACGCTGTCAGGTTCTACCGGGTTCTCCAGAGGCCTGCGAGCCCAGGCCGAAGCGGAACCGGAACGTGGAACCCCTCTGGTCCAGGTCAGAAGATCAGGGTTTCAAGTCCACGTTGAGGAAGAGAAGACGAGGCGGTGAAAGACCTTCTGAAGGTGGTGGATTATTGATTATTTGGGACAAATCATGGTGTCAGAGGGCCGGAGGCCAGAAGTTCCACAGAAGAACCCCGGCCCATTTTCAGAGTGGATCTCTTTGCATTTGAGAGCCTAGAAGATGCTCATTATGGGATGTGGGAGGTTGGAGCCAGAGATTCTCCTCCAGAAGCCTGCAAAGGGACCTCCAATCTGGGCTCCTAAAAATAGATGAAATGGTTCTTCCGGAACGTTCCGGGGTTTTCCCTTCATTTTCCTCCAGACTAAACAAACAATTAGTCTAATGGTCCTTCCTGTGTGTGTGTGTGTGTGTGTGTGTGTGTGTGTGTGTGTGTGTGTGTGTGTCAGATGTGTGTCGGACTCCTTCCAGAAGGTCCCGTCAGAAGTGCGACCCCCCGTCAGAGTCCCATCATGAAGCGAGGTGACGCCCCGAGCTTCGGCCCCGACGAGGACTCGGCCCCTGAGACGGTGCGTCCCGCCTCCCTTCGGACCTCCAAGCCTTCCGTCCTGAGCAGGATCTGAGGATCTCTGACCCTTCTGGTGTCCTCTGACGGCTGACTTGGGTTTTGGAAAAAAGCCCCTCAGGGGTCGTTGATGTTCTACCACCAGACTGAGGAGTGTTTGTGATCCCCAGGAGGTCCAGAGCGCAGCGGGGAGCCCCCCCTACCTCATCCACCCCCTCATCATCGGAGCAGAGGATGACTACTTTGACTCGCAGCAGGAGCAGGTGAGAAGGTCCATCCCAGGCCTGCTGTCGCCGTGTCATGAAGATTACGGGAGTGGCAATATTACAGACATTACGGTGGGCGTCATCTTATGGACATTACGGTACTATCATGGCGCTGCCGGGAAGAGAAATGGAGTAGGACTTATCTTGAGGGAGGAGTTTGTCAGGAATGTTCTGGAAGTGAAAAGAATGTCCGATAGACTCATGAGCCTGAAGCTGGACATTGAAGGAGAGATGCTCAATGTTGTTGTTGGCTATGAACCACAGGTGGGACGGGACTTAGAAGAGAAGGAGAAGTTCTGGATTGACTTAGATTCAGAAAAATATCCCCAGAGATGACAAAGTGGTCTTTGGTGCAGACTTCAATGGGCATGTTGGTGCAGTCAATAGAGGGGATGAAGAAGTGATGAGATGAGATGAGATCTGTTCGAACAGATTTGTTTGTCACAGCAGCACAACAATAACAATGTCAATAAATATGAATATAAATATAAATAGAAGAGACAAGTGACAACAACAACAGCGAGGGTAAAAATAGATGACAGAGTGATGGGCAGATTTGGTTTCCAGGATAGGAATGCAGAGGGACAGATGGTGGTAGATTTTGCAAAAAGGAAAAGAGCGGAGGTAGGAGCACACAGGTAGACTACATCTTGTATAGACGAGGTAACCTGAAAGAGATCAGTGACTGCAAAGTAGTTGTAGGTGAGAGTGTAGCCAGACAGCATAGGATGCTGGTTAGTAGGATGACTCTGGTGACAAGGAAGATTAAGAGGACAAAGGCAGAGCAGAGGACAAAATGGTGGAAGCTGAAAAGGGAGGAGTGTTGTATGGTTTTCAGGGAGGAGTTCAGAAAGACAGAAAGGGTGGTCAGGGTGAGCTTCCAGATGATTGGACAACAACAGCTTGTGTTATCAGGGAGACAGGTAGAAGAGTACTTGGTGTGTCATCTGGAAGGAAAGTAGATAAGGAGACTTGGTGGTGGAATGAGGAAGTGCAGGAGTGTATACAGAGAAAGCGGTTAGCAAAGAAGAAGTGAGATACTGAGAGGACTGAAGAGAACAGACAGGCATTCAGGGAGATGCAGTGAAAGGTAAAGATGGAGGTAGCAAAGCCAAAACAAAGGGCGTATGATGACTTGTATGCTCGGTTGGATAGTAAGGAGGGTGAGAATGATCTATACAGGTTGGCGAAACAGAGAGATAAAGATGGAAAGGATGTACAGCAGGTCCGGGTGATAAAGGACAGAGAGGGAAATGTATTGACAGATGCTAGAAGAGTGAAGGGAAGATGGAAAGAGTACTTTGAAGAGCTGATGAATGTGGAAAATGAAATAGAGGCAAGGGTAGAAGAGGTGACTATTGTAGACCACAAAGTAGCAGAGATTAGTAAAAGTGAAGTGAGGAAGGCATTGAAGAGGATGAAGAGTGGAAAAGCAGTTGGTCCTGATGATATACCTGTGGAGGTGTGGAAGTGTCGAGGAGAGGCAGCGGTAGATTTTCTGACTAGATGATCCAACAGGATCTTAGAGAGTGAGAAGAAGCTTGAAGAATGGAGACAAAGTGTGATGGTGCCTATTTTTAAGAATAAAGGGGATGTGCAGAATTGTGGCAACTATAGAGGGATAAAGTTGATGAGCCATACAATGAAGTTATGGGAAAGAGTAGTGGAAACTAGACTGAGAGCAGAAGTCAGCATTTGTGAACAGCAGTATGGCTTCATGCCTAGGAAGAGTACTACAGATGCAGTATTTGCATTGAGAATGCTAATAGAAAAGTACAGAGAAGGCCAGAGGGAGCTGGTTTGTGTTTTTGTAGACCTAGAAAAAGCATATGACAGGGTGCCAAGAGAGGAGCTCTGGTATTGTATGAGGAAGTCTGCAATGGCAGAGAAGTATGTTAAACTGGTGCAGGACATGTATGCTCGCTGTGAGACACTGGTACGGTGTGCTGTAGGGGTAACAGAGAAGTTTAAGGTGGAGGTGGGACTCCATCAGGGATCAGCTCTGAGCCTCTTCTTGTTTACAATGGTGATGGACAGGCTGACAGATGAGGTTAGACAGGAATCCCCATGGACCATGATGTTTGCGGAGAACATTGTGATCTGTAGTGAGAGCAGACAACAGGTAGAGGAAAATCTCGAGAGGCTGAGGTATGCTCTGGAAAGGAGAGGAATGAAGGTTAGTCGCAGCAAGACAGAATATATGTGTGTGACTGAGAGGAACAGAAGTTCAACAGTGAGGCAACGTGGAGTGGAGATATAGAAGATGGACAGTTTTAAGTACTTGGGCTCAACTGTCTAAAACAATGGGGAGTGTGGAGAGGAGGTGAAGAAACAGGTCCAAGCAGGTTGGAACAGGTGGAGAAAAGTGTCAGAGGCACTATGAGATAGAAGAGTATCAGCCAGAATGAAAGGGAAGGTGGAGGAGACAGTGGTGAGATGGTCTTCAAACAGTTACAATGACCAAAAGACATCAGGCAGAAATAGAGGTGGCAGAGATGAAGATGTTGAGGTTCTCTTTGGGAGTGACCAGGATGGATAGGATCAGGAACGAGTCCATCAGAGGAACGGCAGATGTTAGATGTTCTGGAGAGAAGGTCAGAGAAGCCAGACTGAGATGGTTGGGTCATGGACAGAGGAGGGATAGAGAATATATTGGTAGACGGATGCTGGAATTGGTAGTCTAGAGGAAGACCAAAGAGAAGATGGATTGATGTCATGAGAGAGGATAGGAAGGTAGTTGAGTTGGTGTGAGAGAGGAGGATCCAGAGAACAGCTTAAGATGGAGAAGGTGGATTTGCTCTGGAGACCCTGAAAGGAAAAGACCAAAGGAGGAGAAGAAGAACGGTAATCATGGACATTGTGGTGGCGTCCTATTATGGACAGTACAGGAACAACTGTGTGTTTTTCCTGCCAGTTTGTAACAAATTAAAGGTTTATTTGATGAAACTCTTCATTTCAGTGTTTATTTTGCTGTTTTACCTCCATGTTTGCACTTCCTGTCCAGCAGGTCAACAGCCAGTGCAGCTGCTTCCAGAACATGGACCTGCTCAAGGCCAGACCTGCTCACCTCGCTGTCTTCCTCCATCACGTGGTCTCACAGTTTGACCCTGCACCTCTGGTACACACACACACACACACACACACACACACACACACACACACATTGACACTGATGGACCGGCCGTCTCCTCCAGCTGTGCTTCCTGTTCGCTGACCTGCACAAGCAGACCAGCTCCAAGGAGAGCCGTCGCTTCTTCTTGGAGTTCCATTCGCTCTTCATGGACAGATCTGCTGTGAGTTCTCACACCCCCACCCTCTTCTGTGTGTGTCTGTGTGTGTGTGTGTGTGTGTGTGTGTGTGTGTGTGTGTGTGCTCACCCTCTCCTGTGTTTTTTTTCCAGAACCTCAAGGTCCCAGTTCCAGATTCAGTCTCAAGTGAGCTCGGTAAGAGACGCCCAAGCAATGAGGAGATGAGGAGTTCCACCAATTACAAGTGTGTGTGTGTGTGTGTGTGTGTGTGTGTGTGTGTGTGTGTGTGTGTGTGTGTGTGCAGAGAGGCGGAGGCTTGAGCTGATCCCAGAGGAGGTGTGTAAACAGTACACCCAGATGTTGCAGGACACACTCCTGCCTGACCTGCACAAGAACCTGGAAGACTTCAGGTTCTCCAATGTTCTCCTGACTCATCAGTCCATCCTTTGGAAGTCAGACACCAGTTTTGACTGTGTGTTTGTGTGTGTGTGTGTGTGTGTGTGTGTGTGTGTGCGCACAGACACAAACGCAGCATGGGTCTGACCCTGGCTGAAGACGAGCTCTCCAGGCTGGACTGGGATGGAGCGAAGGACCAGCAGAACCTGGACAGGGAGTGTTCCTGTGCAGAACATGTTCTCTCCAAGATCGAGGACATTCTGTGAGTCCCCGACTTGTGAGTGTGTGTGAGTGTGTGTGTGTGTGTGTGTTTGTGTGTGGTTTCACCCTGAGCTTTGTCCTGCAGGTTGACGTCTCAGCCCACAGAGGAGGAGAAGAGGTACGTGAGGTTGTTTGGTGGTGATGTTAGAACGTTCCCTCAGGTCTGACGGCCATGGGAGATGGTAGAACATGGGATTAGGTGGATCTGCAGTCCTGCCGTGGAAGTCGAGTGTGAACGTGTGTGTGTGCGTGTTTGTGTGTGTGTGTGTGTGTGTGTGGTGCCCCAGCCAGACCATGCAGTACGTGATCCTCACCTACATGAAGCACCTGGGCGTGAAGGTGAAGGAACCCCGAGGCCTGGAGCAGAAACGAGCCAGAATCAACTTTCTGCCCAAGATCAAGGTAGGAGAACCCCAGCTGCCCCCACCTGCCCCCATCTGCCCTCCTCCTCAGTGTCTTCTCCTTTTACCCGAACAAGCAGAAGAGCATCAAGCCGGAGAAGGAAGGTGAGGAGAAGGTGAAGAAGCCGCGGTTCCCCAACATCCTGGGACCTCCTCGGCGTCTGACCAGAGTGGACTCCACCTCGGGTGAGAACCTCAGGTCCTCACATGGAGGCACAGATGTTGTTACCCTGATATTACTGGAATTAATGCTGTTGATGTGTCAACAAAGAGTGTGTCAAATGATTAATGGCTGTGTGTGTGTGTGTGTGTGTGTGTGTGTGTGTGTGTGTGAAGTCAATAAGGCGGTGGAGCTGAACAGGCAGCGGTCGCCGAAGCTCCTCCCCCAGCCGGCGCCCGTCGTCCTGGAGCAGTGTGACTCCGCCCCCTCGGGCTCCGGTCGTGGTCGAGCTCCTCCCCCCGCTGAAGCTCCGGACGCCGGCGCCGCGGTTCTGCCGCCGAGCGGAGGCCCCGCCCCCGGCCCCGCCTCCGGCTCCGCCCCCGGCTCGCCGGCGGTCCAGAAGGTTGACGCGGGCGTCCAGGAGTGGGACTGCAGTAAGACCTCCCTTCCTGCAGGAGAACCCTTTGAGAACCCGTGGACCTCGGAGCTGAAGAACCTTCTGGCCGTGTCTTCCAGACGTGTCTCCGCCCCCCCGGCCGCCGGACGCCCCCCCGACCCCCCCCCCACCAGGACGGCGCCTCCGGTCCCACGCAGTTCGACTTCAGCCCCTCCAACCTGGAGCAGCTGCAGGAGGAGGACCAGGAGACCTTCAGGTGCCGGCGAGCCAGGAAGGATCCGGCCGGGTCCGAGGACCTTCTGCTCATGGTCCCGCTCTTCTCCAGAACGGAGGTCCAGGCGGCGTCCAGCCCGGGGGACGTCCAGAGCGAGGAGGACCTGGTGGTGGAGGCGGAGGGCGAGGAGGAACCGCTCAACTGGCAGAGCCTGGTGGGCCGCGGCGTCCTGGAGACCCTGACCCCGCTGGAGATCAAACGCCAGGAAGTCATCAACGGTGAGACGCCGGCCCGCCTCCGACCTCCTCCGAGCCACGCCCCTCCTGACCCGCCCCCTGCCGCTCGGCCAATCAGAGCTCTTCTACACGGAGCGAGCGCACCTGAGGAAGCTGAGGGTCATGGACAGCGTCTTCTACCAGAGGCTCAACAGGGACGCCGTCCTGCCTCCTGAGGACATCAGGAACATCTTCACCAACCTGGAGGAGATCTTGCAGCTGCACGGTACACCCACACACACACACACACACACACACACACACACACACACATACATGTCTGAGACTAAGAGGGTGTGTGAACCTCACAGTGTCCATCACCGAGCAGATGAGCTCCATCAGGAGGCGCAGCGAGACGTCCGTCATTGGCCAGATTGGAGATGACCTTCTGTCCTGGGTGAGGACCTGCCTGGGTTCTCTGGCTCCTCTCCATGTTTTCTCAAAGTCCACTAACAAGCCATCTTTGAGACCCTGAGAGGTTCTGTCTGACCTTCGACAGTTTGGCGGCGAGGAAGAGGAGAAGGTCCAGAGGGCTGTGGGGACCTTCTGCAGCAACCAGCCGTCGGCGCTGGAGCTCATCAAGTCCAGGAGGAAGAAGGACCAGCGTTTCACCTCCTTCATGCAGGTCAGGTGTGGGCGTGGGGGCGTCATGGCGGCGGCGGTGTTGGCGGCTGACGGAGAGCGTGTTCCTCCAGGAGGCCGAGAGGAACCGGCTGTGTCGGAGGCAGCAGCTGAAGGACATCATCCCCGTGGAGATGCAGAGGTTCACCAAGTACCCGCTTCTCTTGGAGAACATCGCCAAGTACACAGGTAGGGTCGCCGGGTTCCCCCGCAGAACCTCAGCCCCGCATTCTTCACGTCTGGTGAAGAGCAAGGAGGCCCGCAGGAGGTGCACCATCAAGGCTCAGGCCACCTCCAAACAGGAAGTGGATCTCCAAGCTCCTGTAGGAGATGATCTATTTCGTCGATCTTCTTCATTATCGTTGTTACAAAACTCCATTAGATCTCAAAGGGAACCAGTCTTACTTGTGGGAAGGTAGAACATGGGGTCTCCAAGGAAAGGGTTCTCTTTGGAAGGAGAACTCAGGGTTCTCTCAGAGAACCTGGCTGTCAGGGCCCGGAGGTCCATGAGCAGCAGGACTTTGTTCCCGCAGAGGACGAGGAGGACAAGGAGAAGGTGAGGAGGGCCGGAGAGTGCTGTAAGAAGATCCTCAACCACGTCAACCAGGCGGTGAAGGAGGCGGAGAACAAACAGGCAGGACTCAAACCCTCAACCTTCTTCCGTGGAAGACCATTGTCCTCCTGAAGGCCTGTCTTCTCCCCACAGAGGCTGGAGGACTACCAGAGGAGGCTGGACGTCTCCTCCCTCAAACCCAGCGAGAACCCCGTCATCCTGGAACTCAAGGTGAGAGAAGGCGTTCTCCTTTTCGTCCAGAAGGCTCTATGGAGTCAGACGTTCGTCACGTCTCCTCCGCTTGTGATGGTCGCAGAAGGTTCCTCCGATAGAATGGGGAACCTCCTCCCTCCTCTGTGCCTTCAGTGAGAAGGACGTTCTTACTTGTTCTCCTGCAGAACCTGGACCTGACCAAGAGGAAGATGGTCCATGAAGGTCCCCTCGCCTGGAGGGTCAACAAGGAGAAGACCATCGGTGGGAAGATATCCAGGTGAGGCTGAACGTGAGCGTGGTGCCGGTGGAGCTAACGGCCCCCTGTCCTCCTCCAGAGCTCTACACCATCCTGCTGGAGGACATCCTGGTTCTACTGCAGAAGCAGGACGAGCGCCTGGTCCTCAAGTTCCACGTGAAGAACGTGGCGAGCGCCATGGACACCAAGCACATCTTCAGCCCCGTCATCAAACTCAACACGGTGCTGGTTCGGCCCGTGGCCACAGGTGAGGACGGAGGTCCATCTTCAGGTGGTTGAACCCCCATTGACCTTCTGTTCTTCTGAAGCCCAGATAGAACATCTAACACCTCCATGTCTCCTCCCAGACACCAAGGCCTTCTTCGTCCTGTCCATGTCTGAGAACGGACCGCAGATCTACCAGCTGAAGGCTCGGACCGTTTCTGACCAGAGAACGTGAGTTCCAATGACGACGGCGGTACTTCTATGTGGTACCTGCTCCTGGTCCTGGTCCTGGTCCTGGTCCTGGTCCTGGTCCTTCCCCTGCTTCTGCTCTTCACCTCGCGGTGTCCTCCTGCAGGTGGCAGTGTCTGATCACGCAGCGTGCCGAGGCGATGAAGGCCCAGCCCCACGGTGGAGATGTTCCTCCTCCTCCCCCGTCAGAGTGAGTTCCTCGATGAAGACCTCGCCGGCCTCCCGGCCTCCTGGCTAACGTCCGGTGTGTTCCAGGGCTGAGAGCGACGCCATGGAGATCATGAACGGCGGGATCTCCAAACCCAGGACGGAGGTGCACGGGTCCTCGGGGCAGAACCTCCTGGCCTCAGGTAGGTCAGCAGAAGCCCACTCTTGCTCGTGGGTGATGAAGGTGTGTGTTTGCTGACACCAGGAGTTCTTCTACCTTCTCACGGACCTCCAGATGAACATTCCTTCAATATTTGGGAATCACACAAACAAACCATGAGGTTCTCCATTAGATGTTCTCGTCACGTTCTCCCGTGCCGTTGGTCCGCCCCCAGACTTTCCATCTCCTGCGAACCCCTTCGACGGCCTGAAGTCTGAGGATGAAGAGGAGGAGCTGTCGGCGGTGGAGCGACGGGAGGTGGAGGTGCAGGTGGAGGAGGAGGAGGAGGTGGACGAGGAGGAGCTGGAGGCCTTCCTGGACGGCCGTCTGGTGGACCCCCTGCCCCTCCTGCAGGAGAGGTCTCGTAGAGGGATCGCCCTGGAGAACCATGGAGACCCGTCGGCCTTCGACGCTTCCAAGGCCGAAGAGGCCCTGAGGACACGTGGGTTGGACCTCCAGGGAGCAGAAGGTCCGGGTTTCCGGGGTCTCACGTCCTGTCTCCTTGTGTCCCAGTGGTGGCGCTGAAGCAGCTGGTCTTCAACCACGTGATGAGCCGGGAGATGGAGGAGATGGAGAAAATGGAGGACGAGGAGGAGGAGGGGAGGAGCGACCTCGACGGAACCTCCTCGCACAGAGAAGAACCTCCACCTGGTTCCACGCCACCCATCACCAGTGAAGGTACCGTCCTGGAGGTCCTCCTGATGGCGAGGAACCGGGGGGGAGATCTTTAGAACCCGGGGGAGGAGCTACAAAGTTCTGTCAGTACGATCAATCGATAGCCAATCACGTCACAGCCCTCAGGTCAAGTGACGTCAAATCGGCGTCTTCCGCTGAAAGACACGGCAAATCCACCGTCTGGACATCGCCTGACCTGCTCGCTCTCCTAGGGTCCTTCCTGGTTCTGGACCTGGACGGCCACGTCCATGGCGACGGCGTGGACGAGGTGGACGAGGTGGACGAGGACGCCGCCGTGGACATGAGGAAGCTGCTGTCCTCCTCGTCGCAGGCGGGGGGCGGAGGACCAGACCTCCAACGACAGCTCAGGACTCACCTGCGACTCCTGCAGACAGACCTGCAGTACCTGAAGGTTCTGACCGCAGTACTTCATCAGCTGGAGAGTTTCTGGTCAAGTGTTGATTCTTCTGTGCTCGTACTGGTACTCGGACTAGCAAATGAAAACAGTTGGAGGGGGAAGAGGTCCAACCTCCGGCCCCGTGCCTGAAGGTTGGGTTCTAGAAGGGTCTACAAGGTTGGGTTCCTGAAGCTGGGGATCCGGAGGGTTGGGTTCTAGAAGGGTCTACAAGGTTGGGTTCCCGAAGGCTCGGGTTTCTGAAGGCCTGGTTCTAGAAGAACCGCTCTGACGGCTGCTGTCCTGGTCTTCTTGCAGGAGGTGGAGCTGAAGTACGAGGAGCTCCGTCAGACGCTGGATGACCCCGTTGTGGTTCACCGAGGAGAACCAGACAGGTGGTGACATCAGGAGGCCACGCCGCTCCTGGTCTTGTTGGCCTGAGTCGGAGGTCACGTCGGCCTCTGAAGCGACGCCATCTTCTTCTCGTCACGAGAGCTGTTCCGCCGAATACTCCGGACCTCATGGAGAACGGACGCTGTTTGCTGACTCGCCGGCTCTAGGAATGTGGATCTTCTGAAAACACTGGAGACAGGAGGTTCAGCAGACCCACCTTAGGTCCAGGACTCTGGACCCCAAGCTCTGCACACGCCTCCATCAGAACATCGGGCTCTTAATGTTCCTCCTGGTGGCCTTTCCACCTCCTTCTTCACACCCGGTTCTTCCCGATAGAAAGGATCTGGATTCCTCAGCTCTTCGTCCGCAGAACTCAAAGTAGAGCCTCGTTGATTTCACCTTGAAAATGTCAATCTGACACTTGAAAATTTGATGAATCACATGTTCTCCTGGTTCCTGGAGGTTCTTCCAGGCATCGCGCTGTTTGGCAAGAAGTCATTTCCATCGTGCAAAGCTAAATAAATCTTTTGGAGAACCTGGAGAACCAGGAGAACATGGAAGAAGTGACAGAAATACAGGAAGGTTCTGCAAGTGAAGAAGAAGGAAATTGCCTGAAAGGTTCTGGAGGTGGAACCGCGTTGGTCCGGGCATGCATGTGAACAGACCACCTGACTGATCTTCTATTTGGACCTCCTCTTCATCCCACCTTCATCTCCAGGCTACACTGAATTTGAACCTTTCATCCCTCAAAGGACAGAGCTGGGTTCCTTCAGGTTGGTCCTCCAGGTTCCTCCAGGTTGGTCACCACCGGCCCTTCCAGAACCTGTGGAGGTTCCATGGAGGCTCCGTGGACCAGACCTGCTGAGAGGGTCCACCTGGGCGTCCAGGTGTATTTGGGTTACACCTTCTGCCCAGCAGACACCTTCACCGCTGTTACTCTCTCATTAACCAATCACATTAAAGCTCCGCCCACACAAAGCTCCGCCTCCAGCATGTTTTCTGTCTCATCTCCAGCAGTCGTTACAAAGTTATTACAGTCATGACACAATTATTACACACTTAAGACCCACTTATCACCCAGTTAAACCACCACCACCCTGGTACCCCGTGCTGGTCCCGTGGTGGTCCCGTGGTGGTCCCGTTCTGGTCCCGTGCTGGTCCCGTGCTGGTCCCGTGGTGATCCCATGGTGGTCCCGTGGTGGTCCCGTGCTGGTCCCGTGCTGGTCCCGTGGTGGTCCCGTGGTGGTCCCGTGGTGGTCCCGTGGTGGTCCCGTGCTGGTCCCGTGCTGGTCCCGTGGTGATCCCATGGTGGTCCCGGGGCAGCGGTGGGAGCTCCAGTCAGGTGACTTGGGCTGGACTCGGCAGGATCTTGGGTTGGAACCCCGCGGAGCTTCAACCTGGCAGTCCAGAAGGTTAGAGAGTGGTCGTTCCTTCAGGAGAACGGAAGCGGTGAGAAGCTGGGGTTCCATGGTGGGTAGAACAGTGACTGGGTTCCACCTCTTCTGTCAGGAGAACCCAAACAAACAGGTTTATCACACCTTTAGTCACTCGTTCATTAACCATTGATTGGAGCCTTGATGGAGGAGGGGAACCAGAAGAACCCAACCTTCACAGAAACACCAAGAACCATCAGGAACCACCAAGAACCAGTTTGAGTTTGATCCAGTTTAATCCAGACTAGAAGATGAGGTTCAGGCAGACGGGCAGGCAGAAGGGGATGAATGGATGAATGGATGAATGGATGAATGGATGAATGGAGCAGTTAAAAAATGATGGATGGATGGATGGATGGATGAGTAGATGAGTGTATGGATGGATGGATGGATGGATGGATGAGTAGATGAGTGGATGGATGGATGGATGGATAGATGGGTGAATGAAAGATGAGAAGTTGAATGAGAGGATGGATAAATGGATGAATGGATGGATGGATGGATGAATGGATGAATGGATGGATGGATGAATGGATGGATGGATGGATGAGTGGATGAGTGGATGGATGGATGAGTGGATGGATGGATGGATGGATGGAGCGGTTAAAAAATGATGGATGGATGGATGGATGAGTAGATGAGTGTATGGATGGATGGATGGATGGATGGATGGATGGATGGAGCGGTTAAAAAATGATGGATGGATGGATGGATGAGTAGATGAGTGTATGGATGGATGGATGGATGGATGGATGGATGGAGCGGTTAAAAAATGATGGATGGATGAGTGGATGAGTGGATGGATGGATGAGTGGATGGATGGATGGATGGATGAATGGATGGATGGAGCGGTTAAAAAATGATGGATGGATGGATGGATGAGTAGATGAGT
Source organism: Fistularia commersonii (assembly GCF_037954325.1). NCBI lineage: Eukaryota > Metazoa > Chordata > Actinopteri > Syngnathiformes > Fistulariidae > Fistularia > Fistularia commersonii. The sequence continues at coordinate 180,598 of NC_141318.1, forward strand.
GTATGGATGGATGGATGGATGGATGGATGGATGGATGGATGGGTGAATGAAAGGATGAGAAGTTGAATGAGAGGATGGATAAATGGATGGATGGATGGATGAATGGATGGATGGATGAGTGGATGAGTGGATGGATGCTGGTCAGATGTTGTGTTCCAGGAGGTCCTGTATTCTAGTCCTGTTGTTGGTGCCGCTCGCCGTCCGTCCACTTCCTGTACTTGGCTCTGCACTTCCTGTATCCGAAGCGGGCGATGTCCACCATGAAGACCCAGGCCAGGCCGTACATCAGCACGCCGCCCAGCTTCATGGCCGCCGTCGTCCGCGGCGACGTCAGCTCGCAGTACAACATGGCCGCCCCCACGCCCACGCGCAGGCCGGCGAACAGCAGGACGAAGAGGAGGTCCACGGCGTCGGCCAGCGCGCCGCGGTGGCGTCCCAGGCGGCGCAGGAACCAGCGCAGCTGCAGCAGAGGGTTGGTGACCTCGCTGCCGAACACCACGCCGCACGTCTCGCACGCCGACACGCCGCTGAGCAGCGCCAGCAGGAGGCCCGCCACGCTGGCGCCGTGGTGGAGCAGCATCACCGGACCTTCGCCGCCGTGGAGCGTGCACCAGCCCAGGTCGAACAGGAAGTAGCCCAGGCACACGGACAGGACCCGGACCTGCAGCTCCGTGTTCTCCGTCCCTGGAGACCACAACATGTCGGAGTCACATCTGAGGAGACGTCGGGAGACCGACCGCGGCACGGAGACCCCGAGGAGGACCGAGCGGACCTTCTGGAACGCAGAGGAACCACACACTCTGCAGGCTAACAGGACCTCCGCTCCGCCGCTACCTTCGTGACGTTTGTTACATCTGAGGAACATCTCGATCGTCCCGGAGGACGACGAGCGTCTTCTACTCGACGCGGCCTTCTACTGACGCCGGTTCGACCACCGGGGCTCCACGGCACGACGGCGTGAAGATACCGGCGGATCTCGGTCGGACGACAGCAGCTCCACGGAGTTCGGAAGAAGACCCGGAGGAGACCTTCACCTCTTTGACGGAGCTCCGGAATCATCGGCTACCTCAGAGTAAGGACATGTGAAGGAACCTGCGTGCGTGAGCGGCCACGGTCCGTCGATGAAGATGACGTACGCCGTCAGGACCACGATGACCACCCCGTGGGTGAGGGTGACCAGACGGCAGCTCCACTCCGCCTCCCGCTGGATGAAGGTCCGGCGGAACAGGAAGTAGAGACCCAGCCAGCCCATCAGGCTGCAGCTCACTTCCAGCAGCGGCATGGTGGAGAGCGGGGTCTGCAGAAGAAAGCCGAGTTACCGGTGCGGTCCGGAGGAGGATCGGGATCTTCACGCCTTCAGCCTCGGCGTCGGCGCTCTCGGCTCCTCCCGGCGGCGACACGTCCGGGTCCAGATCGGGACTCGCGAGTCCCAGATTTGTGTTCTTCTGTTCCGGCGTGTTCTCCAGACCCGCGGCTTCAAACGGCCTCGCGCTCGGCCACGGCTCACCTGAGCTTCTCCTCCCGCTCCTCACGGGGCCGGCAGAGATCTCCGCGTGTCCTCCTCGTCCATCAGAGCTCCTCCGGAGTTCCTGTCGGCGGACGCGTTCCCGGCGGTCCAGAAGGTTGGTGGACGCTGATCCTCTTAGAGGATTAGCGTCTGTCTCTGCTCTGAGCCGCCGGCGGGAGGTTCCTCTTCCTGCTCCTCGGAGAACCTCCTGGAAGAATAATCCCAGGGGAGCCCCGCCTCCAGGCCGCTCACGTTTAGAAGGAGTGGAACCACAAACGCATGAGATGGAGCGAAGGGTCAGCGGGGTCAGCAGGGTCAGCGGGGTCAGCAGGGGTCAGCGGGGTCAGCGGGGTCAGCGGGGTCAGCAGGGTCAGCAGGGGTCAGCAGGGTCAGCAGGGTCAGCAGGGTCAGCGGGGGTCAGCGGGGGTCAGCAGGGTCAGCAGGGGTCAGCAGGGTCAGCAGGGTCAGCGGGGTCAGCAGGGGTCAGCGGGGGTCAGGCCACCTCATCCTCGCTCCATCCCTAGATTGACACTTGGGTTAAAATCACAGAGGAAATAATCAATAATCTTAATCTGAGTTTTGTTTCACCCTGGAATAGACAGGAACATGGTAAGAACACACTAACAACACATAGTCATGCAGTAATAACACGCTAAGAACATGCAGTCACACACTAACAACACATAGTCATGCAGTAATAACATGCTAACAACATGCAGTCACACACTAACAACACATAGTCATGCAGTAATAACATGCTAACAACATGCAGTCACACACTAACAACACATAGTCATGCAGTAATAACATGCTAACAACATGCAGTCACACACTAACAACACATAGTCATGCAGTAATAACATGCTGACAACACATAATCACACAGTAATAACACGCTAGCAACATGCAGTCACACAGTAATAACATGCTAACAACATGCAGTCACACACTAACAACACATAGTCATGCAGTAATAACATGCTAACAACATGCAGTCACACACTAACAACACATAGTCATGCAGTAATAACATGCTAACAACATGCAGTCACACACTAACAATACATAGTCATGCAGTAATAACATGCTAACAACATGCAGTCACACACTAACAATACATAGTCATGCAGTAATAACATGCTAACAACACATAATCACACAGTAATAACACGCCAACCACAAGCGGTCACATGTAATGTTCACTGCACAAACTAAATAGTGGTGCAGGATCAGAGGTCTTCAGAGGACCACAGCATCTGGTCCACTGGTCCAGTGGGTTCTCCTGCCGGCTTCTCTTTGGCTTCTCTTTGTGTTCTCCTCATGTTCTCCTCATGTTCTCCTCATGTTCTCCCTATGTTCTCCCTATGTTCTCCTCATGTTCTCCTCATGTTCTCCTCATGTTCTCCTCATGTTCTCCCTATGTTCTCCTCATGTTCTCCTAATGTTCTCCCTATGTTCTCCTCATGTTCTCCTCATGTTCTCCCTATGTTCTCCTCATGTTCTCCTCATGTTCTCCCTATGTTCTCCTCATGTTCTCATGTTCTCCGGGTTCCTCGCACAGTCCAGGGTGTGTTTGGATGATTGACGGCTGAGCGTCCCGGTAAATAATTGCAGATGTCATGACGTCTCGTGATGACGTCACCGGCCAGCCGAGTCAAACCCTCGACTCGTGCCTCCGTGCGGCAGGAGGGCGCTCGTGCGCTGGTGCCCTCATGGAGGAGAAGAAGAAGAAGAAGAAGAAGAAGAAGAAGAAGAAGAACAAGAAGAAGAAGAAGAAGAAGAAGAAGCAGCAGCAGGAGGAGCAGCAGTTTCCGGGTCGTGGACTCGTGCGTCGTCCCTCGCGTGTCTTCGTTCCTCGGAAGCGGAAGTGCGTCGGCGCGCGGCAGAGGTGACACGCGCCCCGTCCGCCGTGACGTTTGATTGACAGCTGTCCATCACGCGTCGAGCTTCCGACTCGGGTCCTCCCGGCGCGTGCACGTGATGTCCGCGGAAGCGGCGCGTTGCGGTCTCGTGTCCTGAGGTCCACCTGCAGCCCAGGTTCTCCACCGGAGGCCTCCTGAGGTTCTGCAGGATGTTCTCCCGCCTGGCACCGGTCTGTCGGGGGCCGGAGGTCCGCGGTCTGGCGGTCCTGAGGGGGTCCGGAGGGGGATCTGGGATGGGGTCCGGGACGGGGTCCGGGAGGGGGTCCGAGGAGAGCTCCGGGGGGGGGCCGGTGTTCCAGTACGTGGGCCAGAAGAAGAAGCCGGGCCTCAAGGTGTTCGTGTGGGGCTTCAGCTTCAGCGGCGCCCTGGGGGTCCAGGGGGGGGGCGGCAGGAGGCCCCGCAAGTACCAGCTGACCCCCCGCCGGCTGGAGACCGAGGAGCAGGTACGTGGGGGTTTGGGGGTCTCCTGGAGGTCTCCTGGAGGTCTCCTGGAGGTCAGCTGAACACGTGCCACCAAAGGTCCCGGTTCTCCTCCCGTCCTCCAGGTCTCCTCGGCGGCCTGCGGCTACGGCTTCACCCTGCTGGCCTCCAGCGGCCGCGGCGGCACCAGGCTGTGGGGGATGGGCCTCAACGTGGACTCCCAGCTGGGCTTCCAGAGGTCCAGGCACAGCCGGCGTGAGGAGCTCCCACCTTCTCCTGTCGTTCCCCTCCGTTGTCCCTCAGAAGCTCCGCTCACCTCCCGTTCTTCTCCGACGTTGTCCTTCAGACCAGAGCTACGACTACGTCCTGGAACCTTCTCCCGTGGTGCTGCCGCTGCGCCAGCCTCTGCAGACCCGGGTGCTGCAGGTCTCCTGTGGACGGGCTCACTCTCTGGTCCTCACAGACCAGGAGGGAGGTAAGACCTCCGCCAGCTTCTCCTCCGGCTCCTCGGTCCAGAGAACAGGCCGGATCTTAAGATCCGCGTCCCGGATGTT
>NC_141318.1:190000-247500 GCF_037954325.1 Fistularia commersonii
GGTGTGTATTTATATAAATGTATATATGTGTATGTATGAATGCAAATGTGTATTTATGTATGTACATATGTGTGTATGTATGAATGTATGTGTGTATATATATGTATATGAGTATGTATGTATGTATGTATTTTGGTATGTGTGTATGTATCTATGGATGTGTGTATGTCTATGTTTGTGTATGTATCTCTATATGTGTATGTAAGGTTGTGCATATTTTTCTGTATGTTTGTCTGTATGTTTGTAAATGTGTGTCTTTGTAAGTATTTGTGTATGGATGAATGTGGGTGTATATTTATGTATGTATGTGTGTATGTTTGTATATGTATGTATTTATGTGTGTGTATGTATGTTAGTTTATATATATGTGTGTGTCTATGTATGTATACATGTATGTGTGTAGGTATGTGTATGTATGTGAATGTATGTATGCACTTGTGAAAATATATGTATGAACATATAGATGTATTTGTGTGATCATGTATGTATATGTGTCTATCTAAGTCTGTATGTATGTATGGTATGTGTTTGTTTATGTATGTATGTATGTATGAATATGTGAATGTATAAGTTTGTATATGTATGTATTTATGTGTGTATTTGTGTGTACGTATGTATGTATGAATATATGTGTTTGCATGTGTTAATGTGTGAGTATGTATGTATGAATATGTGTATGTATATGTTTGTATATGTATGTATTTAAGTGTGTATGTATGTATGTGTTTATATGGATGTGTGTGTGTATGTATGTCTATATGTGTGTGTGTAGGTATGTGTATATATGTGTATGTATGTATGTATTCGTGTATTATATATGTAACATATATATGTATTTGTGTATTCAGGTATGCATACGTGTATATCTATGTCTGTATGTATGTATGTATGTGTGTGTTGTTTATATATGTATGTATACATGTGTTTGTGTATGTATGTATGTAGGTGTATCTATGTATGTATGTATGTATACATGTATGAACTTGTGTATGTACATTTTTTCATATTTAGGTATTTTTGTGTGTGTGTGTATGTATGAATATGTGCATGTATATGTTTGTATTTATGTGTGTATATGTGTGTTTGTGTGTATGTGTTTATATGTATGTGTGTGTATGTATATATGTATGTTTATAGGTATGCGTATGTATGTAGTTATGTGTATATATGTATGAACATATATTTGTATTTGTGTGTGCACATTTGTATATGTGTATATCTATATCTGTATGTATGCATTGTTTGTGTGTGTGTATTTATGTATGTGTATATGTATATGTATGTATGAATATATGTGTTTGTAGGTATGTATGTATTTATGTATGTGTGTGTATGTATGTATGTATGAATGTATGTGTGTGTATATATATGAATGTTTGTGTGTATCTATGCATGTATATATGTATGTGTGTATGTATGAATGTATATGTGTAGGTATGTATGTATTTGTGTATATATATATGTATGTGTGCGTGTAGGTATTTGTGTGTATATATGTATTAATAAATATGTTTATTTGTTTGCATGTTTATATGTGTTTATATATATGTCTGTGTATGTATGTATATATGTGTAGTTATGTATGAATGTATGTGTTTGTATGTATCTATGTATATGTCTATTTTTACATACATGTTTTTACATATAAATATGTCTGTATTTGTGTGTGCATGTATGTATATATGTATGGATGTGTTAATACGTATTTATGTGAGTATTTATGTGTGTGTGAGTATTTGGTTGTGTGTATGTATGTATGTATTTATGTGTGCATATATATATTTTCCCTTTGTATGTAGGTATATATGTGTGTGTGTATTTGTGTGTATGAATGTATGTGTGTATGTATGTATTCCTACATGAGGCTATCAGACTTTTGAATTCCTCCTCCCTCAGCGTCAGGGAATCTTCAAATCTTTACTCTTAAGACCTTAGAAACACTTTAGCCTTGATTTTGACACTTAACAGTTTTATTTGTATTTCTTATCCCCCCCCCCCTTTTTTCTGTTTATACAATTTCCTACGATTATTTATCATTGTTATATTCTTCTTGAAACTCCGGCACAAAAATTTCTTTCGGGATGAATAAAGTTGTTCTTCTTCTTATGACTCTGTGCATGTATGTATATATGTGTATGTATGTGTGTATGTATATGTGTGTGTATGTATATATGTGTCTCTGTATTTTTCATGTATCTGTATGTGTATGTATATATGTATGAATGTGTGTATGTATGTTTGTGTATTCATTTATATATGTGTCCATGTACGTGTGAGCGTGTCTATTTGTATTTGTCCGTATGTATGTATGTATATGTCTATGTATGTATGTATGCATGTGTGCGTGTCTGTATGTATGTATTTATGTATATGTGTATGAATGAATGTATGTTTGTAGTTGTGTTTGTGCATGTATGTATGTATGTGTGGGTATGTATTTATGTATGTGTACATGTGAGCCAGTATGTATGTATGTGTGGGTGTGTGTATGTATGTTAGTAAATATGAATGAAAATGTGTATGCGTATGTTTGTGTATGTATGTATTTATGTGAGTATGTATGTTTGTGTGTGTGCGTATTTATTTGTGTATGTAGGTAAGTATATATGCGTGTATGTATGTATTTGTGTGCATATATATATATATATATATGTGCCTGCGCATGTATGTATATTTCAGTATGTTTTTGTGTGTTTGTGTATGTAAGTATGTATTTGTGTGTGTATATATGTGTATTTATGTATGTGTGTATGTTTGAATGTGTTTATGTATATGTTTGTGTATGTAAGTATGTATGTGTGTGTTTGTATGTATGTATGAATGTGTGTATGTATATTTGTGTATTAGTCTATGTATGTATCTATGTATGTGTGTGTGGGTGTCTATATGTGTGTGTATGTAAGTATGTATGTATGTATGTTTGCATTTATATATTGCAATTTTATATATTTGTATAAGTATGTGTATGTTCGTATGTGTGTGTGTATATATGCATGGATGTGTATATGTATTTGTGTGCGCAAAAATGTATGTGTGCATATGTATGTCTGTGTATATGTATATGTGTTAATGTATGTGTTTGTATAAATGTATATGACTGTGTAAGTATGTGTTTATGTATGTGTGTGTGCACGTATGTATTTATCAATATGTGTATATGTATTTATGAATATGTGCATGTATATGTTTGTGAATGTGTGTATTTATGTGTTTGTATGTATATGTGAATGTATGTTTGTATGTGTTTTATATATATATGTATATACATTTATGTATATATATATATTTGTGTGCATGTGTGTATGTGAGTGTAAATATGTGTGTATTTATATACATATGAATGTATGTATTCGTATGTTTATGTATAATACATGTATATTTGTATGTATATGTGTGTATGTTTGTGAATATATGTATATATATATATGTATATAGGTGTGTGTGTGTGTATTTATTTATATATGTAATTGTGTAAGTATGTTCTTGTGTGTTTCTATATGTGTGTGTATGTATGTATGTACGTGTGTTTGTGTGTGAAAGTATGTATGTGTTTTTGTATGTATCTGTATGTGTTTAATTTTGTGTATGTGTGTATGTATGAATGTATGCGTATATCAATGTATATGTATGAATGTGTATATGTATGAATGTGTATGTATGTATTTATATCTGTATGTATGCAATTATGTATAAATGCATATAATGCATATATGTGTATGTATACATAAATGTGTGTGTATGTATGTACATATTTACATGTGCGAATGTTTGTAGGTATATATGTCTGAGTGTTTACATCTACGTATGTGAATATGTGTATGTATGTATGTATACATATATGTATGTATATGTGTGTGTACGTCTGAATGTTTGTATGTTTGTGCGAGTGTTGATATATTTGTGTAGTGTATATTATGTGTATGTATATATGTGTGCTTTGGTTTGTATGTTTTTGTGAATGTATATATGTGTGTTTAGGGTTAGGTGTATATTAGTGTAGTGTATATTATGTGTATGTATTTATATGTGTTTCTATGTATGTTTCCAATGTGTGTTAATGTATGTTCGTGTTTATGTATGTTTCAAATGTGTGTGTCTGTATGTGTATCGATATGTATGTATGTATGAATGTGTTTGTTTTTATATATGTGTGAGAATGTATATAAGAATATATGTGTATTTGGTTCATTGTATGTATGTATATATAAATATATGTATGTATGTATGTATTTCTGTATGTATGTATATGTGTATGTATGTAAATGGTTGTTTATTAATGTTTTTTTTGCATGTTTGTATGTATGTATGTATGTATGTTAATGTGTGTATGAGTGTATGTTTGTGTGTGAATGCATGTATGTATGTGTGTGTAAATTTATGTATGTATGTAAATATGTAAATCTGTGTGTGTATATATGGTTGTGTGAGTATGAATGCTTGTGTGTATGTATGATGAGATCAGATGAGATGAGAACAACTTTGTTTATCCCGAAGGAAATTGTTGTGCCAGAGTTTCAAGCAAAAACATAACAGTAACAGATAATAGTAGGAAGGAGGGAAATCTATGTATATATTTATGTATATATGTATGTGTACGTATGTATTTGTATATATATATTTATGTATGTGTTTGTATGCATGTATTTATATATGTATGTGGAGCCGGTTTCTCACCCCTGCTTTATGTGTGTGTGTGTGTGTGTGTGTAGACCGTGGTGAGGTGTGTGTGTGGGGCTATGGGATCCTTGGAAAAGGTCCGGAGCTGTGCGAGTCTTCGTCCCCCCAGCGGATCCCGTCGTCGCTCTTTGGAGGCTCCGACTTCAACCCGTCAGCGCCTGTAGCCAACATCCGCTGCGGACTCAACCACTTCGCTGCCATCACAGGTCACTCTGGGCATCTGTGTGTGTGTGTGTGTGTGTGTGTGTGTGTGTGAGGTCGGAAATGACACCAGGAGTCATAACAGTGTTATTACTGATGACAGTAGAAAAGACCCACGTTTGATTTTCAGCTTCGGTGTCTTTGCAGTTTCGTTGTATTGGCCGAGTTTACCTTGTTTACAAAAATTCCAACATAGAATTTTCGGCCTCTCTGGGATTCATTATGAAAGTTCAGGAAATATTCAGCTGATTTTAATGTCCTTTTAAATGTTATCAAATTGTGTTGATTTTTGTCAAACAGTTGAGCTTTTCTCCAGAAATGTGTTCATTTCTTTGTCCGATTTTTCGGGGGTCGCTGGTTCGGTTCCGTGCGTTTCCCGGGAATCTTGGGCTGAACGGATCACAAATCCTGAAATTGATCCGCTGGACTTCCTGTTGCAGATGGCGGCGAGCTGTTCGTGTGGGGGAAGAACATCCGGGGGTGTCTGGGCACCGGTCGCCGCGACGACCAGTTCTTCCCCTGGAGGGTGAGGACGCCGCTCACAATAATGGCAACCGCCAACAATATCCATCGGCCGTCATCCGGACGGACGCTTTCTCTGTGAAAGCTGCTTTCTCTGATCAGGGTTTCTACTTCCTGTCAGGTGACGCTGCCGGGCCGCGTGGTGGACGTGGCCTGTGGCGTCGACCACATGGTGGCGCTGGTCAAGTCCCTGCTCTGAGCTGCTACGAGTGTGTGTGTGTGTGTGTGTGTGTGTGTGTGTGTGTGTGTGTGTGTGTGTGTGTGTGTGCTGGTTCTGAGTTTCTTCTGTGGTTCCCACTTTCAAAAGAAACCTTGAAGTCGGCAAACATAAAATAAACTTTTTTCAAATAAAGTATTTCTAAATTTCTTAAGTATTTTGTTGGAGATCCGAAAGAGACCCAGGATTTTTCCTGTGAAGAGAAGAGTTCTTGTTTGCGTCCCCTGGGGTCATGTGACAGTTACAGGAAGTGACATCACAGCCAGCTGAGGGAGACTTTTAAGAAAACAAATGAGCTAAAATAGATTCCTTCAAAATAAAAGAGGAAGAAGCTTCTCCCATCGGTCGGACCAATAATCAATAATCAATGGGGAGAGCCTCGTCAATAAAAGCCTTTGAAAGGTTCAATCTTTTATTAAAGAGCGTCTGTGCAGATCAATGACCGATCGGGCGATCGGCAGCGGCCAGCGGCTCCGTCAGTCAGCAGGAAGTCACCGGTTTATCGATTCAAGGTCAAAGGTCAGGGGGTCGGGTGAAGGTCAGAAGCAAAGACACTTAAATGACAACAAATGGAAAGGAGATCAAAGGAAAGTTTGCTTGTTTCTCCAGATCAAAGCTTGATTGGCGTTTGAAGATCTGAGAGGTTCTAACACTGATCAAATCCTACCCGGTTCTGGTTCTGGTTCTGCGGTGGAGAACCAGAACCGCCTGCTTTAAGAGGAGGAGGCCCAAAGGCGGGAAAGCGGGCGTCCATGTTTGGGGGTTCAGCAGGTCGGGGGGGGGCTGCAGTAAAGTGCAGAGGGGGTCTTGGGGTTCAGACCCCAGGTCAACCTTAGCTTATGTTCCTCCAGAGGGGCTTCAGTTCTCGGGGGCGGAGCCACCATGGCGCCCCCCCCCCCCCCCCCGTGCACCATCGCCATGGTGACAGGAAAATATTCAAGCTTCAAAAAAGAAAAAAACATGAAAACAAACCTGACGTCGGCGTGACGTCACCGAGGAGATCAGAAGGTCGGAGGAGGTCCGCCTCCCGGAGGCTCGGCCCAGATCCAGGTCCAGGGCCCACAGATCCAGAGGACCGGAACCCTCCGCTTCTAGAACATGTTCATCATTGAATCCATCGTCCGTTCTGGACCTTCTCAATGTTCTCAAAGTATGTGCTTCTGTGGGTCCTCCAGCGAGCGGCCTCCTCCTGGTCCATCTTCTAACACGTCTCTGTGGAGTCGCCATGTCCAATCCTGCCTTTTGGTTGGTTGCGTCCGGGTTCCTTCCAAATAAAAGCCTCAATCTCCAGTTAAACCTGGTTCTCTGCAGAACCTCAGGAAGCTATACTACCGTTAGCCTGCTGACATGTAGCAGGCTACGCTAACATGCTAGCTGGCAGGTCATGGGGTTAAAGAAGGCGGCAAACAGACGCGTCGATGTTCTGGCGACGGGCGGGGGGGTCAGGTGACCGGGCGATGGACCGGCAGGAGGCGGATCGAGGGCGGTCCCGGTTTCCCGGGGCTTGTCGAGGATCCGGTTCCGTCCGGTTCTCCCCTCACGGGTTCCACCCGCTCCCGTGAGCCGAAGTCGATCCCTCCGTCCGCCATCTCCATGGCAACCATCGGCGTTTGGACCGAAGGCGTCGGGAACATCTCGGCTCTGAGGAGGAACCCGCTGGAACCGAGGACCTCCTGGTGCTCCGGACGGGTCCGGCCCCGGTCCCGTTAGCGTAGCGGGACGAGGTTAGTGTAGCAGGAGGAGGAAGAGGAGGGTTGATTCAGTCTGACGCCTGAAGCCCCGCCCACCAGAGAGGGAGGGAGGGAGGAGCCCCCCCACCCCCGAGCCACTCTGAACTCCTCCTGAGGTCCTCCTGAGGTCCTCCTGAAGTCCTCCTGAAGTCCTCCTGAAGTCCTCCTGAAGTCCTCCTGAGGTCCTCCTGAGGTCCTCCTGAAGTCCTCCTGAGGTCCTCCTGAAGTCCTCCGAAGGTCCTCCTGAGGTCCTCCTGAGGTCCTCCTGAAGTCCTCCTGAAGTCCTCCTGAGGTCCTCCGAAGGTCCTCCTGAAGTCCTCCGAAGGTCCTCCTGAAGTCCTCCTGAAGTCCTCCGAAGGTCCTCCTGAAGTCCTCCGAAGGTCCTCCTGAAGTCCTCCTAAGGTCCTCCTGAGGTCCTCCTGAAGTCCTCCTGGGGGCCGGGCCGTCCTAGGCCGGGCTCTGGGGCCTAAGGGCCCTGATGACACTCTGGATGTTCTCCTCAGGAACCTGCAGGGACACACAGGCTGAGTGTGGGGGCGGGGCAAGGGGCGGGGCAAGGGCGGGGCAGGGGCGGAGCCTCACCAGGGCGTGGTCAAACTTGAAGGTGCTGATGTAATACGCTGGGATGTCCGCCGTCGCCAGAGGCTCCGAGATCTGGGCCACGATACCACACTCATCTGGAAGACACACACACACACACACACACTCACCTCACACACTGATACACACCTCACACACCTCACACACCTCACACACCTCACACACCTCATACACTGATACACACCTACACACACCTTCACACATTGATACACACCTACACACACACACTGATACACACCTACATACACACTGATACACACCTACATACACACTGATACACACCTCACACACTGATACACACCTCACACACTGATACACACCTACACACACCTTCACACATTGATACACACCTACACACACACTGATACACACCTACATACACACCTACACACACACTGATACACACCTCACACACTGATACACACACACACTTACCCACCTCACACACTGATACACACCTCACACATTGATACACACTGATACACACACACTGATATACATCTACACACACTGATACACACCTACACACACTGATACACACCTACACACACACACTGATACACACCTACACACACTGATACACACCTACACACACACTGATACACACCTACATACACTGATACACACCTACACACACTGATACATACCTACACACACACTGATACACACCTACACACACTGATACACACCTACACACACACTGATACACACCTACACACACTGATACACACCTACACACACACTGATACACACCTACACACACTGATACACACCTACACACACTGATACACACCTACACACACTGATACACACCTACACACACACTGATACACACCTACACACACTGATACACACCTACACACACACTGATACACACCTACACACACTGATACACACCTACACACACTGATACACACCTACACACACACTGATACACACCTACACACACTGATACACACCTACACACACTGATACACACCTACACACACACTGATACACACCTACACACACACTGATACACACCTCTGACAAAACTCTAAGTAAACTCACATTAACCTGTTATTATCTTTATTACACCAATTATTGATGACATCAGTAAATGACTGTTTCTACCCTGTAATAAGTGGTTATGACTGTTAAGATTGTCTGACTGGTTTGACTGGTTTCTGGCCGTTATGACTGGTTATGACTGGTTATGACTGGTTATGACTGGTTATGACCAGCCATGACCGGTTCATGACTAGTTTGACTGGTAACCGGCTCTAACCTGTTTGTTTGCGTTGGTGGACTCACCGAAGCCTAGAGGTTGTCCTCCGATCCGGACCATCTTCCAGAGTTCTCCAGAGGCGCTGGTGAAGAGCACGTTGTTTGGGAACCTGGAAGAGAAGGAGGAGGTTCAGCCTGGACCTGGAGGAGGACCGACCTCCAGCCTGGACCTGGAGGAGGACCGACCTCCAGCCTGGACCTGGAGGAGGACCGCAAGAACTACGGAGAAGAAAGGAGTCCAACGCCACGTATGTGAAGCCGCCGCTGTGCTGTCGCTTAGCAACCAGCTGAATCACCTCACACACTCCTCTGGTCCTCCAAAGGCTTGGAGCTCCTGCTGGTTCCACACAAACACAGCTGCAGGAGGACCAGCGTGCCCTGTGTGTGTGTGTGTGTGTGTGTGTGTGTGTGTGTGTGTGTGAGTCCGTACCTCTGAGTGGTCTGCTCGTCCATCACCAGGGAGATGTAGCCCTCGATCAGGGAGAAGGAGAAGAATCGGATGTGACTGGAGTCGTCTCCCGAGGCGTCCTTGGACCTGGAGGAGGACAGGAGGCGTTGGGCTTGCAGACCACCAGGTCTTCTGAACGTCCAGGAGTAAACCCCTACAAGACCTCCACCGGACGGTTCGAGGAGAGGTCCGAGGCGCTCGTGTGACTCCTCCAGCAGAGAAGATGAAGCGTCGGAGGTTCTGGGGTCAGAACCCTGCCGAGGTCTGCTCTCAGGTTCCTCTGCCGGAGGTTCTCAGGGTTCTGACCTCCTCCGGAGAAGAAAACAAGCCGTGTCCGTTTCATATTTTGCTTTGGGTTTGGAGGCCCATTCAGACCTTCTGCTCCTCTGGGACGAGGACGAGGAGGAGGAGGAGGAGGAGGAGGAGGAGGGTCGGACGGACCGCGAAGATTAGAGCGGCTCCTCCGAGGGGCCGCCGGCCGAGCTTCGGACACATGCGATTGGTCGGGAGCTCCAAGCTCCGCCCCCTCGCTGGGGTTCGCCGAGTTCACATCTCACGGTTACATAACCTGAGATTCCATCCCACAGAGGAGGAGGAGGAGGAGGAGGAGGACCACCTCTGGAGGTTCCTCCCCCGAACGCGGGAACCCGGAGAACCAAGAGGACGTTCTGACCGGGACGACGGACGAGCTCCGCCTTCCGAGGGTCAGAACCGCCCCGCCTCCGACGGGTCACGTGACCTTCCGAGATGTCGGGAAGGCGAAGGAAGACGGTGGGTCGTCCACGTGGAGGCTCCTCCCGTCCTGAAGGTCTTACCCTCCAGAGTAGAACATGACGTCCATGAGCAGGGTGGCCACGGAGGGCAGCGTGTCCGGGTCCAGGCTGGTCACGCAGAACATGTTGCTGGGGCTGGAGAGCGGGTGGATGACGGGCCGCGGCACTGCAACACACACACACACACACACACACACACACACACATCTCCAGCACCAGTAGTCACATCAGTACGATCATCAACCATCTGAGCTCCGGTCGGTGGAGCCGGAGCCCAGCAGGACCTACGTGCAGGACCCGACCGCAGAACAAGGACTTCATCACCTGCGTGTAATAATCCCAATAATCCGGATCAGCGTCCCGGCTCCGGGTCCTCCTGGGAACTTATGCAACCAGTGGTACTTCCTGCAGCGCTCTTTGCAACACCCATGGAGTAAAACACTCAATACTGCTTCAACCGCAGTAATGTCTGAGTACTCGCCGCCATCAGTACAAGTAAAGTACTCGCTCGGGTGGACGAGGAGCCGAAGAGCCGAGGAGTTTAGATCCTCGCCGGCGTCTGGAGCCAGGATTACCAAAATGAAAGGAACTCAATCTTGGCCCCAGAAGCCACCAAAACAAGGCTCCCAGTACTTCAGCCACTCGTGATGCAGAACCCGGCCTAGCAGAACATTTCCGTCTTTCTCATTGGCTGAGAATAGACTCTTCATCAAGGTTCTAAGGGCAAGGTAGACCAATGACACCGGACTCTTCATCGGGGTTCTTAAAGGTACGGGGTTGTAGAAGCGGGTTGGACCAACGAGCACGGACTCTTCATTGGGGATCTAAGGGTGGGCTGGACCAATGACATCAGCTTCTTCATCAGGGTTATGAAAGGTACAGGGTTCTAAGGCGGGGTGGACCAATGACACCGGACTCTTCATCGGGGTTCTAAAGGCGGGTTGGACCAACGAGCATGGACTCCTCATCAGGGTTCGACCAGACGGACCAATGAACATGGACTCTTCACCAGGGCTCTTAAAGGTACGGGGTTCTAAGGATGGGCCGGCCCAAAGACACCGGACTCTTCAAAGGGTTCTAAAAGGTGGACCGAAGACCCCTAAGTGTCGGTTCCTACCCAGTTTGGGCTTGACGAAGCCGTTGGTGACGCCCAGGTCGTGGGCGGCCACCGTCTCGCCGTTGACGACCCGCAGAAGCGTGAACTCGGAGGACAGCGTGTGCATGACCAGGGGCAGGTCTCGCTCCCGGACCTGCAGAGACCAATCACAGAGGAGAAGCCTGAGACAGACAGGAAGTGGCTTTGACTCACTTCCTGTCCGGACCAGAGTCAAAACACTGTTACTCAGCGATGGCAGAAGAACCGCAAACATCGGCAGAAGAAACCTACTGTCACCTAGCTAACCCGAGCTAATGTTTGCGCAGCACCAGCAGGCTAACCCGAGCTAATGTTTGCACGCCGTCGGCTAGCTAGCCGGACCCCCCCGGAGCGTCCCCACTGACCAGGATGAAGTCGGTCTGGTAGGTGGACAGCATGAAGACGGAGATGTTGTGGTCTGCTAGCGGCGCGATGACGGACTTGGCGATCTTGGTGACGCCGATGGGCTGCGAGCTGGAGGCGCTGCCTCCCCCGGACACCACGTTCAGGGCCAGCCAGGTGGCCTCGGCCACGCTGATGTGCTCCGACTGCGGCAACTCTGGGAACAAACACAACCTGAGGTCAGGAGGAACCACGGCACCTTCTGATCTAACATGGCTCATCTTCTGCCCTGGACTTCATCTGGATGAAGGACCTCCTGCGTGCCTTATCCATCTGCACCGCGTCTTGCGGTACCATAGTGGAATATACCGCAGTGCTGACGACGTACCCTCTGATGGGCCGTTTGTCATCACGTCGGACTGGAGCATCGGTTCTGCGACACCCGACAGATGATGACCGTCGGAAGGAGAACCGGCGTTAACCTGTCATCTGTGTAGAACATGACCTCGGGAGGAATCGGGTTTGGATCGTACCATCTCAACAGGGTATGATTTTGGGAGGGTGGAACCTTCACTGACCTCCGGCTCCACGGATTTGCCATTTCCATCTTCTCCGGTCATCTAAGGCCTCCTCCGCACTAACAGTGACCCGGAGCTGGTGTCCTCCTGACCTCCAGGCGAGGTGTTTGGGGACCATTGCAAACTTTGGCCGTCGTTTTAATCGATTTCTTATTCCTGCTCCGGAAGTTTCCACGCTTGGTTCTTCTGCTCTGAATGTGTTCCTCCAGCAGAACCAAGTGACCACTCACCTGTTCAGACCAGACAGGGCCTCCAGAGAGCTCCTGGGACCCCTGGTAGAAGACTCACCCTGCGCCTGTTATGTGACCTCCATGGTCTCTATGGTAGCCCAGGTGAGTGTCCGGCGGACCCGGGGCCACCTGGCGCCCGCAGGTTGCCCCCCCCCATCCCTCCCACGGTTGCCACGGCGACCATAAAGATCCACTCACCCTTGAAGCCTTCCTCGTCCACGATGATGGTGTAGTCGTCCGGAGTCTCCGTCAGGCTGAAGAACTTACATCTGCAGGCAGGAGGACATCTGTGTCAGAGAAAGCAAGAACCTGGACCAGCATGGAGTCCGGGCTTCGGACAGGAAGCTCCAGCATCGGTCTGCATCGCCAACCTTCTACCTGAGCCGTGAAGGCCAACCGTCCAGAAGACCGACCAGCGGGTCGGAGGTCAGTTCTCCTGCCAACGAGCAGGTTCCACACAAGGGTGAGCAGAACGTTAGCAAGGAACGGCTAGTCAGTCATTACCCTGCCCACTGGTGTGTGTGTGTGTGTGTGTGTGTGTGTGTGAGACGCTAACCCCGCCTGTCTATGGGGCGAGAGGCGGAGCTTCACCTGGACGGTCAGCTGTCAATCATCCAACCATTCACCCTCTCATTCACACCCGCAAACAAGTTAGATCTTCAGTGAACCAGTGACTGGTTTTAGACTGAAGATGGAGAACCTGGAGAACCCAGGCAGGAGAACATGGGCGTCTCCACACAGAGAAGCTAGTCCACCATGGATCAGAACCTGGAGGAACAAGATGGTGGAGTTTCTGTGGTTCCTGCCAGCAGAACCTGCTCCTCAGATCCCCGGTCTGGTGGGGTGAAGACCTGCCAGCGGCCGCTGTGCTGTGATGCTCCCAGCGAGCAAAGGTCCAGATGCTCCTGGTAGAAGCATGGAAGGACGGCGGTCGGTGTCTCGGCAGGTTGCCGTGGAAACCACTCGGGTGTAGCTGTCTGAGGTGCGGGTCTGCTCCCCCCATCGGCTCCACCTGCTCCTTCAAAGCTAAAGGTCCTTCATGTGGAGCTTCTCCTGCAGGAGGACGAGGACCATTGGGTCCCACCTCCCGCTGCTAGCGGCTAGCGGCTAGCGGCTAGCTGCCCTTCTCCAGATATGGAGGACAGACATGTTGTTCCTCCAGGCTTCCTGGAAAGACAGGGGACTTTCCTTGAAGGTCAAACAGGGAGGACAGGCATTTTTCACAGGAGGCTTCCACTTTGTCCACGAGGTGTGAAGAACGGCAGATCGTCCAAGGCCAGCGGTTCCTCGGGGGTGGGAACATCGCTCGGGGAACCAACCGGGGGCCGGAGAGATGTTACAACAGGGGGGCTCCGGGACAGGAGGAACCCAAAGAACCCTCCGTGTCAGCGACCCGGTCCACACGGTCCATCTTGGCTCTGGTCAGGCACGCCTCCTGAGGAGACCAGGAGGGGTGGAGGTGGATGGATGGATGGATGGATGGATGGATGGATGGATGGATGGATGGATGGATGGAAGAGTGGAGGTGGAGGAGTGGCGGGGTGGAGGTCCAAGCATCCCCCCGCTGGAGCCTGGTTAATGATTGGTGTAAATGTGTGTGTTTGTTTAACAGTGTGTGAAGTGATTCAGTCCAGTCGACCAATCAAGACACACACACACACACCAAGATGGCCGACATGGACCGAATCAAAGCAGTCTCCATGACGGAGACATCCAGGAGGGCGGAGTCCAGGTGAGTGGGGGCGTGGCATCTCCGGGGGGCGTGGCTTCCCTGTGGGGGGGGGGGGCAGAGGCCCCGCCCACAGACGGCTCTGCTGTCAATCAGCTGATCCGCCTTCACGCTCAAAGGAACAGCCAATCGGGAGCCTGCGAGCTGCCGCGTCACGGGTGGGACCCACGTGGACTTTTGGACCCGCGGCTGGAGGAGCGCCAGGCGGGACGCGAAGCGCTCGTCCGCCCGCGGGAGGACCCGACGAGCTGATTGGTCTCCCCGGGCTGTGACGTCACCCCGGTGTAAGTGACATCAGAGGCGCGCAGGAAGGAGCTCCGGGAGTCCTGGATCCGCCCCCGGGACCGGGACGGGGGGCGCGCGCACACGCACGCAAACGGCAAAGCGCTCGGAAGTGACACGGACGGGCCCGGACGCGGCGGTCGGAAGCCGTCGCGCCACGGAGGGTCCGGAGGGTCCGCCGATCTCCCGGTTCCTCACCTGGTTCTGGAGGCCAAGAAGGCGAGTTTGATGAGGCCGTGCGTGCAGACCTGGATCCCCTCCTTCTCGATGCTCGCCACCTTCAGGCGGTGCTCCAGAATGTGCAGCTCCATCTTTTGCGTCTTCTCATTGAGGAGCGGCGGAGACGCGCGGGGGGGAAATGGCGAAGGAGGAGGAGGAGGAGAAGTTTCAGAGGCGATGCATGGAAAAAGGAGGAGGTCGGAGGGCAGGAGCAGGTCCGGGGCAGGAGGGAGGAGAGGCAGGCTGGAAGAAGGAGGGGAAAAAAAAACACCGGACCTGCTTTAAAGCCCAAACGGAAGCAGTCGCACCGCCGCCGCGGGATTTCAAAATAATGGTCCCGCCGCGGTCCGCTCGTCGGTCGCTCCGGGCTGAGGAGAACCGGGAGTCTCCCGGAAGCCGCTTCTCAGAGCAGGTCTCAGCAGGAGCAAACGTCCGGCAGATCCGTCCGAGGAGACGATCATAGAACCCGCAGGATGCCCAGAAGGCGGCCCCCGCCGGGCGGAGACCGGGCTCCGCGGCGCCGGTGTGAAAAGACCGGCGCATTTATTTTGAAGGCAGAGGAGCCGAGGCGGATGTGCCGTCGCGTAGTGTTTCCGTGAGCTTGACGAGCCGTGTTCGCTCGCAGCTGCGCGACTCAAACAAACAAGGTGCCGTTGGAAGGCGGGGGCGGGGCTGCGCCGCGCGGGGCATCATGGGAAATGTAGTTTACAGACGCATGCGGAAGTAGAGGCGCTCAGGAGGACGTGACGTCATTGTGGAGAGCGAACCGACGGCTATGAAGGACTTATCGCAAACAGAAGGGAAAAAAAAAGCAATGAAAACCATTTTTACAATGATTGAACAGGAAGTGGAGCGAGGGGCGGGGCTTAACCTGGCTTAACCAGCTGTCAATCATCCAGGCTGGAGAACATGAAGAGAAAACACACAAACACACACACACAGACACCTCCACTCACAAATACTCAAAGAAAGTCAAAGTGAGTATAGTACTCAGTAGTACCTGCAGTACATACACTGAGTACAGTCTACAATCGTACTAAAGTACACACAAAACATGTACGCAGTTTTTCTAGGTTAGGCTCCCTCCCCATCCTATGAAATCCCTGGTTATCCTAGGAAAGGCCTCCTACTTTAATTGGCGGGTCTTAAATCATCTCCCCTCCCACTTCCTGTTCGAGGGAGGCGTGTCTGGGGGGGGGGGCATGTGTGTGTTTGTGTGTGTGTGTGTGTGTGTGTGTGTGTGTGTCTGTTTGTATACGTGTGTGTGTGTGGCATTGGAAGGGTTAAGTGGTTTTGGTTGCCTCTGGCAGTCGGTGTATTATGGGATGCACCAGACCTCGGCTAATAGTTTTGTTTGTCTATGTGTGTGTGTGTGTGTGTGTGGCTGCAGACAGACGTCTCCTGGGTGGAGAAGGTCTCCAGGGCGGTCCTCAGCAGGAGGTCTGGCCAGGTGGACTAGTCCGCCCAGGAGCACGTCCTCCTCTTCCTCGCCGTGGTCTGGAGAACGTCTCCGGTTCTCCCTCAGGGTTCCGCTCAGTTCCACTGGAGAAAAGGGAGAAGCTCATGGCTTCTGCAGCGCGGCTCGTTCCCCAGAACCCTCAAACAAAATGGAGGATTATCGAACGGACGGGATCGACGTGATTGGTCGACGGTGACTCCGCCTCCTGGCTTTTCAGCGAAGAGAACCTCAGGGTTCCTTCAGCCAGGCGAAGGAGCAGATGATGTGACCTTTCCTACCAGGAACCTCAGGAAACCAGAGAAGGAATCACGGCTCTTCGTTCCTCAGCCGCCAATTGGCTGTTAGCCTAGCATAGCCTAGCATAGCCTAGCCTAGCCTGCCAGCTGGACGGGGAACGTCTGAGCAGCAGAACATTTGGGGTCGGGACGTAGACCTGCACCAGGGTCTCCAGGTCGGTGCTAACATCTAGAAGACCTTCCACCTCCCGGTGAGGGTGAAGCCTCTTTCCCACCGCGATCTTCTCAGGACTGAAGATCCAGATCGCGTCCTGGTCTCAGATGAGCAGGTGGCGCTAAAAGAAGCTGGTTCTGGAGGAGCCTGAGGAGGAGGTGAGGTGGAACGTGTCCAGGTCTCAGATAAGTTGAGGGCAAATATTTGACCGAGTTAATGGAAAGCAAAGCTCAAACACGATCAAAGGGGTTTCCGTGACAACCCTTCTCCTCCGGTCCTCAGACGAGGACGTCACATTCGGCTCGCGAGAAGGCGGAGGCTTCCTCCTGCCCAATGAAGGTCCAGAGGGTCCTTCTGGTGTCTTCTGGTGGCAGCAGGAGTGAAGAACCTTGGTTCTCCAGGTGAGCAGAACCAGAACTGTTCTCCTTGATAACGTTCGGGTTTGAATCCACGTCTTCGGTCAGGAGACTGAAGGACGTGGCTGCTTCTCCCAGAAGAAACCTGCCAGTATGAGGACCACTTCTACTCCTTCATTGCAGGAGGCAGGGGGCGGGGCCAATCACAGCTGACCTTGGGCCAGGGGCGGAGCTTCAGCGGGACCGGTCAGCTGTCAATCATCCAGCCATTAACCCTGGAACCTGGAGAACCCAGGTGGGGAACATGGGGTGAACATGCAGAGAGAACCCAGAGAACTTAGAACCTTCTCACAGTGAGGCCACAGTTCAGACCACACAACCAGACTAACCCTGAGGAGCATCATCAAGGAGGAACATCAAGGAGGAACCAAGCAGATGACAAAGGAGGCCAAACAACCAAGGAGAGTTTTAATGGACATCCACAGAGGACACGGCAGCCAATCAGGCGATGCAATTCAAAGGTACAAAACGTCCAGAGGAGACGGGAGAACGTCCAGGAGGTTCTCCTCCCAGAACAGCGAGGAACACCAGCATGCAGGCGTTATCTTCTCCCCACGTCCGTCTGCAGACAGAGGCCACGGCACGAAACCACAGGTGGGGACGATCCATTACATCATCGTGGGGGCGGGGCGGCGGGGGCGGGGCTTCTGCTCATCCAGCCAATCACACGTGCTGGAAACGGAGCCGCGTGGTTCTGCTGCAGGCCTCGTCCTCCCTTGAGCAGACCTTCAGCAGAACTTCTCCTGGATCTTCAGGAGAAAGGGCATCAGGGAACAAGCCTGGGGGCGGGGCCTGAGGGGGCGGTGCCTGAGGGGGCGGTGCCTGAGGGGGCGAGACCTGAGGGGGCGGGGCCTGCCAGAGCGGGCGAAGACTCTGAAATGACTGGTGGAGTCCAGATCCGGAGTCATATCTGGACATTGATCAGATCCAGATTCCGTCAAGGAATGTCGATCACGGATCAACCGATCGCCTGACAAGCCCCGCCCCCTTTGGTTCCTTAAGTCACTTCCTGTCTTCCTCTAACTCCTCCCTCCTTCAGCTGGGGGTTCTCATCTTCCTTCAGCATCCTCATGCTAACTCATGCCCCCCATAGAACGCAGGCAGTTGGAGAACAGGAGAACACCAGGTGGAACCAGGAGGAACCGGATGGGTTCCATGTGGCTTCCAGGTGGAACCAGCTGCTTCCAGGTCCTGTTGGAAGTGGCAGCAGAAATCTAAACCAATAATCTGTGACATCGTCCTAATGTGGCCTGAGCACAGGGGGGGATCAGCTCTCTGATTGGTTCGTTTTCCAGTACACTGCAATGTCTGTACGAAGCGGGGAGAACCGAGGGGCGGGGCTTAACAGGGTTTGCTACATTTTCGGCCGAAGCTCCGCCCCCGTCAGACGGAACCGTAAGGTTCTGAACAGAAGAGGAGGTCGGGGGGGGGGTTCTAGGAGGTTCCTCAGTCGTTGAGGGAGGCGGGCAGGTCGTTGGTCAGGGTGTGCCAGCGCTCGATCTTCTTGTCCTTGTTCTTCAGGCAGTCGAACCAGTGCTTGAGACGCTCGCCGTTGGCGTTGATGCCCAGGGAGACGCCGCCTGCAGGAGCAGAGCACAACCTCAGCCCGGAACCCTGCGCCATGGTTACCTCCATCCATCCAGCAGAGGTCGGGGGACCGACCGCGAGTCCCAGAACCTCAGAGGACTAGTGCAGTACAAGTACTGCGCCGACGGCAGCGACTCTGCGTTACGAGTACGCTGAAGTACAAGTCTTGCACTGGCAGCAGTGACCCTGCAGTACAAGTAGAGTGCAGTACAAGTACAGCCCAGTACTTGCACCGCGCAGTACAAGTACAGTGCAGTACGAGTGCCGCAGAGTATTAGTACTCACCGATGAAGTCGTTGGACTTGCCGATGTCGTAGTCCCACACGGTGACCTCCAGGGTCTTCTTGGTCAGATCTGCGTACTTGATGTCGTAACAGAACTCCTGCGGGACACGGAGGAACGAGATGGTCAGAGAACCCGGGCCGGAGAACCGAAACTCCAGCCGGGGGGGAACCCGTGTTCTCCGGGAGGATCCCGAGAACGTTCCCCTCGGTTTCTGCCGGGCGAGACCTCGCCCCTCGGCGGAACCCACGGCAAAGGGTCAACGGAGGTTCTAAATAGGGACACCAAGGATGTTCTCCGACCGCCGAGAGAACGTCCGTGTTCCGCTGGGTTCGGCCCAGGTTCCTGGGTCAGTCTGAGGAGAACCCAGATGTTTGTCCTGACAGGGGTCAGAGGTGAGAGGAGGAGGTGAGCTCCAAATGTCACAGGAAATGTCAGGAGGACGTCTGGGCTCAACCCAGCCTGCGGCGCCGCAGAACCCGGAGGAACCCAGAGGAACCCAGAGGAACCCTGAGGAACATCTGCGGGTTGTGATCCACCTGATGGACGGAGGTTTGAAATCCAGAGGAAGAACAGACCAGGAACATCAGAACCGGAAGAACCAGAGGATAATGGGAAAACAACCTAAAAAATACACACACACACACACACACACACACACACACGCATGTGCACGCCCCCTCCCACGTGCACGCCCCGTGCTTGTACCTCATTGAACTCGGGGTTGAGCGTCTTCTTCTTCACCGCCGTCTTGTGCTTGGACTTCTTGTTCTCGTCAGGCTTCAGGTACCTGGGAAGAACCGCAGTGTGACCGGCGCCTTCACAGACACCTGGCCGAGGGCCGAGTCCAGGTCCAGAACCAGGACCGGGACCAGATCCAAGACCGCTTTCATCAAATCTGCAGATCTTCAGATTTTGATTGTTCTGTTCCTTCCAGCTTCTCCTCACTGCAGTATTGCTAAGTCCACCAGAGGGTGCTGTGAGCTGCCCATCCTTACACACTTACACACACACACACACACACACACACACAGGTCCTGCTATCTCCACACAGTTTTCATCTGGAATCTAAAGAGGTTTTTTCAGGTGATTTGATTGACATCAGTCCTGCTGACATCGTCGTCCAATCAGACGGCTCGCCCCCCCCCCCCCCCCCCCCCCCCCCCCCCATTCAAACAGCGTCTGTCAGCAGGGCTGTGATTTTCACAAGAAAACAAAACCCTGCAGGCGAGACGTCAGAGCTCGTCTTCAAGCTATGGAAGCCCCCCCCCCCCGATGAGTCAGGCTTTTGTTCCACTGTGGCAGAGAAATTAATTGCTGAGAGAAAAGAAATGTTCAGGTGATAAAACAGCATCTTTTTATGAAGCTGCTGAGAAACCAGCCTTCTCTGGAGACCGGGGGTGGGGGGGGGGGGGGGGGGGGGGGTCTGAGGAGGCAGATTAAGGAGCGGAGCAGAAATAATCCACAGGAAATTTACTAAAATCCTCCTCTGTCAGCACAAACTGGGAGTGCAGAGAAGAAGAAGAAGGACAGGCCCGAGAGTTTGGGACTCGGCAGGAAACTCCAGGCTCCTCCCAACCAGAGAGTCACCGGGAGACTCGTCAACCAGTTAACGGTTGACTCGGGGGGTGACTCGACAAAGACCCGGGTGACTCGCTGGGTGAACCGAGGTCAACCGGACGGGCGTTCACCGGGCGACTCGCCAAGCCGCTGGACCGGGACGGGGGACCAGAGGGGTGACTCGCTGCACGGCAGCCCGGGTTACTTGACAGGTGACTCGACCCTCCAACCTAGTTTTATCACTAATCTAATCAAGTCGACCCGATGCTTCGCTCCCCGCCGGGTGGCTCGGGGGCCTCGAGGCACCGCAGGACCCGCGACCCGACCCGAAACCAGAGTAGCCCGACGGGGAGCGGGGCCTTGGCCGGGGGGCGGGGCCTTGGCCGGGGGGCGGGGCCCGTGACTGACGTTTTGACGTAGGGGTCGGAGAAGCCGTTGGCGTCCATGGCGGCCAGGTGGGCGCAGCGGATGATGCCGACCACCAGGCAGGACTTCTGGCTGTTGTACTTTAGGGAGATCATGATCCGTCCACGCTCCTCCAGAGACTTGTCCTCCGTCTTGTTCACCTGCAGACACACACATGGTGAAGCTCCGCCCCCTGTGGCCGCGGCCCGTCCGACGGAGGCGGCGGTCCGTCCAGGCGTCTGCTGGTCTGTGAACATCTCTTAGCTTTGGTTCCAAACCTTCATTCCCAGGAACCCCCCCCCCGCCCCGGACTCACCGGCAGCTGCTTCTCCAGGCAGTTGTTGAAGTTCTTGGTGTGGTTGGGCTTCAGCTTCTTCAGGGGGATCCGAGTTTCTCCGATGAACTCGTTGTGACGGAACTTGTCCTCGTCGCAGACGGAGATTCTGTGGAGCAGACGGACCTGAGGAGCCTGGCTTCGGCTGTGTGTGTGTGTGTGTGTGTGTGTGTGTGTGTGTGTGTGTGTGTGTGTGTGTGTGTGGTACCTGAGTGTTTTGCGGACCATGTCCTCGTCCGTGATGCCGTAGTAGGTCAGAGTCTCGCTCCACACTGGGTTCAGGGTGTTGTGGAGGGTCTTGGTCCTCAGCTTGTTGGCCTGAAGACACAACAACAGCAATGTCACACACACACACACACACACACACACAGATGGGTTCCTGTGGTCCTCCCTTGGATATCAGTGTGTTCAGGTGGAGGTGGAGGTTCTCCTTCTCTTGTCAGTCAAAGGGTAGCTGGTTCTGATGGTGGGGCAGTAGATCCCCCCCCAGGGCAGAAGCTGTGACCTTCCAAAGACCTGAGTCTCTGAGTTCTGACCTCCACCCTGGATGGAGCACCAGAGAGCTTTACGTCCTCCCTGAACCTGCCTGGGTTCTCTTCATGTTCTCCTCATGTTCTCTTCATGTTCTCCTGGATCCTCTTTGTGTTCTCCTCATGTTCTCCAGGTCCTCCATCTCCCTCCCACAGTTGTTCCTGAGGGATCATGCTGAGGGTTCTGCTGCTCCTCTGCAGTTCCTGCCTCGTCCAGCAGGGGGCTCCACCACAGTCAGGACACTAACAGTTCTCCTGCGGTTCTCCTGCCCTCTCCTTTGGGGGCAGGAGAACCGTAAACAAAGGCAGGGGGTTCATCCGTGACCTTTGACCCCTCGGGGAGCAGATGTTCCTGTTCTTTCTCCGTCGCCCCGAACGACTGGCGGGGAACCAGCAGCCCACTGGACCTCCACAAGTTCACCGCTCCTCGAAGGATGAGGCTGCATCACCGTGGAAACCAAGGGATGGGGGGAGGGTTCTGAGGAGGAACCAGGGTTCTAACAGGTGTGTGTGTGTGTGTGAGAGAGAGAGAGAGAGAGCTAGAAAAAAGCCTATCCCCCCACCACACACACACACACACACACACACACACACACACACACACTTCCTGTGGAAGGTTGTTTGTTTGTTTGTGTTGGTGGAACATCACACCTCCTCCTCCTCCTCTTCATCATCTGCTTCCATTCACACGTTCACAAGCAAACACTGCGAGTCTGAAGGAGCAGAAACTAAGCAGCAGCAGCAGCAGCAGCAGCCGTCTTCAGAGAAGACCAGGAACCTCATGTTTCCACCTCAAGAAGAAACACCACCTTCCATTCCTTCCTGCAGGAAACCTGGAGGAGAAGGAGTGGCTACAAACATCCTGACTGCACTAGCACACTCTCACTACCACACTAGTTACACTAGTTACACTACTGTTACACTACTGTTACACTACTGTTACACTACTGTTACATTACTGTTACACTACTGTTACACTACTGTTACACTACTGTTGCACTACTGTTACATTCCTGTTACACTACTACCACAACACTATTATACTACTTTTATACTGCTATTACACTACCATTACACTAGTTACACTACTGTTACACTAGTTACACTACTGTTACACTAGTTACACTACTGTTGCACTACTGTTACACTAGTTACACTACTGTTACACTAGTTACACTACTGTTACACTAGTTACACTACTGTTACACTAGTTACACTACTGTTGCACTACTGTTACACTAGTTACACTACTTCCACAACAGTATTATACTACTTTTATACTACTATTACACTACCATTACACTAGTTACACTACTGTTACACTAGTTACACTACCGTTACATGCGTGTTACTCGACAGTTACACTAGCACTGCACTACCGTTACACGTGTGTTACACGCGTGTTACAGCGTCAGGAGTACCTTGCTGGCGCCGGGCAGGAGGTGCAGCTTCACGTAGGGGTCTGAGAGCCCGTTGTGGTCCATGGGCTTGAGGCCCTGAGGAGACACAAGCAGGACAATGAGACGGTGGAAGGTCTGGACGGGCTGAACCCTTCCTGTCCCGTCCGTGGGCCGGGGACACGTGGGGAACCCGTCTGTGGAACCCGTCTGAGGAACCCGTCTGTGGAACCCGTCTGTGGAACCCGTCTGTGGAACCCCGGGCTTCTGGAGGAACATCCGTGTGGAAGCCCTTCTCAAGAAGGTTCTGGCAGACGTTCCGACCCAGGACTCTGCCCCCCCCCGGAGAACCCTGGACACCTTGGAAGCCCTCCAGAGATGGAGGTGGTCGCTGCTTCTCCAGAACCTTCCGCCCCCCACCAGCACACACATCTCCATCCCCTGCAGATGACAGGACTATTGATCTCCACGCAGCCGGGGTCCTGCAGGAGCTCCGGGGGGCACCGACACCCAGGACAGGAGGACAAAACACACACACACACACACACACACACACACACACACACACAGCAACAGGCTCCTGACACACACACACACACACACAAACACACACACACACACACACACACAAAAGCACACGCAGCAACAGGCTCCTGACACACACACACACAGACAAACATACATTCACACAGACAAGTACACACACACACACAGCAACAGGCTCCTGACACACACACACACACACACACACACACACACACACACACACACACAGACAAACATACACACGGTGGCGAGAGGTAAAAGCTATGCAGATGCTGTTGCCATGGCGACACACACACGTGTGTTATTCCATGTGATTCACTTCACCGGGGGTTTGCTCACAGAACCAGGAACCTGAAGAACCCCTGAGGTGTCCTCACACACCTCAGGAGATCAGGAGCTCTGCAGGTCGGACACCATCACCTGGAGACCAACCATCCAGGGGTCGCGGGGTCACGGGGGGTCACGGGGGGTCACGTGGGGGGGGTCTGTCAGGGGTCTGCTCTATCTGGGTCTGTTAGGAGGGTCTCAGGGAGCAGGAGGGACCTGATGGGTTCCAGGGGTTCCAGGGGGTCCAGGGGGTCCGTGGAGGACCTGCTTACCTTCTTGTACCGAGGGACTGGAAGCTGTTGGTCCAGAAAACACGAGTGAAGCAGGAGGGAAAGAAGAAGAAAGACAGGATGAACGAGGACCTTCAGGAGCCTGGAGGACAGGAGGAAGATCTCCTCCACCTACTCCTTCTGCCTCTCCTGCTTCTGCTTCTCCTGCTTCTCCTGCTTCTCCTGCTTCTCCTGCTCTACTCCTCACCCTTCCCTGAGCAGAAGATTAACATCTACTGAACATCTTGTTCTCTGACTTTCAGACTTATTTCACTGACAGGAAATAAACCCCAGTCTTCGTTCTTGGGATTAATGTCATCATTCCATCACACACACACACACACACACACACACACACACACGTGCACACACACACACACACACACACACACACACACACACACACATCATATTAGAGGTGTGTTTTTTTCCAGGTGTGTTTAGTGAGAGGCTCCTGCCTGCTGGAGCTGCTCTCCAGCCTCCACCATCTGCAGAGCTTCTGTGGAGGTTCCACACCAGGACCTGCTGTGGAACCTCCACGGCGTGCGGTAAAGTTCACGTTCCTGCGGCGTCCTGTCAGCTCCGGTTCTTCACATCTGCAGCTCTGCCTCATTAGTAACCTTTGCTTAACAAGGGGGGGGTGCGCACACACACACACACACACACACACGCACACACACACACACACACACACACACATACACACAGTGTGTGAAGGTTCTCCTGACAAAACCCAACCTCCAGCTCCAAGGTGGGATGGAACCTGGGAGAAGGTCCAGACATTGGACGTTGAAGGCCTCGCGGGGCAGCAGACCATCTCTGAGGTCCCGCCTCTTCGAAGAACTCTGATGTTTGTCAGAGGAGACAAGCAGATGTTCCCTCAACACATCGATTCCATGGACCTTCAATGAGAAGGTTCTCCTCTGACTGCCCAGAGGAACCGGGGCTCAGGGTTCTTCTCAAAGGTGGAACCCAAAGGAAATGAACCAGCGGGGCTTTTCAGATGGACACGCCAACCAAGGGGATGATCTGAGAACATCTACAATGTTCCTCAGGGGTTCTCTAGGAAGAACAATCAACGCAGGTTCTACAAACATACCAGAAAAAGCACAAGGAGATGGCAGCGCAGGAAGAACCCATGGAGAACCCATGGAGAACATACCCACCCCCCCAGTTCCATCAGGGACCCGATCCGTAAGAAGCAATCAGAGAAAGCTGAGGTGAAGTGCTTCATCACATTTATGGGTGGGAGGACATGGATGGAGAACATAGATGGAGAACATGGATGGTGAACATGGATGGAGAACATGGATGGAGAACATGGATGGAGAACATGTAGAGGACATGGATCGAGAACATGGATGGAGAACATAGATGAAGAACATGGATGGAGAACATGGATGGAGAACATGGATGGAGAAAATGGATGGAGAACATGTAGAGGACATGGATGGAGAACATAGATGTGAACATGGATGGAGAACATGGATGGAGAACATGGATGAAGAACATGGATGGAGAAAATGGATGGAGAAAATGGATGGAGAACATGTAGAGGACATGGATGGAGAACATAGATGTGAACATGGATGGAGAACATGGATGAAGAACATGGATGGAGAAAATGGATGGAGAACATGGATGGAGAACATGGATGGAGAACATGTAGAGGACATGGATGGAGAACATGGACAAGGAGTGTGGCTGGAAACTTTCCGCGGCTTCGGAAAACAAATGTCAGGGTTCAGATGTTCCAGGGCTTCCAAAGGAGAACCCACCTTCTCTGCAGCAGAACATTCTGAGGGCCCACCCAGATGCATGTGTGTGTGTGTGTGTGTGTGTGTGTGTGTGTGTGTGTGTGTGTCCCTCACCTTGGCCCTGTTGATGGTGCAGTGCAGGGCGTTGTTCTCCTGGTCGTACAATAAGCTGAACTCCAGGGTTCCCAAGGTGGCTGCAGACACGGGGAGAAGAACGGAAGAACCGGGCATGATTCAGGGTGAAGGAGGTCCAGAAGGTCCAGAGGCTCCCCGGGGTCACCATCCCATAATCATCTGAGAAGCAGACAGTTCAGAAGAACCACGAGCTCACCGAGCACCCCCCCCACCCACCGGAGGTGTTGAAGGACCTCCGTGGAGAAGGAGACCAGCTCCTCAGCAGTCTGACCCACCAGGAGGAGAACTAGAACCAGAACCTCACACTGCAGAAGATCCATGCTGCGTCCGAGGGGACGCCTGTGAGGAGAATCATCCAACATGTTCACCACTTCCTGTCCAGGGATGGAGCAGAACGTCGGGCTTGGCCTTCACATTCCAGCCTTCTTCTGATCGCTAACCTGGATGGCCGATCGATCGGGGGGCCGATCAATGGAGATGGAGGAACAGCCGGTGATGACATCACACAACATCTGAGCTGAGGGACGCCTCGGCAGGACACCATGGACAGGGCAGAGGTCAAACTCTGGTAGGTCCCACACACACACACACACACACACTGTGTTGCCATGGCAGTGGGCGGTGTCAGTGTTTGCGTTCATGTCTGCTGAGGGATGAAGGTGTGTGTCCTCCTCCGTGCAACGTTCTGTCCTGATGTTCCAACGTTCCTTCCATTTCAGGAGAAGAACCTGCTGTGATCGCAGGTCTGATGGCGGCAGTGGCCTCGGGCGCCAGGCGAGTGTGTGTGTGTGTGTGTGTGTGTGCGCTCAGTGTGTGAGGGGTTGTTCGGTGTGTTCAGCGTGTGTGTGTGTGTGTGTGTGTGTGTTCTACTGCATTATACAGTTTATAGTTTCCTCAGTTGTCATGGCGACGGCAGCTTAGCAGCCGTTCCATCCACAGCAGTTTTAAAAGTCGTCATCCGTCGGCCGTCACCGAGGTGAGAGCTTCCTTTGGAACACACACACACACACACACACACACACACACACACACACGTAGAGACTGAACAGAGGAAGCAAGCAGGAGAACCTGGAGAACCTGGAGAACCAGGAGAACCTGGAGAACCCAGGGCGGCTCTGAAGCCGTCACTCAAGTCACATGACCTGCTCTGGTTAGTAATTAGTTAATGAGTTAATTAGAGCTGATTAGAGGAGGAGGAGGAGCAGCTCCAGAAGTCAGACATGATAATGATGGTGGTGTCCTCCTGGGATGGTCCACCTCCTCATCTTCATGTCCACGTGCTCGGGGTTGTGTGACGAGTCCTCGGCTGAGCTGCTGCTGGTGGAGCCTTGAGACGTTCCCAGGAGCTCCGGTGTCTCTTCCCCCCCATGCACTGAGGTTGCCGCGGGCAACGGAGACTTCACGTGCCGGGGAGGAGAACCCGTGGTCCGACAGGAGATGATGTTCTCCTGACCTGCGGCGGCAAAACCCCCCCGGCCGATTCCAGGAAGAACCTCAGACGCTGCTCCTCATCACTCAGGGGACTTGAAGAACCTCTCCTGCTCTCCGGCGCCCGTCAACGGTTCCTCATGGAGACGCTTCAGCGGCACCTCAGAAGGTTGGACCGGCCTCAGAACCTCCTTATCCACATGGAGAACGTGAAAAGAGCTGAGGGGATCCCGAGGAACCCCGAAGAACCGTTTAGGAGGACCGTCGTGTGACGGCCGGTTCCAGAAGGTTCTGCGTTCGGAGCGAGGCCAAAGAAACGGCGGGAAGTGATGTCATCTCTGACATCATAGCCGAGGTCAGAGGCCCCTCGCGTTAACTTGCTATCACATTAGCGAGCTAATGATGCGACGAGCTCGTCGGCAGGACTCGCTTCCCTCGGAGGACAAGATGGAGATCGTTTCCTTCTCAGAAACCTTCTGGAAGGTTTGAGAAGCCTCGTTCTCCCCCATTAGAAGGAGGAGGAGACGTTGCGGTGACGAGTGAAGGCCGACCGCAGGTTTCATCCCCCGGCTCTCTGATACCTCTGAACATCCCATCATTAAGTGTTGCCGCGGGAGACGGGACCCAGAGGAGGATGACCGTCTACAGGAAGCTAACGGCTAAGCGGCCGAGGGGCGGAGCCACCGCAGGTCGTCCTGACGATGAAGATGTCGCACAGCAAGAGGCGGTGTGGAGGGGCGGAGCCTGTTTCCATGGGAACCAGATCATGTTCTCTCTGGTGGGGTCGGGTTCTACCGACGCAGAACCCCAGAACTCCAGAACTCCAGAACCCCAGTCTGGTCCAGACGCCATATTTGTAGTTCCACTGTTCCCTCTTGGCTTCCCGTGATGATGAAAGACACAAACACACACACACACACACACACGCACACACACACACACACACATATGGCAACAGGATCTATTAAACCATCAGACTCAGGGGGAAAAAGATGGGGGCGGGGCGACGCTCTGACTTCCTGTTTACCATCAAACATGGTGTGTGTGTGTGTGTGTGTGTGTGTGTGTGTGTGTGTGTGTAGAGGGGGTGTTTATCTGGAGCCTGCGTGCGTGCATGACATCCAGGTAATCTGATTACAGCCGGGTCTTTCCACAGCGCCGCTCTAATCTGATTGGCTGTTCTAATATCTGGGGGTCTGTGGGCTCTGGTCCCGATCCTGACTAAATCCTGCATGAGGGGGTCAAGGTCTGACCCCGAAGGCGGGGGCGGGGTGACATCAGCATCCCCAGATGGCGGCGGCGGCGGCGTGCTCCTCGGCCAGACCGACGCGTCCGGGAGATTTATGAACGAGGGAGGCTGCGTCGCCATGGCAACAAATGGAGAAAACACATTTCCCATCTCGGCGTTCCTGCCCGGACGGCGGATTATAGATGGGGGGCCGATAGCGCCGAACCAACCCCCCCCCCGGGAGCAGAATCAATAACCCGCTGTCGGACGCACCGCCGCCGCCAGAATACCAAAACATCTGACCTCCTGCTGCCGGACGGCCAGGAGAACCCATGGAGACCTCGGGGAGCAGATCCAGGGAGGGGCGGAGCCGAGCGCACCGGACCAGGAGGCGGAGCTTAACCCAAACGCCATCCAACAGGTCACACTCGCATTCACACCTCTGGGCTGCTTTTGGACCAGAGAGGAACTGGACAGAACCAAGGCTGGAGAACATGGAGATCATCAAGCCCGGAGAACATGCAGAGAACCAAGGACGGAGAACATGCCGAACATGGAGAACATGGAGAACATGGAGAGGTGGTGGACCCTCGGGCCCCTCACACACCCCAAGGGACGGGAACCAGAAGAGACACCTTCTCGATGAAGGCCTTTCTAATGAAGCTCAAGGCTTTCTTGTGGGAACGAGTTCTTCAGGTCTTTTTGGAACGGGCTGCCATTATCTTGAGGGAACAAGTTATCCCAAGAAGACCTTCTGGAGCGACGGCTCCACTGAGGGACGTCAGATGCACCTTCTCAGGTGGTTCCGTGAGGTCGGGCTGATCAGGCGTCTGACCTCCTGCTCGCGGTGACTTCCTCAGATCCAACCTGGAGACGTTCTCTTCTTAGAACCTCCTAGGAGACCAACGGGACGTCTCCTGTCAGGGTCCTGACAGAACCTGTTCTCCGGTTCCACAAACAATCCGCCTCCTGAGAACGTCTCCGTGGCCTCCAGAACCACGGGTCCACCTGCTGAGGTTCCTCCCCAGATCCTCCCTCTGAGTCGCTCTGAGGTGTACCTGAGGTTCTGCAAACCCCGTGGAGACTCTGAGTCCAGGAGGTCCTGTGACGGCGACTTCCAACTGGGACGGAACCTGAACCCTGAGAAGGAGAACGTGGACAGACTGGAACCGGAGAACCCAGGGTTCTAACCGGAGAACCCGGAGAACCCTGGGCTCTGACCCTTTGAAGATGACTTGGGTTTTTGAACCAAAGCTGTCCTCCAGCGTACGTGCACGCCCCCACGTGCACTCTGACGGCTGGAATCCCCGTTACATAAGGTTCTTACAGAACGGGGGCGGAGCTTCAGACTGGAGCCTGATCTGAGTGGGCGGGGCTTACCGGGGATCAGGGGAGGCAACAGATGGAGCGCACACACACACACACACACACATACAGACAGACACACACACACACACACACACATTCAGAGTCAGGCGGGGGGGTGAAAGCAGAGGTTAGCGCTGTGGGCGGGGCTTAATCCAGAGATGATCCTCCATCAGACCCTCTGGTCTTCAGACCTCCTGCGATGGAGAGCTGAAATGAGTGGCCGCCATCGTTCCACACAGGAAGTGACATCACAACTCAGGAAGTCAAAGTACCACCAAACAATTACCTTTGAGAGTACTTCACATACACACTGAGTGTGTGTGTGTGTGTGTGTGCCTGTGTTTGTGTCTGTGTGTGTGCCTGTGCATGTATTTGAGTGTGTGTGTGTGTGTGTGTGTGTGTGTGTGTGTGTGTGTGTATGTGGGTGTGTGTGCTGCTTATGTTCCCTGACTTTCCCTCTGATTGGCCAGATGCAACCTTCCAGTCAGAGACTTGTGGTCTCCATGACAACTGGATGTACAGAGAGGAGAAGTGGGTCCAACCTGGACCTTCAAGAGGCTGGAGAAGGAGATGTTGGATGTGTGAAAGCCGCCTCTCCGTCACATCTTCAGGACAAGAGCAGGGTGGAGCTTCTGCGGCTGATGGAACACCAGCTTCTGCTTCAGACCTGAAGGGGCAGGTTGTCCACGATGTGGTCCACCGTCGGCACCGAGAGAGGTCCGTTCGCGGAGCCGCCTGGAAGGAGATGTCTGAAGGCCACGGAAGAAGAACGGACACGTGCACTGCGGCAGGAGAAAGTCACGGAGCGAGCGGAGAAGCACCGGGACGGGTCCTCGCGTGCCTCCTCCGATCACAGGATCAATCAGGGTAAAGATTTCCTCGATCGATACGCCTCGACCCCCCCGACCAGGCAGAGACCTTCTAACGAGGCACTGAGGAGCAGCTTCACCAATCACAGGCCTCAGGAGACGCTCGTCACCTGCTGCTGGATCAATAGGGATCAGCTCAGGGGCGGGGCCAATGAGCCTGTCTCAGGGGCGGGGCCAATGAGCCTGTCTCAGGGGCGGGGCCAATGAGCCTGTCTCAGGGGCGGGGCCAATGAGCCTGTCTGAGGGGCGGGGCCAATCATCCTGCCTCAGGGGCGGGGCCGATGAGCCTGTCTCAGGGGTGGGGCCAATGAGCCTGTCTCAGGGGCGGGGCCAATGAGCCTTTCTCAGGGGCGGGGCCAATGAGGCTGCCTCAGGGGCGGGGCCGATGAGCTTCTGACCTGGAGCTTCTGACCTGGAGCTCCAGGTCCTGGTGTCCCTGTGAAGCCCAAGCAAAGCTTCTGATCTCCATGCATGGAATCCAGCAGGAGGTCACAGCACAACATCTGTCTCCCCCCCACTCAGCCTGGATTAGCAGCAGATTAGCTCCGCCCCCGCAGGGATTACCTGCCCGGGCTGGAGCTCCACTTTTCCTGATGTAATAAGGTCACATCTGTATCTGAGGGGGGGTCGGAACGGACGGTCTCCTCCCATTGGTCGCTGAACTTTGGCCACCAAGCACAGGGGGCGGGGCCTATGCGGCGCCCGCTCTGTTAGCAGTCACTTGTTCAGGGCTGATGGAGGATTCGGAGACCTGTGGACCAGACGGGACCTCCTGAAGAACCTCCTCAGGCTTGGAGCGGTGAGCAGATAAACAAGCCTCTGCATCACCTTTTCTCCCTGGCTGCCATGGCAACCACCAAATATCAAATATCAAATATCCAACTAATGCTGACGCACGCCAAGCCACGCCCCCCGCCGGCGGCCACGCCCCTACATCATAGGCCACGCCCACGATCACAACAGGAAGTGATGGGAATCTGCGGTGAGGAGGGAGAAGATCCTCCTGGACCAGGACTCTGAGGAGGAGCCAGAGGAACATGAAGCAGCTGGAATCAACAGGTCTGACAGCAAGAACTTCATCAAGTCCTCCTGAGGAGGAGGAAGAAGAGGAGGACGAAAAGGAAGAGGGAGGAGAAGAAGAAGAAGAGGAGGAGGAGGAGGTGCTGCTGGCGATGTTCTGCTCTGAGCTCTCGGGGAGCTGCTTTATTACCCCTTCACTGTAACAGGGTCCATTAGAGGACCGGCATGACGGAGGGGTGGAGACCACACACACACACACACACACACACACACACACACACAAACACACACACACACCGAATACCGTGCTCACAGGAGGCGAGGAAGCGGAGCAGGTTGGTGTTTCTCTGCAGCAACAGTTGGCTGTTTGACGGCGGAGTTGGCTACACACACACACACACACACACACACACACACACACACGCACACACACATCGTACGCATGCACGCATGATACGCATGCACGCATGCACACACGTGTAAATGCTCCTTGATAAACAGAGCGGAGAAGAAAAGGTGACAGATGAAGAGGCGCGGCGGAGAAGACGCCTGGCAACCGGGAGGAAGAGGAGGAGGAGGAGGAGGAGAAAGAAAGATGAGGAGGAGGAGGAGGAGAGGAGAGGAAAGAAAGAGGAGGAGGAGGAGGAAGAGGAGGAGAGGAGAGGAAAGAAAGAGGAGAGGAAAGAAAGAGAAGGAAGAGGAGAGAAAGAGGAGGATGAGAGGAAGGGGAGGAAGAGGAGGAGGAAGAGAATGAGAGAAGAGGAAGAGGAGGAAGATGAAGACAAGGAAGAGGAGAGAAAAGAAAGAGGAGAGGAAGAGTAGGAGTAATAGGAGGAAGAGAAAAGAGAGGAGGAGGAAGAGCGGTCGCGTCCTTACTGGAGTCATCCGAGTCTTCCGCCTCCCCGTCGGGCTCGTCGTCCCGGCGGCCGGCCTGCGGAGGCGCCGCGGCTCCGGCGGCGCTCCGGTCCGGGTCTTCGTCAGCGGGCCGGGCTCCGTCGGGCGTCCGGGGCGGGGGCTCCCGGGGGGCGGGTCCCCGGGCGGGGGCCCCCGGGGGCGGCAGGCCGCGGGGGTAGCGGGGGAAGTAGTCCGAGATCTGGCGGATGGGCTGGATGGGCCCCGGGCTCACGTCGATGGCCATGTGCTCCTGGATGCTGATGGCGGCGCGCTCCCCTTTGCGGTGTGTCATGCATGCGGCCCGGAACACGCGCGCACGCGCCGCAACCGCACGGACACGCACACACGCACGCTGGGTGGAGTCCCGGCGGGCGGGGGTCTACATGGACGGCCTCACACCCGCGCCATGCCGCTGCCTGACGCCGTCACACGCACGCGCGCACGCACGCACGCACACACTCACTCACTCACTCGCACACACACCTGTTCCTCCCGCTTCCAGCTCCGCCCGAGTCCGCGCGTCCGATCCGACCGGGAGCCAGGAGTGTGTGAGGAGAAGGAGGAGGGACGGTGTGTGTGAGTGTGTGAGTGTGTGTGTGAGTGAGTGAGTGTGTGAGAGTGTTTGCATGTGTGTGTCGGAGGGAAGGGATTAGAGGGGGGAGGGGGAGGGAGGGATCAGCTGATGTCACTGCCTAGCAACCGAGCGGTAAACAGGAACTTCAGCAGGACATTAACCCCCTCCATCTGTCGGCACGACCTTCTCCACCTCCAGCACCTCCTCTGAGTGCCATCAGTCCACCACCAGCTCGGAGCTCCTCCGGCCCGAGGAACCTCCTGGCCTCCTGGAGCGCTCAGACCCCCGGGGAGCCCACCAGAAGGACTCGGGTCTGGCTGAGAGACCTCCAGGACTATCTGGTGTGCTTCCATGAGGTCCGGTGGAGGGACGTCTCCTTCTGAGATGTCCTCCGGTTGTCCTCAGGGTGCTTCTGCTGTGAAAACACGCTGAGGAAGCGTGAAGGTTCTGCCTGTTGACTCCAGGTGGCAGAGAAGAACCTGGCTACATATCTGCTAGAGAAGATGTTCCTGTGTCCCCTGACCTTCAGCCTCCTCAGATGGATCCAAGTCCACCCTTTGTGTTCCAGGTCTCAGGGGCGGCGCTGGTCTGAGAGCTTCTGGTGGCAGCAGGAGGTCCAGAGCAGCAGGGGGGGGGGCTGGAGATACCTCCAGGGGTTTGTGGAAGGAGGAAGTACATGAACACCAGAAATAAACCAGTGATAATCCAGAAGTACTCTGTTGCTTCAACAGAACATGTCTATTCAAAGTAATCCTTCAGGAAGAAGTAATCCATTACAGGTACAGCGATGGTCACCCTGCTGGGACAGGACCTCCCGGTCCACCAGATCAAGAACCAGAACCCGACTCACCCCCAGAGGGCGCTCGGGATCTCCTTGCGGGCCGATCTCCGTCCTGGACCACCGCTGCCCCCCAGAGGGCACAGGGAGAAGGTTGGACCTTCTAGCCTCCTTACCGTGCACAGAAGGTCCACTCAGGAGAGCACCCGGTCACCAGCGAGAACCTCAAAGGGGAAAAGAAGTGTGCTGTGGATCACCTTGAGAAGGTAAGCGATGAAGAGGAGAACTCAGTAGGAGCTTCAGGTGGAACCAAAGGAGCCTGGCGCTCCGAGGTTCCCCTGGTTCCTGTCTGGTTCCACACACCACAAGATGCACAGATGATGGAGGACCATCTGAAGATCACGTCTCCCATGAAAACGGGGCCTTTTTCCTTGAAAAACGAAGGTTCTCGTGGTCCAGGTCCTGCAGAACACCGGCCCCTCAACCCCCGCTTGGTCTCAGTACCTTCTGGACCACCATGGCCTGCGGAGGCCTCCTCCTCGCTGGATGCTAAAGCTAACCCTGCTAACGGCAGCTATCTGAAGGCTAGCATAAAGATGTGTCCAGGTGGAGAACACCCAGCGGTGTCTCCTCCTGGTGGCCGACGGCGCCCTCGCTGGTGGACCGGGTTCCTCTGAGCTCCTCGCTGGGACGAGAACCTTCTCTGATCTGAGGAGGACGCGGCCTTCAAGGCTACTGGGACAGAGGGAGGTCACTTTGCTCAGAAGATGTTGGAGAAGATAAAGATGAAGAACCCAAGTGACTGTAGATGAGCACCGAACATCTTTATTGATCGACACGTCTCCGTGGAGATTCACCTGGTCGTTTCCAAAACAGAAGGCTGGGAAGGTCAAAGGTCAGGGCCGGCCCCTCGCAGCTTCAGACCCAACGCTGGGTCCTCTGTGTTCTCCTGAGGTTCTCCGGCTTCAGTCCAGAGGGTCCAGCAGGTTCACCACAGGAGTCCGTAGGCGTGGCAGTTGGATGATTGACAGCTGAGCGTCCGGTGAAGCCCCGCCCCCAACGCGTGTCTGTCGGACAAACCAATGGATGGACCTTCTCGCGGCGGTGAGAGAAGGTACCTGCAGGTCTCTAGCAGGGGGGCGGAGCTTAGAGTCTGGACCGGCCCTGAACCTGGGAGGAGCCAAGGTTCTACCTGAAGTTCTCCCCACCTCCTGCTCCGGTGCCGTCGTCCTCCTGACGAAGGTCCCTGGATCTTGGTTGGTCGCCGGGGCGACCCAGCGAGCTCCTCACTGGCTCCTCGCTTCTCCTCCCACCTTCTCCTTCTGGAGTTCCTCAGGACGCCACCAGGAGGCTCCAAAGCAGGAACCAGAGCTCAGGACAGAGAAGGTCCTCCAGAAGACCGTCCTCCACGGCTTCACACATCTCCAGAAGCCATCCTCTAGCCTAGCTTCGATGGACCGCTGGTTGGTTCTGGGTTCTCCACCTGATCTCACATTGTGTCTGAACAGAACCAAACCAGGAGACCAGAAGGTGAAGCTTCCTGGAGGAACCTCGTTTCTCCCTGACTGTTGAACACGTTCTTCAGGCGCTACGACGGAAGCAAAGGGAGACCAAAGTGACATCCAGGTGGGAACCAGGTCTGGATCGGAGAACCCTGGAACATCTTCATCCCGTCCATGTGAGGCGGTCGAGGACCACGATCTACACTAGCAGCTCCAACTCTGGTCCACCTGGAACCCTGCTTCTTGAAGACCCATGTGATGGAGAGAACATTGCTGTTCTGGAGAAACTGCATGTGGATATCTGGGTGTGTGTGTGTGTGTGTGTGTGTGTGTGTGTGTGTGTGTGTGTGTGTGTGTGTGTGTGTGTGTGTGTGTGTGTGTGTGTGTGCGCGTCGAGGGGGGGGCTTCCTTCTGTACAAAACAATGGGACTCACTCTCAGTTCTCTTTGTTCGGACCTTCTCCGTGACCTTCTCCATGACCACCGATCGGAACCGTCAGCAGGTCCGATGGTCTTCCAGGTGGGGAACCTCTGGAGGGTGGACGGAGAAGACCTCGGACCTACTCGTGGGGGCGAGGACCTCCCAGATGTTCGCGTCCGGCTAAACGTCGGCCCGTGGCCGTTGCGTGACCACGCCGTTGGTTGAAGGTTCTGAGGAGAAGGTTCTGAGGAGAAGGTCCCGCGGCTCACAAACAGACACTCACACACTTCTGGATCGCTCTCATATTTTCCAAAGTTTCCAGTTTCCTTCACAAAGCAAATCATGGACAGAGACGGTGGAAGCGCTACGGACGCGCGGCGACCAAAGGGGGCGGGACTCGTCCTCCGAGAAGCTCCGCCTCCCGCCGGCAGGAGAGCGCCGGGAGGTCGGAACTCGGACCGGCGCAGAAGACGAAGGAGGGGAAAGAGTCCCGGGAGGCGAGACGAAGCGAGCGCCGCTGCGGGTCCTGGACGTGGCAGGAGGAGCGGGAGGACAGAGAAGAAACCGAAGGCGGGAGGTTCTGCGGAGGAACCTTCTCCGTCCCTACAAATATGTACACCACAGATACAGGCACTTGGATATCTTTGGTTGGAGAAGCCCAACGCTGCGGGGAGAATGCGTTCACAGAGCGAGCGTGTCCCTTCGTGAGTGTCCGGGTCCACGAGGCAACGGGAAAGTTCTACTGATTCTGGTTCTGTGAGCGGCTCCGCCTTACGGGTCGGTGCGGACGTAGACCGCCGGGGACTTCTTAACCCTCTGACAGCGCCACCTGCAACACAAGACAGCCCGTCAGGGGGAACCGGCTCGGGCCGGACCGGGCGGCGACGGTCGGGTCGGGATGATCGGTTGGCGAAGCGGCCGGTCGCCGCAGACCCGGAGCTGCGGATTCGGGCGGGCGGTCCGGGCGGCCTCGGAACCGGGGCCGTCTCCAGAACCGGGCCTCGAAAGCGCTGCGCTCGCGTCTGCGCCGACCCTAGGAAGAGCGGCGAAGAGCGGGACGGCTGCGTCGTCACGGAAACGGGTCAACAGTCTGCAGCTGTCGAACCGGGTCGGGGGTCTGACCCCGGTACCGGACCGGCCCGCGAGAGGCTCCGCCTGGCCGACACAGGCCGGCGGTAGAAGCCGCGTTCTTCGGCCTTTCTTTTGCAGACGCTGCCCCAGAATGCAGCTCCAGGCACACAAATGGAAAAATACTAAATCAAAAACGTGTTTTCCTTTGAAATGCAGGCCAGCGGCCGCAGGAGGGCTCATGATGCTCTGAGCCCGGCTAGCCTAAGCTAGCCTAAGCTAGCCTAAGCTAGCCGGCGCCGGTCCGCGGTGCCCTGCAGCTTGTTGCCCGGGAGACAGGAGAGCGTCAGGTGAAGCGGCGTCAGAAGCATCTGAACCTCAGAGGCTGCAGGCAGAAAGAAGGCCCCCCCCCCCCGTGGAAAGGAGAAGCAGATAATCAGCGGAGTGGCGGGTCTCGGTCCGGGACCGGGACCGGCGCCGGGGCGGCCAGAACTCGGCTGAAACTACCTGCTCATGGTGTAAAGCACCGCTGCGGTCTGGTGTACCTTCTCGGGGAAGAAGTCGGGGCTGGCTTGCCGAACTTTGCCGGGCCTCCCCTTGATGACGGCGTAGCAGAACATGGTGATGACCATGACAAACAGGAAGTAGCTGGTGTGCATCAGGTGGAGGTTGATGAGGGAGCGGTCGTCCTGCGGAGAGAGGAGGCGGGTCAGAGGAGGCGAGGGTCCGACCCGAAGATCCCACCATTTCCTATCCTGAAGCCCGGTGAGCCGTTCCAGATTTGAGCATTATTGGTTTCTGCAGCGCTTCTCAGAAGTGCTTTGGGCTCTGGAGCCCTCGAACCCACGCTTCTCCTGCACATCATCTGCAGAGGCCACATCTGGAGGTCATTCGGAGCCGTCACGCTCCGAATGACCTCCAGATGAGCGGCGGACCTTCATGCCTCTGCTTTCTATCAGCGCCGGACCTCAAACAACTAACAGGAGCCGGGCTGAAGATCAAACCCACGGCCGGAGCCCCAGGTGCCAACACTCTGAGAGGCCTAAACCTGCGGTAGATGGTTCTACGTGGAACCTATGAGAAGACAGAAGCTGCCGGTTCATCCCTTAGAACCTCAGGTCCGGCGAGGAGGCGGCGGCGGCGGCGACTCACGTCGGGCACGATGACGCTCAGCTTGGGGTTGAGGGCGTGGTAGACCTTCCCCACGGCTCCTTTGTAGCACCAGAAAGGGTTGTAGTCCTGGCTGTACTTGGTGTCCGGGTCTCGGACGGTGGTGAACACCTTGTACCAGGAGGTGGCGTTGGTGTAGGTCTCCGGCACGCAGTGGGGCGGCTGCCTGCAGACACACAACGGCTGCTGACGGGCGCGGAACAAACAGAGGAACCCTTTGGGTTCCATCGGAGAACCCGAGCCGGCTCACTTCTTCCTGCAGGAAATGAGCCATAAACTGTCTGGACCAGACCTTCAGCCCTCATAAACCTCTCTGACTGCACGGTGGAATGAGGAGGAACCTGGACCACCATCTAGACCTGACCTGCAGATGGACAGAAACCACCTTCAAGACAGGGGAGGAGAACCCATAGGAGATCACTCCGACAACCACGGGTTCTTCGCTGCCGTCTCTTCCTCGCCGGTGGAACCCTGCCTGCGTGGAGCGAGGTTTACCACCGGAGATCCCGCCCGCACCTCCTGAGGAGGACGAGGACCAACCAGAGGACAGCTCGGACATCAGGAGACCACAGAGAAGAAGAACAATGCTTGTCAAACGAGGTGCAAAGCACCGCCCCTTCCTTCTGAGCAAGAGCTGCGTTCACTCACTCTTCAAAATCAACCAACCAATCCTTTTCTAAGTCATGGTCAGATAAGGTGAGATGGTTTGGAGCTTCCTCAGCTGGACAGCATCCCTGTGCAGGAGGCCAGCAGGAGGCCAAACACAAGACGGGGACAACATCGCTGAAGGAGGAACCTGGCAGTCCTACATTTCCCAGCAGCTCCTGCAACACTCAGTTAATACCACACCTTGGCCGACTCTGTGTGTGTGTGTGTGTGTGTGTGTGTGTGTGTGTGTGTGTGTGTGTGTGTGTGTGTGTGTGTGTGTGTGTGTGTGTGTGTGTTCACTCACACTGTGACGGGGAAGACGCTGCTGGCGGCAGTGATGGTCATGCAGGTGCTGAGCACCACCTGCTCGCAGTGTCCGTGCAGCAGGCAGTCGTCAGAG
The DNA here is from genome assembly GCF_037954325.1 of Fistularia commersonii. Lineage (NCBI taxonomy): Eukaryota > Metazoa > Chordata > Actinopteri > Syngnathiformes > Fistulariidae > Fistularia > Fistularia commersonii. The sequence continues at coordinate 229,771 of NC_141318.1, forward strand.
TTCCAGGACGCAGGCAGGGTGAAGGTGATGTTGATCTCCTCCTGGGCCTCCCGCCCTGGAACACAGGATCACCACCATCAAGAACCTCCTCAGCAGCAGGCAGGGACCCCCCGTGGACAGGTCTTGTCGGAGATCACGCGTCCCCTGCTGTTCTGTCGGTGTTTTCCCAAAGACACACCCAAACCCCCCGGAGTCCCAGAAGTACTTTGTACTACCAGGAATGCCAGAGGTACTGTGTACAACCCAGAGTTCCAGGGGTACTTTGTAGTTCCCTGGGTCCCAGGTGTGCCGCGTACCACCCGTCGTTCCAGCAGTACTTTGTACTACCAGGAGTCTCAGAAGTACTTTGTACAACCTGGAGCTCCAGGGGTAAATTTTGTACTTCCCTGAGTCCCAGGAGTACTTTGTAGCGCCTGGAGTTCCTGCAGTACTTTGTACTACCAGGAGCCCCACAAGTATTTTGTTCAACCCGGGGCTCCAGGGTTACTTTGTACGTCTGAGTTCCAGGAGTACTGAGTAGTGCTTGGAGTTGTAGCTGTACTTTGTACTAGCTCGATTTCAAGGGGACTCTGTACGACCAGGAGTCGCAGCAGTACTTTGTACTTCCTGGAGCGGAAGGGCCTTTCAGATCTTGTCAAACAACCTCTTATTGACTTTCCTGCTGAAGGAGAAGTGAACCAGCGGGACGCCGCAGACCTCTGACTGGTCGAAGCCACCTGCCGATCTGTGCCAGCCACCACCTTCACTGCGATGTCATACTTAAGCAATAATCAATGCACGTGACGTCCACGCAGCTCAACCCGTGGTGTAGGCCAGGGGTCGGGAGGACCTACCGGACAGGCCGAGCTGCTGGCCCAGCACGGAGGCGTACAGGTGGGTGATGTTGCGGGAGTAGCCTCCGAAGGGCCGCTGGGGGTCCAGGGTCAGGGTGATGGGCACCGAGATGTTGATGGGCCCCGGGTCCTCCAGGAGGAGCGGCGCCTGGGTGCCGGGCCGGGCCTGGCCGCTGGCCGCCGTGCTGTCGGGCACGGTGGACTCGTTGAGGCCGTGCTTGATGGTCTCATTCTCCGACACGCAGAGGTCCAGCTCGTTGAAGCGAAGCAGGAAGGTGTTCCAGTCCTGGGAAGCAGAAGATGCAGGTCAACTCCTCCAACGCTCAACAAACACAGCGAAAAACAGGACCAGAACCAGCGGCCGTCCACCAGAAGGCCGACGTTAGCGAGAACCTTCTCGCGGTCCAGCCATGACGGGTAGGACCTGAAGGAGTGTCGCGCCGCAGTCCTTCAACCATGACGTAGTGGACTAGTCGTGAGAGGCCGGGTTCTGTGAAGGCATTCGGGTCAAGCCACCCAGGTGAGGGTTAGCAAACCCACCATCTCACCAGAACACAACAAGAACCAGCCACGTTCCGCCTCCACGTTCCCTCCCTCGGATCTTTAGGAGGGACTGGACCGAACCGGTGCCGCGGACGAGGCTCCGATAGATCCGGCTAAGTTCTGGCGGTTCCTCTCCGGGCTCAGCGGCGGCCCGTCCACCGTGCTGTGTTGGATGACCGTGTCTTCGCTGAGCTGCCGGAGGAGGCCGTGAACAGCCTGCGATCCGGGGAACACGAGGCCGTCTTGGCTTCCGCCGTGACGTCCACCATCTGGTCTCCAAACGTTCAGAAACATCATGCGGCATCTTCATCCACTCGCACATGCTGCGTCCGTGGACTGAGGAGACGCGTGGGCGTGGGATCTTGTCTTCCAGGACTTCAAGGAACCGTGAGTTTCTGATTCTGAATCGTCGATCGGAAACTTCAACGATCCCGAGTCAATAAATCCATAAAATATTGATAACACAAAGCGGCTAAAGTTGAGCTTTACACTCGCTCGCATGCTAACCGACTCTCAGCTGAGTCCTGAGCGGGGAGAACTTCAGGGACCTGGACCTGCCTATCACCGGTCTCCATGATCCAGACATCTACTGCGGCCCGTGGACTCCGCAGGAGACCCCTGACCCCGGACCGAAGGTCACACCTGGCAGACGCGGCGCTCTGGTTGTTGTCTACGACCCGCCTGGCGTCCCGACACACCACCTCTCAACAGCGACGGCGTCCAGTTGGATGAAGGTCGGATCAGGACATAAAAACACCGGGTCAACTGGGCGTCCCGGCTTCCACCTCAGGTGCAGCTCACACACGGGTGAGACCTGAAGCAGTGAGATGCTCAGCTGAAGTCCCACCTCTGTCAGCTCTGGACTCTTGATCTCCTTGATCTTGAAGAAGTAGCCGATGGTCAGGAAGGCGATGGCCACGGCGCTGATGCTGATCATGAAGATGACCAGCGGCGGACGGTTGTTGATGTAGCTCCTCAGGTTCTCGATGGGGTTCAACAGGTACACCTGCAGGCAGGCGCACACACACACACACACACACACACACACACACACACACACACACACACACACACACACACAGATCAAGATGACATTAGTGACAGAAACACAGAGTGATGCACCTCTTCATTCATTCATCTCCGTTCCCTGACCCTGCGTTGCCATGGCAGCGCAGTGAGAAGGTCTTCTCCAGGTTGACCCTGAGGTTCCCTGTCCAGAGGAGACGTAGCAGCCCTCACTCAGGTTCTGTGCGGTCATGAAGGAGCAGAGGTGTTCCTGGTTGGGTTCCCCGGCTCCTCCGAGCCTTCTCAGGTGCTTTTGAGGAACGTCCCGGGGAGATGCTGAGGTCACGGACGGGTGTGTGAGTGTGTCTGGATGAAGGGATGACTCTCATCCACGGAGAGGACAGGTGTGAGAGGTCAAAGGTGAACGGAGGCACCTCCTGGACGCTGCTCAGACTCTGCTGGCCCACACATGAAGAGGAGGAGGTCTGACGGCGAACGGACCAAGACCTCAGGTTTTTCCACTCCGGACACCTGCTCTCCCCGGCGCGTCCCCAGACCAGAGGAGATGACATTCCTGAGAAGAACCGGCCGACCAGCTGTTTGGAACCGGAATCTCCACGTCTTCTGGTCTGGTTTGGCAGGAATCCGAGGAGGAAGAGGAGGCCCCATGGTTCTCACACTATGTTCTCGCAGCTTGTGTGGAAAACATCCCTATGAAGCCGCTTGTAGTAAAAAGTAAAACAGCCTTCTGATAGAACCTTCACATTGTGTGTGTGTGTGTGTGTGTGAACGGGCTGAGAGGGTGTGTTGTTTGTCAAACACACTCCTCTCCTGGTGTTTGAGCAGGACCTGAGTAGCAGAGAAAGCGGCCTGAGGCATTGAACCTCAGACCTTCACTTGACCCAGGACCAAAGTCCCCCCACGCATGTACTGCGGGTCCCAGAGATCCTTCAGAGATCCTCCAGAGATCTTTCAGGGATCCTCCAGAGATCCTTGAGAGATCCTTCAGATCCTCCAGAGATCCTCCGGTCGGCACCTCAGCTGTGACACACCAACCCTGGAAGATGCCGGACCTCCAGCTTCAGGCCCTCTGCACCTTTGACCTCTGGAGGTCCAGCTCCTCCACCCGGGGGACCTTCTGTCCTCTAGTAGTTTTAAAAGTCCCGGGATCCACCTGGTCCCCGTGGAGGTCCCGGGTCACGGCGGCTCCGAGGAGCGGCCTTACCGGCGGACCCGGTGCTTCCGGCCAGGGGTCAACATTGTCCCGGCCGAGCTAGCGCCCTACCCGGGGACAGGTCTTCGGGACGACGTGTTTTACCGAGCGGCGACGACATGGAGGGTCGGAACCGAGGCGGATTCTCTCACCATTTTCCCGTTGTTGTCGGCGGCTGGTGGCGGGTGGCGCGGGGAGGCCGCGGCGGCGGCGGAGGAGGAGGAAGCGGCGGCGGCGGCGGCGGCGCTCCGAGCTAGCGTCGCTCCGGAGCTGAGCTAGCTGCTAGCTGGCTGCTGCTAGCTTGTTCGGGTCCGCGGAGCTAGTCCCTCCCGGCGGCTCCGCGGGGCGGCGGACGGCGCTGTTCGATGCAGACGGCCGGGCTTTCACTGCGGGGGAAGGCGTCCCTTCCCATTCTGGGCTCCGGCGTCCGCGGCCGCTCCAATGAGACGAGTCCGGGCGAGCGGGGCGTCCGGGACGGCGGCTGGAAGGCGTCAGGCTGCTCCCTGCTGACTTCTCCGCGTATCCGCACTGCGTAGTGGAGGCGCCGCAGCGCCGCCTTCTCCCCATTCACGTAGCATCTACGCCGGGAACGGGCCGCCGCCGCCGCCACCGCTACGCCGCGAACGTAGACGGAGGGCGGGCGGCGGGCGGACGGCGGGCGGCCGCTCCTCGGGAAGGAAAAGAAACCCAGAAGAATTACAACAATGTTTATTTACAGTTCCTGCCTGGTGTCACACAGGCGGCGTTATCACACATGTATGGGTGGAGTTGTGGTTAAACTGGTCCGTTTCAATACAATACGAGTCAGCTAAAGGAAGTAAAAGTTTACCTCAGGACGCAACGACTAAAATCCACGACGGTTCACGGCGTCATGGCTCTGTTACGTTACACAAATAAGAATAAGAATAAGTACAACTTTATTTATCCCGAATAAAGTTGTATCGCGGCGGAGACCCGGACCATTCGGAATGTGATCCTGTTGCTATGGTAACGTTGTAGTAAAACTCGCAGCGAGGTTTTCTGTCACAGTTCCTGTAAAACTTGATACACCACCAATAAAAGCTATTCCATCATTTCATCATGTGATCCTGTTTTTTTCCGACTCCTTACTAAAGTTATGTCTCGTATTTTCATGATCCCAGGATCTATGACTGTGTGTGTGTGCGTGTGTGTGTGCGTGTGTGTGTGTGTGAAATATAAACGGCCCTCAAGTTATTTAGGATTCCCTGCTTACAAAGAAGCTCTAGATGTGTGTATTCTTTCTTTTTCCGAGTCATCGCCACCTGGTGCCGTGCGTGTGTGCGTGTGCGCGTGCAGAGCCGGCGCAGCGAGCCACGCATAAACACCACGTCAAGTTCGACGTGTGAAAGACAGACTGAACCGGAAACACGCTCCTCTCGTTTTTCGACACAATTTGTCCGCGGCTCCTGCTGTTGACGGTATGACGCCTCCCGCTCGGCCCCGGTACACCCGCTTCTCCACGGGTTATTTTACCGGATTCACGTCGACTCGCGCCTCCGTTCGTACACACTTCTCCGGCGGATCCGCTTTATTTTGTAGAGGTAAAACGGAAGTGAGTCGCGGTGGCGTTGTCTAACTTGACGTTAGCCAGCGCTAGCTAATAACAATGAAGAGGAGCAGCGTCTAACTCCGCGGTCTCTACTTCGATTCAACGGATCCCAGGTACCGTCCCGGTCCAGTGGGCCTGACCGGCACGGCGGCCCGGTTCTGTCGTAGTTTGGCGGCCGACGGCCGGTGTGCGTGTGTGTGAGCGAGAGAGAGCGAGAGAGAGTGAGGTTGTGTGGAGCATGGACGGCTATGCCAACACTAGCTAGCAGAGGAGCTAGCCTTTCGCCTGCCTCCGTGTCAGCCCGTCCACGTCACACGCACGGCGGGACTGGCGTGCGTTCCACGGTGCAGCCGGAGTCTCTTCTGGACCACAATGTGCCCTTTTGTAGTCCAGACGTTGCCCCTCTCTTTGTGCTGGGGGTGCAGCTTGTAGCCGGTGCTAGCTTAGCCTCGGGGGGCGGGAGGCTCCGGCAGCCGGAACCGCCGACCCAGAACCAGTCATGTGACGTCTCTGAACGTCACATGACTGGTTCCGGCTGAGGTTCGGGGCCGCAGGGGAGCTGTGTGTGTTTTGGCGAGGATACACTTCCAGTAGGAGGTTCCTGGTCGTGTCCCAGCTTCTCCCAGCTTCTCTCCCGCCCTGTGTGATTGACAAGTGTCTGTGTGATTGACAGGTGTCCGTCTGATTGACAGGTGTCCGTGTGATTGACAGGTGTCCGTGTGATTGACAGGTGTCCGTGTGATTGACAGGTGTCGCGCCTCCGACAGCGTGGAGGTGTTTCTCCTCAGACAGGATGCGATCTAGAAGTACCTGTCCAGACCTGGCAGCAGAGCCCAGGACCGGAGACACGTGGACTGCCTGTCTTTGTCTCTTCTCCGGATGACGTTCACACCAGCCTTTGACTTTCCCTGCAGGTCCACCCTCCTCTGGGGTCAGACGTAGATGCTGAGGCTGCGCTCCTTGGCTCAGAAGTCCTTCAACGCCGGCCTCCTTCCTGGTCGTTGGTTCCTTCCGAGGGACCCTCAGACGTTTACCGAACGCAGAGCCTCCTCTTCGTTGTCCCGCTTTCAGCTTCGCCATCCGTCCGTCCTCTCTCGGGAAGGCGTCCGTCTCCCCTCGGCAGCGCGTCCGCGGCGTCTCCTCCCGCACCTCCTCGTCCAGCCGGTCCTCGGTGGAGGCTCCTCCGCACAGCCGGAGATGGCGGAGCAGAGGTTCCTGGTGGAGTACGCCAAGCGAGGCACGGCGGGGTGCAAGAAGTGCAAGGACAAGATCCAGAAGGGGATCGTGCGGATCGGGAAGATCGTGCCCAACCCCTTCAGCGAGTCCGCGGGCGAGATGAAGGAGTGGTACCACGTGAAGTGCATCTTCGAGAAGCTGGAGAGGGCCAGGGCCACCACCAAGAAGATCGAGGACATCACGGAGCTGGAGGGCTGGGAGGAGCTGCAGGACGAGGACAAGGAGCTCATCAACAAACACGTGTCAGGTGAGAGGCCGCGAGGTCCCCGAACCAGGTGGGCGTCCTCCTGGAGGACGGGTTCCTCACAACCACCAGGAGAAGGTCTGGTACTGCTGGGCTCTCAGGCCAGTCTAAGCCTCGCCCCCAGTGTTTGTCCCTGGATGAAGCCAGACGGAGGTGCAGACAGGAGGACCCTCCTCCTGGAGGACCATGGAGGTGTGATCACGCCCTCACCGGCGTCTCACGTTGTCCTTCTCAGACCTGATGGCCAAAGTCAACGCCAGTCCCAAGAAGAAGGTCCAGGCCAAGCTGAGCGCCGGCGGCTCGCTGATGTCTCCGCCCGCCGACCCGTCCGTCAACGCTCCGCGCAAGTTCTCCGGCTTCACAGGTGAGATCCAGGGCGGTCCGTGGGAGACGTGGTGGAGAACGGTCCTCCTCCGAACCCGAGGCCCCTCGAGAAGACCGGGATCATCTGTGTCCCCCGAGGAGAAGGTCCGAGGGGACCGAGGGCCCCCGATCCAGCCGTCTGGAGGAGGTTCTGAGGCCCGGTCCGTCGGTCACTTGAAGTTCTCAGGTCGGTCCCGTCTCCCTGTCTCTCCAGCTGCGAAGGCCGGCGGCTCGACGTCTTCGTCATCTTCTTCTCCGTCTCCGTCCCCGGCGGCGGCGGCGGCGGCGGTGCAGGGCGGCGTGCTGGCGTCGCAGCTGTGTGACCCGCAGCACAAGGACTGCCTCCTCAGGGAGTTCAGGAAGCTCTGCGCCGCCGTGGCCGAGAACAGCAGCTACAACGTCAAGACGCAGATCATCGAGAAGTTCCTGAAGAAGGGGACCGGCGGAGGTCGGCGGACCCGCTCGAGGACCTTCGCTCCGGGTTCCGGTCCGCCCCGGCTCACGGATCTTCTCCGTTCTCAGACAAGTTCCACGGGAACCTGTTCCTGACGGTGAAGCTGCTGCTGCCCGGCGTGGTGAAGAGTGTCTACAACCTCAACGACAAGCAGATCGTCAAGCTCTTCAGCCGCATCTTCAAGTGCAACCAGGACGACATGGTGCGGGACCTGGAGCAGGTCCGGGTCTTCCCCCTCCCACCTTTCCGCCTAGGAGCTCGGAACCCGCTTCCCGGCCCTCCTCCGCTGAAGGTCCGGCCCTTTGCCTTGCAGGGCGACGTCTCGGAGACGGTGAGGATGTTCTTCGACGAGAGCAAGTCCTTCCCGCCGTCGGCCAAGAGCCTGCTCACCATCCAGGAGGTGGACGCCTCGCTGACCCGCCTGGCCCAGCTCACCAAGGAGGACGAGCAGCAGAGCGAGCTGGAGGACATCGCCAAGAAGTAAGGCGCCGCTCAATCACGGGTCCCGGGAGCTCCGAGCGGAGATGTTCATCCAGATGTCTCCCGGCTCTCCTCCGCAGGTGCACCAGCAACGACCTCAAGTGCATCATCCGCCTCATCAAGCACGACCTGAAGATGAACGCCGGAGCCAAGCACGTGTGAGTGTCGGCGCGCGGCGTGTCTCCGGCGCCGCGAGTGCCGGGCGGCCCGGAACCTTCTTTTCCTCATGTATGTCCTTCAGGTTGGACGCCGTGGATCCCAACGCCTACGACGCCTTCAAGGCCTCCCGCAACCTGGGAGACGTGATTGAGCGGGTGCTGAGGAACCAGCAGGAGGCGTCCGGCGGCTCAGGTCCCAGGAAGCTCCTGACCGTGGAGGCCTCGCTCATGACCCCCGTCCAGCCCATGCTGGTGAGCTCCGCCTCCTCCGGCCCCGAGAGGACCGACCGCCGCTCGGAACCGGGTCGGATGCTCTTCTGGCTCTTCTGGTTTCAGGCGGAGGCCTGCAAGTCGGTGGAGTACGCCATGAAGAAGTGTCCCAACGGCATGTTCTCCGAGATCAAGTACGACGGCGAGCGAGTCCAGGTCCACAAGAACGGAGACACCTTCAGCTACTTCAGCCGCAGCCTCAAGCCCGTCCTGCCTCACAAAGTCAGTACGAACACACACACACACACACACACACACACACACACACACACACACACACACACACACACACACACACACCACGGGTGTTCCACAGAACGTCGCCTGTCCGTCCACCAGAGGGGGCCAGCGAGCAGGCCTCACACCTTCTGGAGAACCTGCTCCTTCAGAGAAGCACATCGAGGCCTGGACGTTTTCTTGGTGTTCAGAGGGGAAGTAACGAGCAGGGTGTTAATTAATCCCCTGCTCGTTAGCGAAGAGCGCACGGTTCGACCCGGTGCTCGGTCAGTTTCCGGTCCGAGCGAAGGCGGAGGCTTGGAGGACGTCGGGCCGATGGTGGTTCTGCTGTGTCCTGCGTCCCGCAGGTGGCCCACTTCAAGGAGTACATCCCCAAGGCCTTCCCTGGAGGACACAGCATGATCCTGGACGCCGAGGTCCTCCTCATCGACACCAAGACCAGCAAGCCGCTGCCCTTCGGGACGCTGGGCGTGCACAAGGTGAGCGCGGCGAGCTCGTCCCGCCCACGCCGTTCTCCGACGCCTCGGTTCGGTCCCTGACCCGTCCGGCTGCGGTTCCTCCTCAGAAAGCGGCCTTCCAGGACGCCAACGTCTGCCTCTTCGTCTTCGACTGCATCTTCTTCAACGGCGTCAGTCTGATGGAGAGGTGAGGCCGTCCGCCATGTTTGTAGTCCCGAGGCGGCGACGCTCGCTGACTCCTCCCTCCTCCTCTCAGGCCTCTGAGCGAGCGCAGGAAGTTCCTTCACGACAACATGGTGGTGGTTCCCAACAGGATCCTGTTCTCCGAGATGAAGCACGTGACGGTAAGACCGGGTCCCGATCGTCGACGTGATCCGGGTCCGGGTCCGGGTCCGGCCAACGTGTCCCGGTGTGTGTTCCAGAGGGCGGGGGATCTGGCGGACATGATCACCCGAGTGATCAGGGAGGGTCTGGAGGGCCTGGTGCTGAAGGACGTGAAGGTGGGTCTTCGGCCGCCGCGTCGCCGCCGCCGCCACATCCCGTGTTGCCATGACGACCCACACGGCGCCGTGTGTCTCAGGGCTCCTACGAACCGGGGAAGCGCCACTGGCTGAAGGTGAAGAAGGACTACCTGAACGAGGGAGCCATGGCCGACACGGCGGACCTGGTGGTGCTGGGGGCCTTCTACGGGAAGGGCTCCAACGGTCTGTGGAGAACCCGGGTCTGCGGGGGGGCAGAGTCCAGTAGTCTAGATGATCACACATCTCCTCATCTCCTTGCTGCTGCAGGAGGAGGAACTGCACTTAGACACTCTGAAGATACTTTGTGCTTCAGACTGAGCTTAAACCTCCTGAAGCAGGCAGATACCATCAGATGTTAGACAGCTGAGGCTAGCGAGTGCAGAGAACACAGGAACCTGCAGTTGAAGTTCTCAGAAGGACCAGGGTACCTGTCCTGATGCCGGGTCCTCCTCCGTCCACCAGGAGGCATCATGTCCAGCTTCCTGATGGGCTGCTTCGACCCCGACTCCAGGAAGTGGTGCACCGTCACCAAGTGCTCCGGCGGCTACGACGACGCCATGCTGGCCCGCCTGCAGAAGGAGCTGGACGTGGTCAAGATCAGCAAGGTCCCACCTGGAGAACCTACCCAGAAGATCCTCTCTGCTGCTGGAGGTCCACGCACTGACTCCTGGTGTGTGTATGTGTGTATGTGTGTGTGTGTGTGTGTGTGTGTGTGTGTGTGTGTGCAGGACCCCAGTAAGATCCCCGGCTGGCTGAAGATCATCAAGAACTACTACCCAGACTTCATCATCAGGAACCCTGAGGTGAGCTTCTCCCAGCAGAGGCTGAGATGCTTTTATTTTGAAAGTCCATCATGGACTTCCTGCGGGGGTTCAGGTTCTCACGGGTTCCTCCTCGGTGTCCTAGCAAGCCCCCGTGTGGGAGATCACCGGCGCCGAGTTCTCCAAGTCGGAGATGCACACGGCGGACGGGATCTCCATCCGCTTCCCCAGGATGACCCGTATCCGTGACGACAAGGACTGGAAGAGCGCCACCAACCTGCCGCAGCTGAGGGTGCGCCGCCGCCGCCGCCGCCGCCACTGCCAGACCGTCCACGCCACTCGTGTCTCCCTGCTGGTTCCCGGCTCCTGACGGGCTCCCCGAGGGTTGTTCCTCACACCTGGAGGCCTGAAGCTTCTCCCTGTCTTCTCCCTGCCAGGAGCTCTTCCGTATCTCCAAGGAGAACTGTGACTTCAAGGTGACGGCGGGACCTTCTGCTGACAAGGACTCGTCCGGCGGGGACAGCGGCGGCAGCTCGCCGTCGCCCCCGGCCAGAGGGGGCGCCGCCCCCAAGAAGACGGGTGAGTCTCTTCTGCTGGGTCAGGTCTCCAGAGCTCAGAGGGGCTTCACTTGAGTGAGATTTGAGGAAACGTTCTCCATCTGGTCTCCACCGGGAGACCGGAGGTCGATCGGGTTTCAGGAAAGTGTCGAACATCTCGACTCTCCTCGCCGTCCCGGTGACGATGTCATCCTTGTCCTCAGATGCAGTGGGTCCGGTCCAGCCCAGGACGGTGAAGTCCAAGCCCCGGACCCCGGGCCCCCCCGGCCCCCCCGCCAAGAAGGTACCGCACCTTCTGCTGACGTCCGCCTTAGCATTAGCATTAGCATTAGCACAGCGCTGACCGGCCGGGCCGCCTCTCCGCAGGTGAAGAAGAGCGACGGCGTCCATAGCAACGGGCAGACGGCCGAGGCCCCGAGGAGCGAGAAGGTCAGACGTTCTCCTGTGGTGTCAGTCAGAGCCGCCGTGGGGTTCTCTGGAGAACGCTCCTCTGGAGAACGCTGGGTTCTCCTGCAAACACGGGCAGGAAGATCATGTCCTTCAAAACTCCATGTTTTCGCCTGCCTGCTTGTTTGTTTGTTCTCTCCGCGTTCTCCCCTGCATGCCTGGTCGCCATGGTGACGAGTCCCGACCCGCCGCTCCGGCCTTTAAGCCGGGATCCTTGGGCTCCGGCGTCACGTTACCGTGGCAACAGGCGCACGGGCAGGCCGGGCGGGAAACGCCTCCCCGATCTTTAATTTGTCGTCCGCACCGACGCCGGCATCCTGGCCGGGGGCTGGTTACCATGGCAACTGAGAAACCCCTACCTCGGTGAGGCTGAGACCCGTGTCTTCCCGCAGACGCTGCTGGACATCTTCAGCGGCGTGAAGCTCCACCTGCCCGTCTCCGTCCAGGACTTCCACAAGCTGCGCCGCTACTTCCTGGCGTACGACGGCGACCTGGTGCCCGAGTACGACGCCGCCGCCGCTACGCACACGCTGGGGGAGGCGGGGGGGGACGGCCAGGCGCTCTCGGTCTCCTCCCGCTGGATCTGGGAATGCATCCGCAAGAGGCGACTGGTCCCGCCCTGCTAGCCGCGCCGCGCTAGCACCGACCTGCTAGCCCCGCCCAGCTGGGGGCGCCGCATCGCACGTCTCCGCACCTGGAGGCGGAGCCGGGGCCGGAGGCTCCGCCCCCCAGGACAGGGGGGCGGGACTCCGTCCCACACCTGCCCCACGCTGCAGGAGAGGAAGAAGAACTACCTGGAGACCACCAGCGCGAACACACACACACACACACACACACTGAAGATAATAAAGAGCTCTGTCTAATCTGCTGCCGTGCCCTTTAATCCCAGTGGAACGTGAGCGCCCCCTTCAGCCAATCAGATCATCAGATGATTGTGGCATGGAAGGAGGTCTGGTCCACCTGATGGTCCGTGGCCTCCTTGAGGGTCTTTGGATCAGAAGCCGGCCGGAGAGCTCAGAAGAACTCCTTGGACGATTAAAACCTTTGGGTCCGTGAAGGAGAACCAGCGATGGGTTCCGGGAGGCAGGAGGTCACGGTCCTCGTGCAGAACCCGAGCGTGTCCTCCAGACCGGTTCTTCAGGACTCGGTCCGATCCAGCTTCCTCTTGGCCGACGGGCCGTCCCGCGAGCTCCAGGCCAGGTCCACCTTCTGGGTGAGGGAGCAGGGCTGCGGGGCAGGATTAGGGTTAGGAAGGTTCTCAAGGAGGTTATGGTCTGTCTGCATCCAGGAAGAAGTTCCCACCCGCCTGGAGGACTTGCTGAGTGTGGCCCGGTCCCGGTCCAGCAGGACCCGGGTCCTGGGGACGTGGCTCCAGACCAGACCCAGGCCCGGCTGCACGCCACCGGCGCTCCGGGTCACATGGTTGGTCACCTGGGAGACGGGGCAGAGCGACACACACAGATTATAGTCACATGTTCACCAAACTGAGGGAAATAATCTGAGACTGGATTTTGAAAAAGTTCAGATTGACCCTTTAAATCCGATCGCAGGGGAACACCTCACGCCATAATCCCAGATAATCGGATTCAATAATCCCAGAATGTCTGATGTCATACTTTTTAAATATTTGACCTCATAATCCCAGATTCTCTGAAATTATAATCCCACATTATCTTACATTGTTCAGTGAGCATGAAGGGAGGAGATGAGGATGAACCTCGGGTCTGATAATCTGTCAGATTTAAAAGGTTTAAAACCAGAAATACGGGATTAACACAGTGAGGACTTTGATTTTGAAATTAAAAAGGAAAATCTGAGAACTGCAAATCCTTGGATGAAAGACAATAATCCCGGTCGCTACTGGTTTCCATGGCAACAAGACGGACTATGCTGTCTTCAGATTACAAATTTTATCCCATAGGGATTAAAAGTGTTTACTGGAATAAAGTTTTACAGTTTAAAGTGAATTGGACACAAAATCTACTGACTCCAAATTCACTTCAGACCTCCCGGGGATAATCTACTGTAATCTGTGTGTGTGTGTGTGTGTGTGTGTGTGTGTGTGTGTGTGTGTGTGTGTGTGTGTGTGTGTGTGTGTGTGTGTCTCACCAGGACGGCCATGTTGAAGTCCTTAGACATGGTTTTGAGGAGGTTCCCCACCTGGACCATCAAGGCCATGCCTGAGGGAACAGGGAGGGATTATAATCTGGTCCCCTTCAGAGCTCTTGCTGTCTTCTGGAGGAAGGTCCTGAGCATCTTCTGGAGGTCCTCCCCTCTGGAGATGTTCCACTAACGCCCCTTTATTGCTCACTAACTTCAATCCTAATCATGGATTCTTTCTGCTGGTCTGATGGAGGCTCCACATCTCCAGGTGGTTGGTTCTTTGTTTCCAAACCTGCAGGCTACTGCCGTGTCAGATGTTGTGGATCTGGACGATGTTGTGCGAGCGCTCTGACCTTCTCTGTGTTTCCCTCCCAGCAGGGGGACCATCACGGCCGACGCCGAGTCCAGGATCAGCGCCTTGACGGAGCCGCCGGCGCCGCAGGCCTGCAAGGGGAGGTGATGGTGAGATGGTGCGGCTGGAGGAGCTTCTGCAGGAGGAAGGAGGCGCGGCAGAACCTCGAGGAGGCCGTGGGCTCGCAGCTCGTACAGGCGGTCCAGCAGCGAGAAGACGTCGAAGACCCGAACCACGTGGATCCTCTGCAGCGCCTCCGCCTGGAGAACATACGCTGGGTTCACCACGCTTCTCCGGCGCGGACCTTCTGCGGCCGACTCACCCGCCGTTCTCCGTTCTCCGTCAGGTTCCCCAGCATCTCCAGCAGGCGTCCGGCGCTCAGGCCGCCCGAGGTGTCCACGTACACCACCTTCTGCCTCAGGTGGAGGGACACCTGCACCGCCACGCCCATGCACACCTGCCAGGAGGAGGAGGGTCAGAGGAGCTTCTCTGGTGGACGGAGGACCAGAAGAACCCTCACCTGGGACTTCCCGCTGCCCGGACCTCCCGCCAGCTCCGTGACCTCTCCGGTGTACAGACCCGAGTCCAGGAGAAGGTCCAGGCTGCAACGGAACACAACCCTTACTGACAGGAACCTGCAGGACCTTCACGCTCCGAGACCCCGTCAGACCCTGGAGGACCAGGAGAACCCGAAGCCATCGCTGTGACCCTGACGGACCCAGAACATCTGCCGACCCTGATGGCACGGCTGCACCTGGGCGGCAGGCTACCCCATGCTAACTCTTAGCTGGATAGAAGCTCTGTGCTAACATTTAGCATTTAAAAACCTCTGTGCTAACATTTAGCTAGAAGAAGCTATGTGCTAACATTTAGCTCAAAAGAAGCTCTGTGCTAACATCTAGCTTGAAAAAAGCTCTGTACAACCATTTTGCATGAAAGAAGCTCCGTGCTAACATTTAGCTTGAAGAAGCTCTGTGCTAACATTTAGAATTAAAAAAGCTCTGCGCTAACAGTTAGCACTGAAGAAGCTCTGTTCTAGTATTTCTTTGAAGAAGCTCTGTGCTAACATTGAGCATATAGAACTTTTGTGCTAACATTTACCATGAAGAAGCTATGCGCTAACATTTGGCATTAAAGAAACTCTGTGCTAACATTTAGCTAGAAGAGGCTATGTATTAAACATGTCACATTAAAACAGCTCTGTGCTAATATTTAGCATTAAAGAAGGTCTGTGCTAACATTTAGCTGAAATAAGCTATGTGCTGATATTTAGGATAAAAAACCTCTGTGCTATCATTTAACTTGAAAGAAGCTCTGTGCTAACATTTAGCTTGAAGAAGCTCTGTACGGACATTTTGCATTCAAGAAGCTACGTGTGAACATTTAGCTTTTAGAAGCTATGTGCTAACATTTAGGATTAAAAAAGCTCTGTGCTAACATTTAGCATAAAGAAACTCTGAGCTAACATTTAACTAGAAGACGCTATGTGCTAACATTTAGCATTAAAAAGGCTCTGTGCTATTATTTAGCATTAAAGAGGCTCTATGCTACCATTTAGCTCGAAGAAGCTCCGACAGAACATTTTGCATTAAAGAAGGTTTGTGCTAGTATTTAGCTTGAAGAAGCTCTGTGCTAACACTTAGCATTGAAGAGGCTTTGTGCTAACATTTAGCTTGAAGAAGCCCTGCACTAACATTTTGCATTAAAGAAACCCTGTGCTAGTATTTAACTTGAAGAAGCTCTGTGCTATAATTTAGCTTCAAGTAAGCCAAATTCCTAGTAGTG
This sequence comes from Fistularia commersonii, assembly GCF_037954325.1. Lineage (NCBI taxonomy): Eukaryota > Metazoa > Chordata > Actinopteri > Syngnathiformes > Fistulariidae > Fistularia > Fistularia commersonii. Next base: position 245,361 of record NC_141318.1, read on the forward strand.
GCTTTCAGCACAGTTTGCACAAAGTAACTCGAATGCTAACTTAGCTTTCAGTAAGGCCGGAGTATCGGTGTTCAGGTAGCGCAGTGCTAACATTTCACATTAAGTAACCCCAATGCTAACCATTTAGCTTTCAGTAAGCCCAGTGCTAAGACTTAGCATCTGGTATCCCCAGTGCTAACATGAAGTATCAAGTAACCATTGCCATTATCAAGTAACCGTTTGTGAAAGCCACATGTTAGCTTTCACGAAGCTAAGTGCTAACAGTTAGCACACAGACAGCCCAAAGCTAAGGGTTAGCTTCAACCCAGGCTAAAATTCTGCAAACTACAAAGACCTGTTCTCTCCAAACACCTGGCCTCCTCCAGGGGAGCAGAGCGGGAGTCTTGTTGACGTTTAGACAGAAAACAATTTCCAATGAGTCCATTTGACCGCAGGCCTTTTATCACTTCATCACATGCAGTTTACACACACTATCAGTGTCATCACACACACACACACACACACACTCTCTCGGGCCTGTTAGTATGAAGAATCACCGACAGCAGGAAGTCGGACAACATAATTCACTCAGCGCTGCTCCTCGGCCGGGCCTGGGAGGAGCGGAACCTCCACAGCATCATCTGACTGATGCAACATGGACCGTCTGAGCAGGAGCAACATCTCAACACCAGGCGGCGAGTGCCAGCAGTACATGTACAAATACATCTCAGTACGCAGTATTTAAGATCATGTGGTACCCAGGAGTAGTGTCAAGTGTTTCATGAAATATGCAGTAGTGCACGGTGTATTATGGAGTATGCAGTAGTATACAATATATTATGGAGTATTCAGTAGCACAAGGTGTAAAAAGAAGTATGCAGTAGTACATGGTGTAAAATGAAGTATGCAGTAGTACATGTGTACAATGAAGTATGCAGTAGTACATGGTGTGAAATGAAGTATGCAGTAGTACACGTGTACAATGAAGTATGAAGTAGTACACAATATATTATGGAGTATTCAGTAGTGCAAGGTGTAAAAAGAAGTATGTAGTAGTACATGGTGTGAAATGAAGTACGCAGTAGTACATGGTGTGAAATGAAGTATGCAGTAGTACATGTGTACAATGAAGTATGCAATAGTACATGGTGTGAAATGAAGTAGGCAGTAGTACACGTGTACAATGAAGTATGCAGTAGTACATGGTGTAAAATGAAGTATGCAGTAGTACATGGTGTGAAATGAAGTAGGCAGTAGTACATGGTGTGAAATGAAGTATGCAGTAGTACATGTGTACAATGAAGTATGCAGTAGTACATGGTGTGAAATGAAGTATACAGTAGTACATGTGTACAATGAAGTATGCAATAGTACATGGTGTAAAATGAAGTATGCAGTAGTACACAATACATTATGGAGTATTCAGTGGTGCACGGTGTAAAATGAAGTATGCAGTAGTACATGTGTAAAATGAAGTATGCAGTAGTACACGTGTACAATGAAGTATGCAGTAGTACATGGTGTAAAATGAAGTATGCAGTAGTACATGGTGTAAAATGAAGTATGCAGTAGTACATGGTGTGAAATGAAGTAGGCAGTAGTACATGGTGTGAAATGAAGTATGCAGTAGTACATGTGTACAATGAAGTATGCAGTAGTACATGGTGTAAAATGAAGTATGCAGTAGTACATGGTGTAAAATGAAGTATGCAGTAGTACATGGTGTAAAATGAAGTATGCAGTAGTACATGGTGTGAAATGAAGTAGGCAGTAGTACATGGTGTGAAATGAAGTATGCAGTAGTACATGTGTACAATGAAGTATGCAGTAGTACATGGTGTGAAATGAAGTATACAGTAGTACATGTGTACAATGAAGTATGCAATAGTACATGGTGTAAAATGAAGTATGCAGTAGTACACAATACATTATTGAGTATTCAGTGGTGCACGGTGTAAAATGAAGTATGCAGTAGTACATGTGTAAAATGAAGTATGCAGTAGTACACGTGTAAAATGAAGTATGCAGTAGTACATGTGTACAATGACGTATGCAGTAGTACACATGTACATGATGTATGCAGTGGTACATGTGTACAATGAAGTATATAGTAGTACAGAGTGTATTATGAAGTATACAGTAGTACACGGTGTACAGTGAA